>NC_040913.2:57856599-58170584 GCF_004126475.2 Phyllostomus discolor | reverse complement strand
GTTTGGGGATAAGGGTGATGCTGGCTTCATTAAGAGAGTTTGGGAGTGCTCCCTCTTCTTGGATTTTTTGGAAAAGTCTGTGAAGAATAGGGGTTGCCTCTTCTTTAAATGTTTTGTAAAATTCTCCTGTGAAACATCCTGGTCCAGGACTTTTTGTGTCAGGAGTGTTTTTGATTACTGCTTTCATTTTGTCAGCTACTGTCTGTCTGTTCAGGCATTCTGGTTCTTCTTCTTTCAGTTTTGGAAGACTATATTTTTCTAGAAATTTGTTTACTTTACCCACATTTTTAAATTTCTAGGCATATAGTTTTTATAGTAATTTCTTACAATGCTTTGCATTTCTGTGGTATCAGTTGTAATTTCTCCTCTTTCATTCCTGATTGTGTTTATTTGTGTCCTCTCTCTGTTTAGCTTGATGAGTCTGCTTAAAATCTTGTCAATTTTGTTTATCTTTTCAAAGAATTAAATTCTGGGTGTATTGATCTCTTGAATTGTTCTTTTACTTTCTATATCATTTAATTCTGCTCTGATACTGCTTATTTCCTTCCTTCTATGTACTCTGGGCTGCCTTTGTTATTGTTCCTCCAGTTCTTATAGATGTAGGGTTAGGTTGTTTATTTGATATGTTTCTATCTTTTTTAGGTAGGCCTGTATTTCTATGAACTTCCCTCTCAGGACTGCCTTTGCTGTGCCCCATAAGTTTTAGGTTATTGTGAGTTCATTTTCATTTGTTTCCAGAAACATTTTGATTTCTTTCTTGATCTCATTCTTAACCCATTCATTGTTTAATAGCATGCTATTCTGTCTCCATGTATTTGAGTGTTTTCATTAAGGTTGGTTTCAAGTTTCAGGCCCTTGTGGTCTGAGAAGATGCTTGATATGATTTCAGTTTTCCTGAGTTTGCTGAGGCTTATTTTGTGTCCTATTATGTGGTCTACCTTTGAAAATGTTCTGTTCCATGTACATTTGAAAAGACTGTGTATTTTGCTTCTTTGCTTCTTTATATATATAACCTTTCATCCCAACTGAATATATATATATATATATATATATATATATATATATATTCAGTTAAGTCCATTTGATCTAGGGCATTGCTCACTGCTGCAATATTCTTTCTGATAATTTGTTTGGAATATCTATCCATTTTTTCACAGTGGGGTGTTAAAATCCCCTGGTATAATTGTGTTGCTGTCTATATAGTTATTGAAATGCTCCAAGATTTTCCTCATATATTTGGGTGCTCCAATGGGTACATATATATTTATAATGTTTGTGTCTTCTTGATGGATTCTTCCCTTCAGTATTATGAAGTGACCTTCTGGGTCTCTTTTTATGGCCCTTGTTTTGAAGTCTATTTTGTCTGATATGAGTATTGCTACCCTGTTTATTCTTTCCAGTCCATTTGCTTGGAATATTTTTTTCCAACCTAACACATTTAGTCTTTGTAGGTCTTCTGTTCTGAGGTGTGTCTCTTATAGGCAGCATAGGTGAGGGTCATGTTTTCTTATCCATTCAGCTACCCTATGTCTTTTGATTAGATCATTTAACCCATTTACATTTAAGGTTATTATTCATAGGTACTTATCCTTTGCCATTCCCCCCCTTTTTTACCTGCATTCCCTTCTCTCTCACTCTTTGTCTTCAACCTCTTAAAGCAGCCCCATAAAGCAAATGTTGCAGTGCTGGATTGGTGGAGTTTTATTTTTCAAGCCTTCTTTTGTCTGGGAAACTACTTATTTTGCCTAGCATTTTAACTGAGAAACTGGTTGGATAGAGTAGTCTTGGTTGGAGTCCTTTGCTTTTCATTATTTGGAATATTTCCTGCCAATCCATTCTGGCTTGGAGTGTTTCCATTGAAAAGTCAGCTGCTAGCCTTATCGGGGCTCCTTTGTTTGTTATTCCTGTTTATCCTTTTCTGCCTTTAAGATTCTCTAATCATCCTGAAATTTGTCATTTTAATTATGTCTCCAGAGAGGAGTCAACCCTTTTGGCTTCCTCTTGACTGGTACCCTCTGTACTTCCTGGATTTGTGTGACTTTTTCTCTCATTAAATTAGGGAAGATTTCCATCATTACTTTTTCAAATAGGTTTTCTATCCCTTGCTCTTCTTCTCCTTCTGGTATCTCTATTATACAGATATTACATTTTATGTTGTCCTGCAGTTCCCTTAACACCTCTTTGTTCTGAGTCTTTTTCCTTTTCTTTTTCTTTCTGGGAGTTTTTTCTACTCTGTGTTCCAGCTCACTGATTTGATCCTCTGTTTCATCTAGCCTGCTTTTGATTCCTTCTACTGTGTTCTTCAGTTCAGAAATTGTATTCTTCATTTCCTCTTGGCTCTTGTTAATAGTTTCTATTACCTTCTTCATGTCAATATATTTTTCAGTAAATTCCTCATAGTTTCCCTGTAGTTGCTGGTAATTTTCAGTGAGCTCACTGAGCTTCCCTATAAGCATTGCTTTGAACTCAACATCTGCTAGTTGACTTCCCTCTATTTCATTTAGCATTCTTTCTGAGGATTCCTCCTTTCCTTTCATTTGTGGTTTATTTCTTTGTCTTCCTATTGTTTGTGAGACTCTTGTTAGCCTCTGCTTCTTAAATTTATCAGTTCTGACTCCCTGGGTTTGTGGTGTGAACTTTTATGGTAGGAGACTTGTGAGATTCAGTGGTGCAGTCTCCTTGATCTCCTGAACTTGATGCTCTTAAGATGCATTTTATTACCTTTATGTTGGCTGTATGCAGTAATTGGGTTTTGATTGTTGTTGGGTCATTCTTTGGTGAGTCCTTTCATCCCGGTGACTGACTGAAGGTCACTCCACATACCACATCTTATATGCTGTTGTTCAGGTACAGATAGGTTGTGCTGAAGAGTACAACCTTCTGTCTGTCCAAGGTTATAAGTCTTCTCTCTCACTATTGTTCAGCAGTTTGTTCTGGGTGATTTCTTCTCAATTTAGTTGTAATTCCAGATTGGTCCTGGAAGGAGTTTTATGTGGCTTCCATTCACTCCTCAACCATTTTGCCCTATGTACTGTACTTTAATATGAAGCATAAACTCTGGGGGGTTCTCTCATCCTGTCCCTGCTTAAGAAAAGACTGGACTATTTCCATGACTTGGTTGATGGAAATGAGATATTGGGAAGTCAGGAGGGGAACCCCGTTAATTGTACATCATCAGTAAACCATTACACAGAGCCACGTACCCTCATGTAGATCTCAGTGAATTATTTTCCTTTAGATACCTCTAGGATCTCACTTCCGCCAGTAACAAAAACAGTAGTTGACATAAAATCACTAAATGAGTGTGGAAAACAAAATATTTTAATATATCTCTATTCTAATCTATGTGAGTAATTTATAAAATGCTAATGTAGCTGTTCAATATTGTATTCCTGAGTGCAAAGGAGTTCCACGCTCAATTTCTTATTTAATTATCAGAGCACCTAGTGAGGTATGTGTTAGATCCTCATTTTACTTTTATATGCTTGCTCACCATCAGCTTACTGCAAACAACTAAATATGTTTGAAAAGTAGTGTATAACAACAGACCCCCTGATACTTCTTAGAAAATACAGCCCTCTTCTGAATAATCCCAGCTGGAACAACATGTTTTAAAAATTAGTGAAGAATGAATTTTATAGTTTCTTTCCAAATCAAATGCAGGAAATCAATCATTTGAAAATGTAGTTATTCTCTTATCTTCTGAATATAAATTAAGAAATGTTTATAAAAATAATTATGTAGAAAATGAACAGTGTTTTTAATTAATTTAATATAATCAGTCATGTTCTCAGCTACTATAGATAGACAGGAAAAACATAATTTGAGTACATTAATGCATGATATTTGGGAAACTCTAAAGAGATTTGTTTTTTTCAGAATTGATTAGCACTTGTCTTTATAATAGAGAATTATATTTAAATTTGAATTGTAAATTCCATCCATGTTTTATACAGATTCATAGGAAAAGTATTTATTCTGTGAAATAGCAAAATCATTAAGCATCAACTCAACAAAGATAGCAGTTGAAGAACTATGGACTTTAAAATGCTAGTTCATTGGGTAGTCAAAATTATTACATATGTGTAAAATCTAATCTGAATCTAATGTATCAATCTTTGAGAAATAAACCATTTTATAAATTCAATAATATGTAAAAACATAAACTTTCCCACAGATTTGTGTGTTAAAAGCTGTGGTTTAATATATAATCAGGAGCAGGTTATCATTTAAACAGCTCTCATCATCACTTCATTAAATTTTCAGATGAATTGTTTAATTAGCAAATATTTGTACATACAAAACTGACATATGTGAAAATTTTGACAGGAATGTGTTTTTGTTCTAGGTAGAAGAAATTCATGGAACACTTAGTACATAAAGGAGAATCATCCATTTTTCACAGTACTAGAAATGTCATTTTTTTCTAAAAGACACAGGCAGATTGCCATTCTGTTCACTTTGTTGTCTAATAAAGTGGAAACCAGAGAGGTTCTCGGAGCATATTCACTAATTAAGGATAAGGAACAGTTTTGTAGCATCCAAAAGTGTAGAATAAATTTGTGAAAACTATGATACGAGCCCTAAGGAAAAAAAAACACACTATGAAAAGTTTGAGAATAAATTTTGCAAAGCATGATATATTATGCAAATAAATAACAATTACGTTTAACATCAATAATCTAAATAGAAAAATGTTTTCTGAGATATTATAAATTTCCAAAGTTTTCAAAAAACTTCATTTTAGACATATATTAGAGAATAAAAAATCACAAATATTCTAAAGAAACTTGTCATTGACAATTCAAGTGAATTTGGAAAAAATATGTTTCAAGAAACATGTTTAAATAGCTGCTAAAGTAGATAATCTGACTCTATTAATAGAAAAAAATGTATTAGGATACTAAAAAGTAAAGGATAAATTCTGCTTATAAAGAATTTATAACATTTCTCTCAGCTAATGACCTCAAGGAAAAATGTAATATAAATTGCAAAAATCAGATCAAATCATTCAGTAAAACTAGAAAAATCAATCATCGTTTTTACAGGAGGAGAAAAAAAATCCTAAATTTTTAAATGCAAGTTTATATTCCAAAATACATGTATACCTCAAACCATTTACACAGCAGCCCAGGTTTTCTATGAAGGTAGAAGTCTAAGGATCACACCCTGAGCCATAAATTTCATACCCTAAACCTTAAATTTGAAACCTTGAACCTTAAATTTTGTGAGTTAAATTTTGTCATTTTTTTCCATAGTTTCCAGAGGACATGGATTGTGTATATACCAAGTGTTGGATACTGGATTAGGTGGTTTCACATGCATTACCTCATTTTATCCTAAGAACAATATTAGGAGAGCTATATTGTTGTGGCCATTAAACAGACAAGAAAACTGGTTCTGAAGAATTCTATTGCTTTGTTTAAAATCACATATTTGTAAGGAATGCAGGATACGATCAATGATTATCTCATTCTAAAGACAATGCCTTTTTTCAATATTCAACTCTGTCTTCTAGTAATATTAGAGAAAACCAAATTTCTTTAAAGAAACCCATATTTTAGTGTAGAGTTGAAGATATGAGATGAAACAGAAGACAGGCATATCACATTGAAAAGTATACTGTTTAACCTAAGAGTAGCTAGCAAATCTATTCCAACACAGATATATACCAGCTCATGTGGCCAAGTAGCTCACTGAAATTATCTTCATAGAAAGTGTTCTATTCATATCTCAGTTTGGATGCCATTAGGATTTTCTTCTCTTTTCTGCTCTAACAAAAGTCAAATCTGGAGTACTCTATTTTATTTTACTGTTTCTCACCTGCATGAGATGGGTATGGAATAAAGCATTAGTCACATTAGTGAAGAAATATTTATTTAGGACCTACTATATTCAGATCACTGTACTAATCACTATTAGAACAAAATATAAATAAAATATTTATTTTATTCCTTGAGATTTTAATAGTCCAAAGGCAGAAAAAGGCATACAAATAAATGCTATGTATGTAGGTTCATGCATGAATATGCATGTATATAGTTTTGTTTTGACATTAAATTATACCAATACCATGAAAAGACACAATTTGTTAAAATGCTTGTTTTTACTAAACTAATATAAATTCACAGAAATAGAAGATATTTTCTTAAATATTAATATTCTTTACCAAGAATACCATTTTACAAAAGAGTGAATAAAAAGGAGATGCAGAAAGTTTAAATAATTTACTCAGGTTTAGTTTACTAAATAAAAATCAGCAGTAAAACTTGTATCTCCATCTTTTCAGTCTATAAAATTTCAATAGCACATGTTTAGAGATATTAATATACAAAAATAATTATAAAATGCTTTTTGTGGAAACAGATGGCATCTCTTAGAATATGAGACAGGTAGAAAATATTTTTGAAGAAACTTTAACTTCCTATCCATCTTAGGAATTTGTCTACTACACACTACAATATTGATTGACATTCAAAATCCTCTGCCTGGAATATTTCTGTGCTAAAATGCTCACAACTTCATAAATTAAGCTATTCAATATGGGAACTATACTATTGCTAGAAGTTTTATCTTTATGCTTAAACCTGAATCAAAATAATTTCTATCCAGTTGTTCTGAGTCTTTCCTTTGGAGACACAGCAAATATATCCAATCAAGTTTATGTGTTATCAGTTCAATATCTAAAAGTAACTAATCATTTTCCCTATTTTCTTATTCTGTACTCAATAGTCCTATCATTTTCTTCCCAGATCTCTCATCATTATGGCCATTCTTATTTGGATATGTCCTGATCAGCCTGCATCCCATTCTTAATGTCTAGAAATGAGTACAAAATTCTGACATGATCTTCTTAAGTACTGTTTTTTTATAGTCTTGTTTTATAGACTCAGTCCCTGCTAGTGTAGGTTAAAATAACATCAATTTCTATGGCTGCAACCTCTCATGTTTGAACTTCTTGTCAAGTCAGAGATGCAGTATTTCACAGGCCACATTTCCAAGAATCCTGATGAAGCAGCAGCCACTGAGTAGAAGCCTTTTAGATGGCATAAAGCTGGTCTCCTGGGACTGTGTTGGCATCAAATTCCAATCAAAAACCAGATCAGATAGTCCTCTGAATACTAATGGTTTTGTCACTTATTTGGTATTTTCCTGTTACATGCAGCTAAATTTAATCCTGATAATGTTCATTCTACAAGACTGCTACCTTGAACCAATTTGATGATTTGCTTTGTCTCTTATCTGATGCTTCCCACAACTCAGTCACTGGTGAGATAACTACACTTTCACCCCCCCACCCTCAGGAGACACTATGGTTGTTCTCAATCCCTTCCTTTGTCTTTTTTTCATTTAAATTTCTATTTATCCTCAGTAGCTACTATGTTTTATTAAAATCTTTTATCTACATAAATGAAACTTCCTCCTTTAGAGATAAGATTATTTCACTTCCTCCTATAGAAAGAGTTAAAGAACTGATGTGTGAACTGTCTCCACTAGCCACCATTACCCATTATTTCTTCCCTTTTCCTTCATTTTCAGATAATGTGGTTATTGTCATTATAGTCAATATCAATCCTTTTTTGTCTACATTTATTCCTCTTCTGGGAATTAGCTTTTTCACTTCTTAAATATATATACATATATACACACACACACACACACACACACACACACATATATATATATATATATATATATATATATATATATAAGGTATGCTATTACAGTTGTCCCAATTACCCCCCTTTGCCCCTCTTGATCTGGTACCACCATTCCTTCCAGCATTCCCCACTCTTAGTTCATGTCCATTCTCTTTCTTAGTGATTCATTCACATTAGTTTATCTGTCTTCCCCATGATAGGAGGAAATAAAGAAACAAAAAGAAGCCCCTTGATTGCATCTCATCATCTACACCACTCTCTTCATTCTCAGCAATGATTCTTCACAGAATGGACTTACTCACTGTAAGAATTTTCTCAGTTCTGAGCCACTGTCCACAACTTTGCCTCATAATTTTCACTCATAACAAGCCATTGAAATCATCATAAGCAAAATCATCAATGTCCTCAGTATCAATAACTTCTTATTTGACTAAAATTGTTTGTTTTTTACTAGTCTTTACATAAGTCTCAAAACTGTTGATTTTTATTATATTTCTCTTTTCTGAAATTTTCCACCTTACTGTTTTTCTTTATTCTCACAATCAATGTTGACATTATTTGGTTGTATTTTATTTTCCTTCTTTTTTCTTATCCATACATATGTTGATTTTAGCAATTATATTTATTCCCTTATTTTTATCACATTAAAATTTCCATCCATGACCTTTCCGCTATATCCACAAAGATTCAGGTGCAGGTATAAATCTACTCACCAAACATTTTCACTGGGTATCTAGTGAAAAACTGAATTGTTTTATGCCCAAAACAATTCATCATATTTCCTCCAGAATGTGAATTCACCAATATTACTCCTTCCCTACACTATTACAAAATTTATTTACGATCTGTTGACCTGTTTGAAAATTCAGTTACCTTATAATGAATGACATTCATTCAAATCTAATTAATCACTAGTCTCCAGAGTTTTACCTGTTTATTCTCAAAACTCCTTATTCATGTTATCACTACCACTGCTTTAAGGTAGGGCTTTATCATTCCTGACTTGTACAATTGTGATAGCCTTCAAACTGGCTTCATTAACTTCAAGGATTCTCTATTGTTGGTGTTCCTTCACTAATATATAAGCAGATTTTTAAAAAGATTTTATTTATTTTCAAAGAGGGAAGGGAGGGAGATAGAGAGAAACATCAATGTGCAGTTGCTGGGGGTCATGGCCTGCAACCCAGGCATGTACCCTGACTGGGAATCAAACCTGCGACACTTTGATTCGCAGCCCATGCTAAATCCACTGAGCTACGCCAGCCAGGGCCATAAGCAGACTTTTGATTCTCCCTTCTTTAAAAGCCTTTGGCCACTTCCACAATCTGTAATATAGAACTCAGGCAACCTGCAAATGCCTTTGTTATCTTCTTCAGCCTCATTTCAGGCCACTATGTACAAATAATTTATGCTCAAGAAATGAGAGACTGCATCATTTTCCTTACATGTTTGGAGCTATTTCATATCTTGGTATCTTTATCCACACTATTACCATAGCTTGAAAAGCCTTTCTCTCTGCATTGCTACTTATGTATTTCCCAAAATCTAGTATCTCCTGCAACACTGACCATTTCCTATCTTCCCTCTGGGGTTGCATGGCTTTCCTGAACCTATAATTTTACCATACTCATCATACTATATATAAATGCTATTTGTTGTTAGATCCTTGAAGGCAGATACTCCCCTTAGTTATTTTGTATCCTTAGTATCAAATACTTAAAGTAACATGTTTAATAAATGTTTATTGAACTTACAACTTTCCCATATGAACATCTTAAGCACAGACGCCACTTAATACTCATTTGATTTAGAATTTCCTCTTGCATATAAAACAACTTACCATGAACTTAGTGTCTTAAAGCAGTGTAAATGTATTCTTTTTATAGCTCGGGGGGCTAGAAATCTAAAATGGGTTCAATGCACTGTGCTCTTTCTGGAAGTTCTAGGAGCCAATCTGCTTCCATGCTTTTCCAGCTTCTGGAGGGAACCTACACTCCTTGTCTCTTGGCCCATTCCTACATTGTGAAATCAGCAGCATGGCATCTTCTCTCTCTCTGAATTTTGCTCTCAGCCTCAAATTTTCTCTCTGTAATTCTGACCTTCCCACTTCCCTCTTAGAAAGACCCATGAGATTGCATTGAACCCACCCAAGTAATCCAAGAAAATCTCTTCAATTCAAATACTCATTTATCACAACTGCTAAATCCTTTCCCCATGCAAAGTTTTAAATTCACAACTTTCAGAGGTTATGTATGACTTGGTCATCTATTCGAGAGGGGTCATTGTATAATTAACATGATATGTTAACTGCAAAAATTTACATTAAGATTCCTGCAATAATACTTTATTAATTTTGGTTTATGTCTTTATTAAATAATTATTATAAATATAAACTAAAAGTCTCTTGTAGTTCTATCACTTGCTAATTAAAAATTGTGTATGCCTACCTATTTATCATTATCCACATGATTGATTTAAAATATTGGCCAAAATATCTAATATCACACTTTGTGGTATATAGCTGGACTTCTATTTATTTAGTTTCTTCATCCAGAAGTTACCTTATCTGACTTCACTACTACCAGGTTCATATTTATCCCTCTAGTCTGTAAGAAAATTGTGAAATTTTTTGTTCATTTCTTATCAAAGATGTACATGATCATTCTACTCTCAAATTATATCAGAAAGATTTTAGTTTATCTGATTGATGCTTAATGGCTTCTGTTATATAAATAAAATATTTATTAAATAATACTCTATACAGAATCTGTTCATAAAAAAATCTAAAGTAGAATGTTCAGATGTATCTCTATTTTCTAAAACATTTTTTTCTCCCTTTTTGGAAATTAGGATAATTCTCCATATTCAATTTTTCTGGCATTTTTCTAATTACTAATTATTCCTCCTACACTTAATGGCTATTCTATAATCAAACATGAAAATCTACAATTTAACTAACATTTTAAATCTTATAAATGTATTAAATTTATTTTTAATGTTTCAAATTAACAAGTCACAATAATAAAAGAGATATTTATATTTATGTATTATATGCACATATACTTAATATATAACTTATGCACTTGAAATTAATTGGATTTGTAAGTACATAGGAAATATAAATATAATACATTAGCACACATGTGTATATTTAGTATCATTCTATTGGTATTTATAAATAAAAATAATTTTTTTCATTATTTTGTAAGGAAAATTTTATCATGATTGTTAAAATGGGAATCTTAGAACTCATGCAAATGTAAAAATAATGTGCATATTCCAATGGCTGTGAGTTACTTTTAAAATAATATTTAACTATGAAATTTATCCTCAAAGATATATGCACCCCTATGTTCACTGCAGCATTATGCATACTGGCCAAGACATGGAGACAACCAAAGTATTTTTTGATAGAGAAATGGATAAAGAAGATGTAGTACATATATGCTATGGAATACTACTCAGCCATGAGAAAAGATGAAATAGTGACTTTTGCAACCACATAAATTATACTAAGCACAGTAAGTCAGAAAAAGTTAAGAACCATATGATTTCACTTATATGTGCAATATAAAACTGACAGTCATAGATACAGACAACAGTATGGTGGTTACCAGAGGGAAAGGGATTGGGGGTAATAAACAGTAAAGGAGGACAAATATGTGATGATGGAAGATGGTTTGATTTTGAGTGGTGAGCACACAACGCAATACACAGATCTAGTATCATAGAAATGCACGCTTGAAACCTATATGATCCTGTTAACCAATGTCACCCAATAAATTTAATTTAAATAAATAAATTCTATGAAAGAGTAAAAATAAATAACATATTTCTTGAAAAATAATCTTTATTGGAAAAATACTTGGGTTTTTCATTTATTTTCTAAGGGCTGCTGTCAATGTTATACATGAAACTATGTGTTAAACAGACCTTGATGTTCATTAACTGTGAGTGATGCTACCATGTGCAGCTGTGGAAACCACATACTCTGTGTGGGCTGAACTTGGGCCCCAACATGAGAAAGGCTGTGAGGTCATCTTTAAAATATTAATTTCTTTATGTTTTCAAGTTTGAATATAATACAATGGAGGTTTAGGATTGCGAACAGGTTTTTTTAAAATGTTTTTAATTAAATTCAATTCATGTTTAAGGGAAATGTAGTCTGATCTTCTCCTAAACCTCTCTCAAGATACTGTGTACAAAAGCAATTAATCTGAAATTCAATGTAAAACCTTGTCTAGAGACAGATTTAAAGTAAAGAAAAAATTCACAAAAGAATATTATTGATATTTCTTAATGCTTGATGGTCCATATTTTACGGGTGATGTATAGTATGAAAAGAACAAGAACAACAACAACAATAATTCATTTTCATTTAATTCCTTATGTTTAAAAACTCTAAAGTCATTATATATGTTGTCAAAATTCACTGTCATCAATGAATTGAGATAATAAGTAAGAATGTTACCCCTTCCTTCATTTAAAAATGTTGAAACATGTCAAATAACACAAAATGAACTCAGGGTACATGTATCACTGAAAAATGTCTTGGTTTCATAATACATGTTTCACCTCTTAAACTACTTGTTTAGTCTTACTAATGTATATCAATGTTGTTTTCACTTTAAAGATAAAACTGTTATTAAGATAAAATAGTTTTGTATATGTCCAAAATATATGTACACTGAGGGTGATATGTTCCTGCAAAATCTGAAACAGCGAGGAAGAAAAATAATTTATGGAATAACCTCTATTTGCAAATTAACATCACATTAAACAGGACTATAAGGAAATTTGATTGATTTAAATAAAACTCAACAAACTTTAAACACATCAATTTTTCACATAAAAAATCAGGTATTTGTATAACTAAAATGCCTAGGAATTTAGAAATTGTTAGATACCACCATTGCCTTTGAGTTTATGATTGAATGTACCTGAAGTTCACTATAAGATTTGAGGCATCATAAACCAGTTTATAGAATATACTACTTGGAGTCATAAGTGTAAAACCTAATTTTATAACAAGAAATAATTTAGGAATGTGTGTGTTCTTTTTTTAACATAAAAATATCATAAACAAGACTTCTGATTCATTTTTATACTCAAGCTGAATTTGGACTTAATTACAGATATAGTATTGTTCTTATCATTATATGCCATTAAACTAGCAAAACTGAGGAAGAAATCAAAATGTAATTAGTATACTCTATTATGTTTAAGAAATATGCACCTGGAATATGAGAAATCTGCAGATTTCTCCTGTTATAAATTGAATTATATATTTAAATGACAGAAAGTTTGAATTAATAAATATCAAAGAGCTTATATTATCTCTTCTTATCCTTGTAATGCCCATGACTCAAACTGCAAAACATTAAAGAGCATTAAAGTACTGCTTAAGAAAATACTGCTTATAAATTACACAGAATGGAAAAATAAAGAAGAAATGTGTTTTTGCTTGGGGTATTATAAAAAATAATTGTGAGTATTCAGGATCCAAGATGGTGGAGCAGTAAGCAGAAGTTATCCTAATGTTCTCCCAGGACCAATCTAGAATTATAACTAAATTGTAGAGAAATCATCCAGAATAATCAACAGAACAATACTTGGAGAGAAGCCTGATAACCACGGACAGAAGGAAGAAAAAACTTCACCACAACGTGACCAGTATGGAGTGTGGAGGTGACATGAGAGGGTTGGCTGGGCTCCCACAGGTGGCAGCTGAAATGCTGGAGGGAAATTCAGTGGCTGGGGTGTTCCCTCTGAGAAGTGGGGGATTTAAACACCAACCTAGTCTCATCAGCTTACAGCAACAGAGCCAGAAATGAACCTAGATAATAATCAGCTGTGAAAAGCAGTGGGGTTTCTGTTTGCCAAGAAGAGATGTCTGGATTCACAGAGAGCCTTTTAAAGGGCCAATGCACTTAATTTCATTTGCAGCCACTTACACTGGGCTCCGGCAAAACATGGTAGAGTGGACAGGAGATACTGGAAGAAAGTCTGGGGATGGAGGATTGGGGAGAGAACTGAAGGAGCAGCTTCCAGGATACCTGTGTTGAGTTTTCCCTATACTGAAGTAGCAGTCTTGCTGAAGCAGATCAACCTCTCCAAGTTTCATCAGCATGAGAGAAAACAATAGCCCCACCCACAGAAATTACTCTTCCACAGCCTGTGGTGCTTAAGCCAGGCTGCTGATTCTGGATTGATTATATTAACAACACAAGGAGACAGTCATAGACTGTGGCTCACTGGCAGCCTTGAACAGGCTGCTTAGGGCCAGAAACAGAAAACAATCTGACACCAACAGGGGCAGTTCCAGAAAGAGAAAAAAGTAAAATGAATTTCACCACGATCTTCTTCATGATTTGCATTATTTTTTCTCCTACATAGTTTTAACACTCATTTCTTGTCCTACAAATTTATACATATGAAGTCACTACTTTTTATATTATAGTTTATTTCAAATCTCATATTGTGCACCTCCATTCTCTTACTCCATTTTAATTTTTTCTTTCACTTTCTTATTTTCATTTAAATTTTATTTCTTCTCTTGCTATGGCTTGTTTCCATACCATACTCATAACTATTTCTCTTGCATCCAGCCTCTTCAAACCATTTTTTCTCATCATTACTCATCTCATATTATTCTTTCTATTCTTAAGATACCCTTATTCTCTTCCACCTTTATCAATCTTTGCTTCTCAGTTGTGGATACGGTGGTGGTTATTTCATTTCTCCAATTATATTTCTAAATCTTCACTATTTTTGTATTTCAAATCTCAATTTTTACCATTGCCCTCTTCTACTCCATTTTCTCTCCCTCTTATCCTTTCTTATTTTCATTTTACATTTCAAATGGTCCCCATTTCATAATCCCCAGAAAAAGAGCTACATGAAATTGAGGAAAACAAATGATATGATATTGAGTTCAAAATAATGGTTATAAAAATGTTCAAGGAACTCAGTGAGAACTACAAAGAAATCCAAAAAAAGCTACAAGGCACTTGGTGGGAACCTATACTAGTATGGAAAAGGACACAGAAACCATCAATAAGAGCCAGGAAGAAGTGAAGTATACAGTCTGAAATAAAGAACACAGTGGATGGAATTAAAATCCAGCTAGATAAAGCAGATGACCAAATTAGTGCACTGGAGTACAAAGTAAAAAAAAATCCCAGAGAGAACAAAAAAATAAATAAAAAACCTTAATAATAATGAAGATGGTTCAAGAGAGCTGCAGAACAACATGAAATGTAATAATATCCAATCATAGGGATATCAGAAGGATAAGAGGACCAAGGGATAGAAAACCTATTTGAAAACATTATGACAGAAAACTTCTCTAACTTGATAAGACAAAAAAGTAATGCAAGACCAGGAAGCACAAAGGCCCAAAGAAGCCTATTCCAAGACACATCATAATTAAACCGGCAAAATTCAAAGACAAAGAAAGAATCTTAAAGACGAACAGCTAGTAACATTAAAGGGATGAACAGCTAGTAACATTAAAGATAGATCTGATAAGGCAATTAGCTGATTATTCAACAGAAACAATACAAGCCAAAAGGGAATGGCAATAAATATTCCAAGTAATGAAAAACAAAGTCCTACAAACAAGACCACTCTACCCAGACAAGTTCTCATTTAAAGTAGAAGGCAAAATAAGGAGCTCCCCAGACAAAAAAAAAAGGCTAAAATAATACATCTCCATCAAACCAGCATTGAAACATGTGCTAAAGGGATTTATCTAAGAAGATGAGGGCAAAGAGAGAGAGAGGCACATTAGTAAAAAGGGAAGAAATGGCAGTGAATAAGTACTTATCAATAATAGCCTTAAATGTAAGCGGATTAAAGACTCCAATCAAAAGATATAGGGTAGCCAAATGGATAAGAAAACAGGATCCGAACATATACTGCGTATAAGAGAACCATCTCAGAAAAAAATGATCTATACAGACTGAAAGTAAAGGATTGGAAAAAGATATTCTAAGCAAACAGACATAAAAAAACTGGGATTGCAATATTTATATCAGACCAAATAGATTACAAACAAAATCCATAAAAGAGATAAAGGACACTTCATAATACTTAACGGAATAATCCATCAAGAAGATATAACCTCTGTAAACATATATGGACATAACATAGGAGCACCCAATTACATAAGGACAATCTTTCTGGATTTCATGAAAGATCTTGAAAGCAACACGCTCATAGTAGGGGATTTTAATACCCCATTATCAACAATGGATAGGTCTTCCAAGAAAAGAATCAACAAGGATATGGTGGCATTGAACAACACTATAAATCGAATAGCCTTAATTGACATATAAATTTTCACTCCAAAAAAACAAAATATACATTCTTTTCAAAGTCACATGGAACATTTTCAAAAGTAGAATACAAAATAAGCCTCAACAAATTTAAGAAATATGAAATCATATAAAACATCTTCTTAGAATGCGATGGCTTGAAAATGGACACCAGCCTCAAGGAAAAAACTCAGAAATGTCCATATTCATGGAGACTGAATAACAAGCTATTAAATAATGAATGGATTAACAATGATATCAAGGAAGAAATTAAAAAGTTTATGGGAACAAATGAAAATGAACACACACCTGCCTAAAACCTATAGGACACAGCAAAGGCAGTCTTGAGAGGAAAGTCCATAGCAGCATAGGCCTACTTAAAAAAGACAGAAAAATTTCAAATAAACAACCTAACCCAGCATCTACAAGAACTATAGGAACAACAAACAAAGCCCAGAGCAAGTAGAAGGAAGGGAATAAGATCAGAGCAGAATTAAATGACATAGACACTAAAATAACAATTCAAAGGATCAATAAATCCAGGAGCTGGGTTTTTTAAAAGATAAACAAAATTGGCAAGATTTTAAGCAGACTCAACAAGAAAAAAGAGAGAGGACCCAAATAAATACAACCAAAAATGAAAGAGGAGTCATTACAAACCATACCACATAAATACAAAGGATTGAGAGAAAGTACTACAAACAACTAACTATGTGCCAAGAAAATTGACAACTTGTGTGAAATGAGCAAACACTGAGAAACATACAATCTTCCAAAATTAAATTAAGAAGAAGAAAGCCTGAATAAACTGATAACAACCAGTGAAATTGAAGCAGTAATCCAAAAACTCCTGGCACACAAAAACTCTGGACTGGACAGCTTCAGAAGTGAATCTTATGAAATATTCAAAAGAGAACTAACTCCTATCCTTTTCAAACTATTCCAAAAAATTCAAGAAGAGGGAAGACTCTCAAACTAATTTTATAAGGCTAACTTACCCTAATTACAAAAACAGGTAAAGACAAAAAAAGAAAACTACAGGCAGATATTTCTGATGAAAATAGATGCTAAAATACCCAACCAAAAATTGTCAGTCCAGATCCAGCAATACATTAAAAAAATCATACATCATGATCAAGTGGGATTCACCCCAGGGATGGAATGGTGGTATAATATTCAAAAATCAATAAATGTAATATACCACATAAACAAAATGAAGGATAAAAGCTGCATGATCATGTCAATAAATTCTGAAAAAAATTTGATAAAGTACAGCACCCCATTATGATAAAAACCCTCAGCAAAGTGGGAATAGAGGGAGTACACCTCAATAAAATAAAAGAAATATATTAGAAAACTATGAACAACATTATATTCAATGGACAAAAAAAATAAAAGCTTTCCCCCTAAGATCAGGAAAAAAACAAGGGTGTCTGTTTTCACTACTTTTATTTAACATAATATTGGAAGTTATAGCCATAGCAATCAGTCAAGAAAAAAAAAAAAAAACATTCAAATTGAGAAGGAGGAAGTAAAACTGTGATTATTTGCAGTTTTGTAGGTTCCACTAAAAACTACTTGACCTAATAAGTGAATTTGGCAAAATAGTGGAATACAAAGCCAAAATTCAGAAATCGATGGCATTTTTTGTACATCAAAAATGAAATATCAGCCCTGGGTGGCATAGCTCAATGGATTGAGCGTGGGCTGGGAACTAAAGTGTCCCAGGTTCGATTCCCAGCCAGGGTACATTCCTGGGTTGCAGGCCATAACCCCCAGCAACCACACATTGATGTGTTTCTCTTTCTCTCTTTCTCTCTCTCTCCCTCCCTCCCTCCCTCCCTCCCTTCCTCCCTTTCCTCTCTAAAAATAAATAAATAAAATCTTTAAAATAAATGAAATATCATAAATAAAAATTAGGAAAAATCCTATTTAGTATAGCAACAAGAAAAATTAAGTACCTAGGAATAAATTTAAACAAGGGGGTAAAAAATTTATACTCTGAAAACTACAGAACACTGAAGAAAGAAATTAAGAAAGATGAAAGTGGAAACATATACTGTGTTCATGGATTGGAAGAATTAACATCACCAAAATGTCCACACAACTCAAAGCAGTTTATAGATTCACTACAATCCCTAGTAAAATAGTAATGACATATTACACAGATACAGAAAAAACACTTCAAAAATTTATATGGAAGCATAAATGACCCCAAATAGCTACAGCAATTTTGAGAAAGAGCAAAGTAGGAGGGATCACAATACCTGATATCAAACTATACTGCAAGGCCACAGTAATCAAACAGCCTGGTACTGGCATAAGAACAGATACATAGATCAATGGAACAGAACAAACAGCCCAGAAATAAACCCAAGTCTCCATAGTCAATTAATATTTGACAAAGGAGTCAGAACCCTGAAATGGAGTAAAAATAGCCTCTTTAACAAATGGTGTTGGGAGATCTGGACAGTTACATGCAAAAAAAAAATGAAACTCAACCACCAACTTACAACATACACAAAAATAAACTGAAGATGAATAAAAGACTTAACTATAAATTGTGATACCATAAAAGTCCTAAAAGAGAACATAGGCAGGAAAATCTGAGATATTCCATGCAGCAATATTTTCATCAGTATGTCCCCTAGAGCAAGGGATATAACGGAAAGAATAAACAAGTGGGGCCTCATCAAAATGAAAAGCTTCTGCATGGCTAAAGAAAATCAGGAAAATGAAAAGGGAACCAACCACAAGGGAAAATATATTTGCAAATGATACCTTGGACAAGGTTTGATCTCAAAAACATATAAAGAACTCACATGACTCCACTCCAGGAAGACAAACATCCCCATTAAAAAATGGGCAAAGGACCTGAACAGATACTTCTCCAAGGAGGATATACAGAGGGCCCAGAGACATATGAAAGTATGTTCAGCATCACTAGGCATTAGAGAGTTATAAATTAAAACCACAATAAGGTACCACATCACACCAGTCAGAATGGCCATCCTAAACAAATCAACAAACAAGTTCTGTTGAAGTTGTGGAGAGAAGGGAATCCTAGTACACTGTGGGTGGGAATGCAGACTGGTGCAGCCACTGTGGAAAACTTTGTGGAGATTCCTCAAAAACTAAAAATGGTACTGCCTTTTTGCCAGGCAATTACACTGTTGGGATTATAACCTAAGAATCCTGAAACACCAATTTAAAAGAACCTATGTACCCCAATGTTCATAGCAGCAGAAAGAAAGGAACTCCTAATTTTCACAACAGCATGGACTGGAACTGGAGGTTACTGTCCTAAGTGAAAGGAGCCTTGAAGTGAAAGACAAATACCATATGATCTCACCTATAAGAGGAACCTAATGAACAAAACAGACAAGCAAAATAACAGTAGAGGCATGGAAACAAGGAACAGACTGACCATGACCAGAGGGGATGGGTGAGGGGAATAAGGTGGGAAAGAAGGGGAAGGGCCTAATCAATGAGCAGGTATAAATGGCTGATGGACATGGACAACAAGGTGTGTTTTGCCTGTGGCAGTGGGGTTGTGGGTGGGGCAGGGGAAAGCAATGGGGGAAAATTGAGTCAACTGTAGTAGAGCAAGACTAAAAAATAAAAAAGGAAAAAATAAAAATTAAAAAAAAATTGTGAGTATTTGGTGTGTAGTTGAGATTACTTAAAATGACCAATGGGAATGTGAAATATGTGGCATCTTAAAATTTGTGTAAAATTGCTTAAAGCTCACATGAACATGCCCTTAATTATGTATTATTTTCTGTATACACAGCTGCTAATCCATTCTAAAAACCCAGCCTTTAGAGAAAAATGTTGAAATCCTCTAGACCAAGAATAATGAACTACTACATGTTTTCATTTTTCCTTAGTAATGGTTCAGCTAAGCTTCTTCCTTTAAAATATGCTATAAATATGATTGCTTCATAAAACATCAAATTATAAATAGACGATGATAGTTTGTTAGATGTATTCTCACTTTCAAATATGTATAAGGTAATTGTTAATAATGGAACTAAAATAATAGAAATAATATTATATAAACCACCTATTATAAATCATATATAATCATGAATGTGCATTTATGTCAAGGGTTAAGTTTAGTGCAAATAATTTTTTTCTCTTTATCATTAATTTCCCTAACTAGTAGATGTGTTAAAATGGGCAATTCATTGCTAACAAAATTTAATAATATTTGATTTTTACCACAGTAAAATTGAGGTGAAAATACCACCCTTATATATTGATTAACTGAAATTAAAAATCTTATCCCATCTCTTACTGGGATTGTAAGAATCAATCAACTTAAGGGTTTTAAAGTCATTCCACAAGCAATAAGCTATTATGACAGGGTGATATTAGAATTATTTAAGCTTGACTGTGTGACCACTGCTGGCCCCCTTTAAACTGGAATCATGGTTATCTTCAATGAGTGACTTTAACAAATAAATCAATCAAATATATATTAAAAGCTTCTTAAATTTGAAACTCAGTATGAAGTGTTTTGAGTGATACAAAGATGAGTAATGGCTATTTCTGGCACTTAAGGAGTATTTAATTTAGTAGAAGACACTTTGACTGCAATGAGCAGTTCAGAAGTCAATCTTATTTCTCAAGATTTTGCTCCAAAATGATCAATACTCCTTGTTGAAAGATACAGTAACCGTGATCTGCTCTCCTGAAGCAGAAGTCCTTAAAGTCATAAACTGCTAGGAACACTTAAATGGTAATTTATGGAATATTTATACTTTCTCCACCTAAGGAAATCACTAGTTTCTTTGGTAAAGATCCAGAAAGATCGCTTTCTCACTTGGCAAGGGAACGAAAGTGTCAATATAACAAATCAGAGACTTAGCCATAATAAAGACTTGCTCTATGTGATAAAGGACTTCACCTAAACACAATTTTGAAATTTCATTTCAGCTAGAGGAAAAAGAAATTTCCTTGACTCCAGCCACCACCAGCCTTCCTGTATCCATAAGAGGGATATTAAGAAATAAAAACCATAGTCAGGAGGGAGAAGGGCTTTACAGAAATAAACTGGGAATACTACAGCTAGGGAAAGAATAAAGGAAGAAAGTTATGCCACTGGAAGACTAACAAATACTTTTGTAAAAGCCAGAGTCTTGAGATATCGGTTCACTTAAAGACTGAGACTTAATCAGAAGATTATAATATGTTCCTTGTTCACCATACCTTACATGCTTCAGATTAAAAGGTTATAATTGAAAGAGCTATAAGATATATATTCTTTCTGAGAATCAGTACAAAGAAATCCTCAAATCCTAGCAAGCAGGCTAAAACAAGAACCATGTTGAAATTGGAAACCACTGCCACTGAACCACAGCATATTCAACACAACCCTACTTCTAGCTATATCACATAAATCCTCACTTAAAAAATACCTGTTTATTTTAATATCTATTCTCCAAAATAATAGTTCTGACTTTCTTTTTTTTATTAGAACGCATTTTTTAAAGATTTTATTTATTTATTTTTAGAGAGGGAAGGGAGGGAGAAAGAGAGACATCAATGTGTGGTTGCTGGAGGCCGTGGCCTGCAACTCAGGCATGTGCCCTGACTGGGAATGGAACCTGTGACACTTTGATTCACAGCCCATGCTCAATCCACTGAGCTATGCCATCCAGGGCTAGTTCTGACTTTCAACAGAAAATTTTAAGACATGCCAAAAGACATAAATACATATATTCATACATACATACATACCAATCTGAAAAATGCAAAGCAATCATCAAAATGCAATTTAGATATGGCTCCAGTGTTGGAAGTATTGAATAGGGAATTTAAGATTATGATGATTAATATGTTAAGAGCTTTAATGAAAAAGGTAGATAGCATTAAAGACAGATAATACAAGCAAATAAATAGAAATTTTTAAGACACAAACAAAAGGACATGCTAAATATAAGAAACACAGTAACAGAAATAAAGAATACCTTTAAATGGATCATTAATAGTCTCAGCATAGCTTAGAAAAAATAGTAATTTTGAAAATAAATTAATAAGAACTTCTCAAACTAAATAAATTTATAATTAGTATGTAATTGGAATACCAAAAGAAAAAAAGGGAATGGAGAAGAAGAAATACTGGAAATTATAATGACCAAGAACCTTGAATGACACACACCAAATTTCCAGTTCAGGATGTGTAGAGAACACTAAGCAGGAATAATACCAAAAATTCTACACACAGGTATATCATGTTCAAGTTATGGAAACTCAAAGGCAAAGAGAAACTTTTAAAGAAAAAGAGAAAAAAATGATTTGTGGAAGAACAAGAATAATAACTACAATGGATTTCTCATTAGAAACCCAATAAGCAAGAAGTGAGTTGGGAAAAAATTTTAAAGAGTTGAAAGAAATTAAAAAACACCAATCTAGAATTCTATATCCAGTGAAAGTGTTCTTCAAAAGTGAAGACTAATACAGACTTTCTCAAACAAAAACAGAGAGAATTCATTGCTAGTATACCTGCTATGCAAGAAGTGTTTAAGAAAGTTTATTCAGGCTGAGGAAAATGTTACAGTTTAGAAACTTGTATCTGCATAAAGAGAAGAAGAGCTTGGGGGAAGAAATGAATAAAGATACAATAAAATCCTTATTTTTCTTATTTTAATGACTTAGGGAAATCTTTGTAAAGCAAAAATAATGTCAATATATCAGATGATTATAATGGTAAATAAGTGAAATTAGTAATAGCAATGTAAAAAAGGAGAAATGGTTATATTGTCATAAGGTACATGTAGCAATTAGTGAAACAGTGTAATATACTTCCAAGTGAAGTCAGATTATTTAAAAATGTATGTTGTAAGCTCTAGGGACACCACTACATATGTTTTTAAAAAAGGTAATTGGTGTAGTAAAAAAAGAGATTGAATGAAATTATATAAAGTTGTTGATTAGAACTAGAAAGGCAGCAAAAGAGGGGGGAACAAAAGAAACAATGAACAAATACAATGGATAAAAATAGTTATAAAGGTGGTAAAAATTGATAGTAGATTATTGATATGCCTATATCAATAATCACAATAAATAAATTGTCTAAGTACAGGAATTTAAAAAAAAAACAGAGATTGTTAGAGAGGAGAAAAGCTAAAACAAGTGTTAAGGCTATCTCACAGTATCTGCTTTCACTTCTTTTCCTCTTCAGTAACTTGAAGAACATGACCTTTTAGATTCATTTCCAAAATAAATCACACATTTCAAAGTCCTTTTTCTAGCATACTAACCAAGTGTGAGTATTGTATTGCCATTTAGCCTGAGCAACTTAATACACTAACTCAGTGAGCTTATGTCATCTGCAAAGATAATACATATTCTCTGTATTATTCAAGTCATTTAATAAAATTGCTGAATTTTAAGCAACAAATGTTGCTTTTTATTAACATTTTTTCATGAATTGGCATTCTGTATTACAAATAAACCAATGTGAACTATAATCCAGTCCATATTTTTTCCTGGCTGCCAAGAAACATTGGCTATCAAGTATACCAAGGAACATTCTATCAAATAACTTATTGAAACTTAAACAAATTGTGCTACTGAAGTTGCCGAACTCCTTACATATCATTACTACTAATAAAAGGAGCATTAAATTGTTTTTAGTTAAACAACACTAGATATTTAGGTCTCTTATCTCTCTGCACTTCCTTGTTTAAATCTTAACTCCAGCTCTCCTAACATGACCATCATTTGAAAGAGACTAAGGTACATAAAACTTAGAATCCTGTAACTCAGTTTCAGTAGTGTTGCCTCTTCCTATTTGCACCCTATCCTAAGAGTCTTGGCTTACCCATCTCTATTACTTCATTTTTCACTCCATTTGAAATTGATTTATTAATTCATGTCATTTTGAATATCTGGCATAATTTAGATAGCACACTAGTCAGAGGATGTCACCACATCAAAATGATTTCCTAACCAATGGGAAAACTGTATCTTAGTAATGTACCAGATGACTAAATTCTGAAAAATAGGTCCATTTTTCACTCTATAATATAGCATTCTATTTATCTAAGTAGGAAGTAAATATTAATGAGAGATTATTAGAGAATGATTGTGGAAGTGTATTATGGAAATAGTTAGAAAACTAATTATTACATTATTATGCCACATTAATACTCATTTTCATGTTGTATAAAATTTGGAGAAACAGTAAAATTTTTAAATAGCCCCAACTAAGTTTGTTAAATATAAAATATTCTAATTCTGCATGTGCATCTTACTATGCCTGTCATATTTCTGTTGTACACATTTACTCACTCTTTCCCAAGATTATACTTAGCTTTTTAGCAGATATTGACATAGATAAAACTGTGTTTCATAATTACAATAGTACCAGCATATCATTTATTACAAAAATCTTGAGTTAAAGCATTATATCCAAGGACATATGGAAGAAAACACATCACCATAAGACTGATAGGAAGTGTGGAGTAAAGACAGGGGTGCTGCTGGACCCCCAAAGTGATAGCTGGAATTCCAGAGGGATAATTTAGTGCCCAGGGGATCCCTGTGAGAAGTGTAGGGTCTAAATCCCAAGCTGGGCTCTCTAGCCTAGAGCATGAGAGCCAAGAAAGGGTCCCAAATAAAACCCACCTGTGAAAAGCAGTGGGGTTTCTGTCTGCCAGGGAGAGACAACCAGAGACACAGAGAGCTTCTCAAGGGCCAGTGCACATAATTTTGTTTGAACCACTCACGCTGGGTTCCAACAGAGGGAAGACAGAGTGGACTAGGGCTGCAAGAAGAGAGTCTGGTGTTGGTAGCTCTGAGGAGAGAGCTGAAGGGTCAGTCACCAAGATCCCTGTGCTGGGTCATTCCCCATACTTTAGAAGCTATCTTTCTTGGGCAAAGCAGTCCCTTCTAAGCAGCATCAGCCAGAAGAGAAGCAATAACCCCACCTATAAGAATCCCTCATGCCTTACCCTATGGAACTTACGCTGGGCTGCAGAGGAATACAGCTGGAGGGATTTCAGTGTTTAAGGTTAACAAAAAGCCCAAAGGCAAAGGTGAATCTCTGGAAATTTAGCTGACCCCCCCCCCCCCGCCCAGTCCCTGGTGCTGGTGATAGCATGCCTTGGTGCACAGCCTGGATTTTTCTGCATACAAATAGGCTCAGGAGAAGGAGCTTGAAGCTGTGGATTGCTGATATTTCCAAACAGGTTGCCCAGGGACAGTCACAAACAGCACCTGACATAGGTCTGCACCAAAGTCTTAGCAAATCTATCTAATACATGGAACAGATACAAAACAAAACAAAACAAAACAAAACAAAACAAAACAAAACAAAAACAGTCAAAATGGAAAGGCAAAGAAACAGGCTCCCAAATGAAAGTACAAGCGAATTATCCAGAAGAAAAAAATAATGAAATGGAGGCAAGTAATTTATCAGATACAGAGTTTAGAGTAATGATTATAAAGATACTCAACAGCATTAAAAAGACTTATAAACCATAAAAAGGACCAGTGAGAAATAAAGCAAGCGCTATCTGAAATAAAGAATACACTGAAAGAAATAAACAGTAGATTAGATGAAGGAGAGGATTGAATCAGTGATTTGGAAGACAAGGTAGTAAAAAACACCCAAGCAGAGAGCAAGAAGAAGAAAATAATTTTTAACAATATGGAGAGCTTAAAAAAACTTTAGGACCTTGTGAAGCATAACAACATCTGCATCATGGAAATACCAGAAGGAGAAGAGGGTGACCAAGGGATCAAGAATATATTTGAAGGGATAATGATGGAAAACTTCCTTAACCTGCTGAAGGAAAAGACACACAAGTCCAGGAAAGTGCCAAGAACCCCAAACAGGATGGACCTAAAGAGGCCCATACTAAGACACATCATAATTATAATGACAAAACTTAAAGACAAGGAGAGAATCTTAAAATCCACAAGAGAAAGTAGTTAGTTACTTACAAGGGAGCTCTAATTAGACTGACATCTGATTTCTCAACAGAAACATTTTAGTCCAGAAGAGAGGGGCACGAAATATTAGAGTGATGAAAAGCAAGGACCTACAACCACAGCTAATTTACCCAGCAAGGCTTATTAAAATTGAAGGAGAAATACAGAGCATCCCAGACAAGAACAAACTATAGGACTTTGTTAACCCAAAACCAATACTGCAACAAAAGTTAAAGGGCTTGCTTTAAGAAAAGGATAAAAGCTTGAGAAAAATAGTTAAAAATAATGTGGCAATAAATACATATATATCAATAATCATATCAATACATATTTAAATGTGTTGGTCAAAAGTTCTGTTTGACCATAGATGCTAAAATCCTCATCAACATGTTAGCAAACCAAAAAGAGCAATGCATCAAAAACATCATACACCATGATCAAGTGGGATTTATTCCAAGAATACAAGGTTGGTACAACCTTCCCAAATTAGTAAAGGTGATTCACCACATGAACCACATGGCCATATCAATACATACGGAAAAAAATATTTGATAAAACCCAGCACCCATTTATGATAAAAACCCTCAGAAAAGTGGAAAAAGAGGGAACATAACTAAACATAATAAAAGCTATATATGACAAATCCACTTCCAACGTCATACTCAATAGGCAAAAGCTATAAGCATTCCACTTAAGACTGGGAACAAGACAGGGATATCCTCTTCACCTCTTATTCAAAAATAGTACTAGAAGTCCTAGCCATAACAATCAGACAAAAAGAGGAAATAAAAGGCATCCATATTGGAAAGGAAGAAGACTGTCTTTATTTTCAGATAACACGATACCTTACACAAAGAACCCTAAAAACTCAATCAAGAAACTACTAAAACTGACAAATGAATTTCGTAAAGTAGCAGGATACACGATTAACATTCAGAAATCAGTTGCATTTTTACAAGCTGATGGCGAGCTATTAGAAAGGGAAAGTAATGAAACAATCCCATTCACCCATTTTTAAGATTAGATTGTTTTTGTTTTTGTTTTTTGGTGTTGAGTTTTATAAGTTCTGTATAAATTTTGAGTATTAACCCCTTACCAGCTGTATCAGATAATATGTTCTCCTATTCTCTCTTTTTATTTTGTTGATGGTTTCCTTTGCTGTGAAAAAACTTTTTAGCTTGATGTGGTCCCATTTGTTTATTTTTTCTTTTGTTTCTCTTGCCTGGGGAGATATACCTGATAAAATATTGCTATGAGCATTGTCCAAGATTTTGCTGTTTTCTTCTATTATTTTTATGGTTTTGGGTCTAACATTTAAGTCTTTAAGCCATTTTGAACTTATTCTGGTGTGTGGTGTAAGAAAGTGGTCTAGCTTCACTTTTCTGCATGTGTCTGTCCAATGTTCTCAACACCATTTATTGAATAAACTACCTTTAGCCCATTGTATGTGCTTGTTTCCTCTTTTGAATATTAATGGACTATAAAGGTGTAGGTTATATTCTGGGTTCTCTATTCTGGTCCTTTTATCTGTGTGTCTGTTTTCATGCTGGTCCTTTGATCTATGTGTCTGTTTTCATGTTTTGATCACCATGGCTTTATGGTATGGTGAATAGACAGTTCTCCAAAGAGAACACAGATAGCCAATAGGCATATGAAAAGATGATCAATGTCACTAAGCATTAGAGAAATGAAAATTAAATCTACAATGAGACATCATCTCATACACGACAGAATGGCTATCATCCTAAATCAACAAATGGTAAGTGCTGACAAAGATGTGGAGAAAGGAGAACACTTTTGCACAGTTGGTGAAAATGCAGATTGGTGTAACCAGTGTGGAAAGCAGTGTGGAGAATCCTCAAAAAATTAAAAATGGATCAGCCTTTTGACACAGCAATCCCACTTCTGGGAATTTATCCAAAGAAACCTCAAATACTAATTTGAAAGAACATGAGCACCCCATGTACATTGGAACATTATTTACAATCAGCAAGATGTAGAAGCAAACCATTGTCCATCAGTAGATGAATGGATAATGCAACTATGGGACATTTACACAAGAGAATACTAGTCAGCCATTAAAAAGAAGAAAATTTTACCTTCATAACAGCATGAGTATACCTGGAAAACATTATGCTAAATGAAATAAGCTAATCAGAACAAGATAAATACCACATGATTTCACTCACCTGTGGAATCTAATGAACAAACTGAGACAACAAGCAGAAACTGAAACAGACTCATAGATAGAGCAGAATGACAGCTATGGAGGGTGTTAAGTGGTCAAGGGATCAAGCAAAGAGGAAAAAGGACTGATGGGCATAGACAATAATGTGGTAATTGTGGGGTGTGATGTAAGGGAGACACATAGTAATGGAAAACATGCAATTAAAAAACATGCATATATATGTATATACACACATATACTTGGACCCCATGCTATGGGGTCAATGGACATGGTCCTTTCCCTCCCATGACTAAGGATTTATCAGGGTTCCCTGATGAGAAAGAATGTGTATTGTTTTGAGAATGGTCATAACTCTCCCCATCATCTCCTTTAAAGAGTGATTTCTTGTGGGTGCTTTTTGACATTTTCTTTCTGCATGTACACAATGAGATAATGTAGTTTAGAGTCACACATGGGACATATGCCTTCTTTGTCTGGGACCCCTTATAACCTCAAACTGGAGGAGGTGAGGTTTCTTGCCACCATCAGTGCACTCCTCTCTAACGTGAGTAATAAACGGCATGCCCACATCTGCTAGTCCTCCAGGTGTTGTTTGTTTTTTTTTTTAATATCACCAACACTTAAGGAGCTCCCTGGTTTGGGGCTCCTGTGCTATAGTATCAGGGATAAAAGTTACTGATCCATATCTATGCCTCTCAAACAATGATCTATGGAATAATCTATTATATAGAAATTTAGCAACAGATTAGAATTTTGAAGCCCACTTTGAGAAGTAACTTCACATAAATCTATTAGTAGACAAGCCTAAAATCCTGATTTATAGAAGAAAAACAGTTATTGTAAATCCAAGCTGACTTTAGCCAGTTTTCATTCTAGAAAATTAAAATAATGACAATAAAAAAAATCCTGAGTCATCTTGAATTTTGAGAATTTAATGAAAACATTTAATTAGTATGCTTCATTATAACAATAGTATAATTTGAGACAATAAACTCATAAGCTGAAGGATCTGACATATATTACAGTGAAACTGTAGGTAGGTAGAAACAATATTGAAACAGTCATATATAATGAGTTCAGCCACTCCCATAGCATCTTCTTACTTAATGAAATCATCCAGAGTTGGAAAAATTTCATAATGTACTTGAAACCCTCAGAGGAGGAAAACAATGAATAACCCTTAAAAGCATGAATAACACAATAATTTTTATTAATGTTAGAAGATTAGCTAATTCACATGAAATCACTTATAAAGCAGGACGCAACAGAGAAATATTGAGCAATGAAATTCCTTATATTTGATATTATAGAATTTTCTTATTTTTTAGAAAGAAAAAACTAGAAATCTAAATGTCTCTGAAAAGTACAAGTGCTATCTTCATGTTTCTTTTTTTTTTAAGATTGTACTTCTTTTATGTTTAGACAGAGGGGAAGGGAAGGAGAAAGGTAAGGAGAGAAATATCAATGTGTGGTTGCCTTTCACGTGACTCCTACTGGGGATCTGGCCTGCAAACCAGGCATGTACCCTGACTGAGAATTGAACCAAAGACCCTTTGGTTAGCAGACCAGGCACTCCATCCACTGAGCCACACCAGCCAGGACCATATTTCTTTATAAAGGGAAATAATATTTATTTCATGTATTTCATAATTTAAAATGTAAATTAGGCAAATTTATATTGTCAATTATTTTAATTCCAATAAATAACCAACTAATCACTTAGGGCAGGAATGAATTTGTCCTTAGAGGCTGGAGCTAAATAGAAGTTAAATATAATTTGTAAAGTACAAAAGAATTAAATTTTTGGACACAGTAACTTCATTGTCTTAAATATTCTTGTCTGTTAATTTTTTTCTCTTTTTTCTAAGTGAGATATGACACACAGCAGTGTCTTAATCAATGTGGTTATTCCTCCTTCAGTTCATGAAGCAGTTTCTAGCCCTTAGAGCATGGGCATTTTCATGAATGCCTACTGTCCCAAAGCTTGCTTTCTAGAGGGATTGATGGACATAAAACAATATATCATAAAACATTTGGCAGTGTTGTAGAAATTTGTAATCTAGTCCAAAGAATTCATTTCCAGGATGGAAATGATCCACAACTAGAGGCACCAAATCCACCACAGTCCCACAAACAGAGTGCACATGCTTAGAGTCCAGGAGACCATAGATGGCTTCATTAGTGGCTTTGCCATGCAAACACTGGATAGACACATTTCATTCCACCTCCTGGCACTCAGGATCAGTTACATTAAACACCACTTCTGATCCTAATTTTTGGATTTTTGTCAGACTCTTTTGATTACTGGGAAAAAGGAATAGAATTAAATCACCATTTTTTTTCAACCTCCATAGCAATAATTGATTCAGGCAAGAACCACCAACAGATGCTGCAAATTATGTGCCAAATTTTTATTAGGAACAGGATATTTACATACTATCAAAATATTCTCCCACCTTGCCCCACAAATCCTTAATTACAAAAATAGAATATTTTTTGCTGTTAAATTTTCAAATATCTGACAAAGGGTATTTTGTTAAATAATATATTTGTAAATAGAAATGTGTGCCTTCTAAATGAGAAATAGTTTCTTAACTCATTTAATAGAAAATATAAAGGTCTTCTTATTCTAAAGGGTGACTAGCAAAATTTTATCCTCTTTAAGTGGATGGTGACTTTTTAAAAATGCCAGATCTAAAACAAATTCCCAGGCCAGGCCAGGAATGAGATATGGGATTCTGCCTTGATTCTAGAAAAATATAAATTTTGACAGCATAGATTAGCAAAATTTAGGATGATTTTTTTCCTCTATAATGTTATTTAAACTTCATTTTTATGTAATGCATCAATTCTGCAGTGGCACATAAAAATCCTTCTTTATAGATATGTGTCACCACAAAGAGAGTGACTTTGTGCCCTTACAATGATTGTGTTGTAGCATATTGGTATTAAACTACTTTAGTCAGTCTAAACTACTTCAGTCTAAAAACAATGCATTTAATGCCAAGGATAGAATGGGCATTTTTAAAATGTCTCAGTGATATTTCACATGTTTCTCTTTATACTTCTGATTTTCTAGTAGGATTTCACAGCCATTGATAGTAGCTACAGTCAACAGTGGGTATTCTTCATACTCTGTCATTGAAATAACAGGCATCATTATTTTGTCAGCATGACAAATTATACCTCTGTTTTTCTGTCACAATTTATTCTTTGATAGAATATTTAAAAGAATAAATAGGTTGTGGAAACTAAGATCCTTACACATTAAGTCAGTGGAAGAACTACATTATAAAGTAAAGTAGAAAATATGTACCATAATGACTTTAAAATCGAAATTCCATTGTAAAGCAAAAATATCATAGTAAAATATTTCTCTTATGTTGCAAAACATTTGTACAATTTAGTGTTAACTGTATGATGTTGACATATTACATATTAGTTTTCATGAAAGAAGTCCTCTCAGTCCAAATATCACCTGCCCACAAATTCTTCCTGAATTCCCTTTTTTGTGGACATTTCTAAGTGAGTTTGAATGTATGTATCATGTGGGACACAGGACCTCTATGTAGAAAATTCTGATTCTGTTTAAATTGTGCTGTATAAAAAATTGTGTGTGCAATGAAGATTTAAGTACCATATACAATGTGTGTGTGCCATTCTAAGGACATATCGAAGCCTCTCACTTGGTGCTTTTATTCCTGATTGCACATGGGACATTCAATTTCTTCAGGACAAATATGGCCCTAATGTATATCCTTCAATTGGATGAACAGCATCATACATCTTTATAGATGAGTAATGCCACCAGCCACTCCATCTCCATATTTACAGAGCATCTCATAATAATTTAATAAAGTCTCAAGACTTTGTCTCAGAGCACAGTAGAGAATTTAGAGATGGCTCAATCAACAATTTGAATCTAAAGTGTTCTCTTTTCATCTATTTGGGCAAAGGTAATCTTGCTTTATCATCATGCTCACGTAGTTCATCAGGGATTGAAGCTCTGATTCTCTTGCTTCCTTAATATTTGTGCTTTCATAAGTTTCCCATTTGAAAGAATGCAACAGAAATATTGTAACAAACTTCTTGTTGAATGACATTTTTCCCAACTATTTGAAAAATTCACTTTTGCTTTGGCTTTATATAGAGATAAGATCTAGAAAATTTCTCTCTCTCTCTCCCCCATCTATCTCTGAATTCATATACATATTTGTATATGCATATTTGTATATATGAAACATAAATACATATATTAAAAGCATTGCCTTTTCCCCACATTCCTATTATGAACATGTGCAAATAATTTTTGTTATATATATCATTACAGTAGTTGTTATAATGCAATTATAACAAAAATTGCATTAGATATTTACCATATGATATTAAATAAATTTCTATAAATTTCTATAGAAATAGGTCTGGGGAAAAACATAAAATTTATGCTCAAAAAACAAAATCAAAGATCATGTGAGTAACAGCTAGGTCATAAAAGATGAATTTTACACTAGCATTATAAATATGGAAAAAAGAACAACACACAGTTCTGGGTGTCTGTGTCAATCACAGACTGTGTAAAGAAATAATAGTGGGAATATGTTTCCAAAAGGAGTGCACATATCTGGACTGAAATGCTTTGTAAATGAGGGCATGAGACTCTCATTTCTCAGAAATACAGAATTAGACTGGAGAAGGGAGAGGGTGGTGACGTAATCCATACAAGGAAATTGAAAGACAGGTCAGGATTTTAAAGCAGAAAGGGAATTTATGTGGTTAACAAAGGAAAGAGAACATTCTGAGGGAAATGTTTATTGTTTTAGATGTTAATTGTTGACTCCACCATGCACCCTTATTTGAAGAAAACAGCTAACTTAATAAGCAATAAAAAACATTCCTTCAATGAAAGTACCAAATGCACGTGTTGACTTTGCCTTTCATAGCCAAATTTTGTGCTTCTGTATAGTCAAATGTAACCTATAAAAGATTACAATAAGTATCATACAAGGTCTATTGGAAATAGTTCAGCAATTTTAATATAATGAGAACAGTTCGCGCAACATCTATGTAACCTGGCAGACAAGGAGAGTGGGCTGGCATGCACATGTGTGAACAATGGCAACTTCTCTGTATGTCACTGGGGGTGATAGATGCCCTTTAGTGAGCATGTGTACTGTGTGGCCATCACTTTCAAAAGCACTGAGCAAGTAAGGCAACAAATCTGCATCAAAATTTTCAGTAAGCTTGAATATTCCCCCACAGAAACTATTCAGATGATTCAAAAGGCTGCAACTATGGACAACAGGTGATTGACAGCTTCATCACAACAACAGGCCAGCTCATGCATCATGTCTCATGCAAAGTTCTTTGGTGAAACATCAAATCACCCAGGTGATTCAGCTCCTCCACAGCCCAGATTTGGTGCCCCTACAACTTTTGGCTTTTTTTCAAAGGAAGGGATTTCAGACTGTCAATGAGATTCAGGAAAATACAATGGGTCAGCTGATAGCAATTGGGAGAATGTGTGAGGTCACAAGGTGCCTACTTTGAAAGGAACTGAGGCATTATTGTTCTGTTTACAATGTTTCTTATATTCAATAAAGACAATTCAATAAATATATTCAATAAATACAATAAAGGCATTCAATAAATGTCTCTATTTCTCATATTATGTGGCTGGATACCTTTTGGACAGACCTCATATAAAGATTTTTTTCATATGAAAGGCTATATTCTGCTTGCCCACAGTCCTTCAAACTCTGGTCTCTATGACTATGTGGAAATTTCTCCTGTGCTCAGAGTGTGTGTGATGTCCCATCCATCAGCAATGTCATTCCTACAATTTCACTTAGTTTATATATATATATATATATATATATATATATATATATATATGAATGATTGGAAAAGATTACACTGACTTCCAAATTACATTTTGTCTATTTATTTCTTCAGGAAAACTAAGTAGAAGCCATGTTAATGAACTGCCTTTTTTCCTTTTTGTCAATCCTTAGTATAGATCTCCTTTTTGTAGTCATATGATATTCCTTTTTATATTTACATCCAGCATTGACTTTATATTAAGTTTAGCATAATACAATCTTTATTTTAATAATTATGTTCTTTATTAAAGTAAAACATGAGGAAATATTTGACCAGTTTTAGCTATATATTGCAAATACTTTTGAAAGGGAGTAATCTAATGTTGGGATTTGCAGTAAAATCTGAAGTAAAGAACAATATAAGAATTTCTTAACAAGAATTTCAATGAGTACCAATCCTATGGCTCTATGCTACAAGATTAGATTTATGCAGAACAATTTTAGCTTTACATCTGACTTTTATGGGTACCTCCAATTATTGGATAATGTGAATAAATAAAGCAAACAAATTAAGTATTGACAAGTGACTTATGAAAAAGTTCTTTAGTATAACTTATATAACCTAAGAAAAATGAATTATATTCTGATTTAGCTTGTATTCAGAGACTTGCATATGAGAGAATTTCTTCTCCAAAAATATACATTTTTTTGTTTAGAACATCCACACATCTCTTGAACTTGGGGTACTATATAACTCCATACTTTTTACTCTTAGTTTATTTTTAATAACATGCAATAATGAGTACTCACATATGCACTCTCATTATAAATTATTTCTATTTATTTCTCTTTGTTTAAAGTATTTTGAAAACCACAAATAGTAATTTTCTGTTTTGTCCAAGATTCCACGATCATATTGAATTTGACAAAAATTGTCAATAGAAATAAATATCATCTTTCCATATGATTGTTCAGAAAGTTTTTAAATGTCAAAACATGTTACGCTTTCTTTTAAATATTTTAATTGTGTTAGTGCTTGCTACACAAAAAGAAGAAACATGCCAACCTGCAGATCAGCTAGTGATAAATAGGCAAATAGAGTGTGTAAGCACAAGGTAATGTTTGACTTAAAATTTACAGTAGAGTTTTAAAACACAAAGTAAACATTGAGTGTATGTAATAGGCAGCATATTTACTAAAAATTCATTCATTTTGGCCTTACTTATATTCAATAAAGTTAATCCAAGACATTCATACATTTAATTGGTTTCTAAAATGTAAAGTCAATTTTATTAGTTTGAGCACTTAATGTTATTTACTTTAATTTTAATTTATTAAATTATACAATTAGTATCCCCTGTACAATTACCTTCCAAGGCTTTTTTAGTACAATTTGGCTTGCTTCCTATTATCAACTCATCTCATAAATGTAGTTAAAACCTTGCTGTAGTCATACAAGTCTCTTTACTATTTCTTAAATATATCATTTTCCTCTCCATTTCTGTACTAAAGTCTGTGAATATCTCATGCTGTGAATTACATTCCAATTTCTCTTGGTCAATTTATGTCATACATCCTCCTGATACATAGTTCTCAGCTTCAAGAATTCTTCCTTAGGCCATGTCTGTGTAATTTATGCTTTTATCTGCTTTCTTCTTCCTCCCCTCACCTCCACTCTGGTTATTACTCTGTTATCTATGCAGTAGGGTGAAGAGTATTGATGAGATTTAGAAACTTTCTTGTGTTAGAGCATTTATCATGTGATGCTGAGCATGTACTTTCATATCTGTCAAATACAATTGTCTCATTTATAAGATAAATACGCTGAAGAAGATCACCTTGAAGTCTCTGGACTGTGTCCAAATTCCATAATTCTAAGCAATCATGGCTTCTCAAAAGCAAGTCCATTCTGTTCTGCTTTTTGTTTTGTTCTATTTTTCCCACTGTGCCTAATACATAATAATAAGCAGTCTCAATGAAATAAATCCTTGAGGAATGAATCGATTACATCAGGAATCTTTCTGGGAATGACTCAATGTACCAAAAACAGTGTTGAGTGTATTTGTGTATTAAATGTCCTGAGATGAGAAATCCTGTGACTCTTTTAACTCTAAAATGTTAAATAAAGATCAGAGGCCCAGGTCTCACACAACTGAAAATTGGAGCATGAAAAAGTGAACCCAGGTCTCTATTGTCACTACCAGTGCAGTATCTGCTTCAAGATCCTGATGTCCAAGAAACTTCATGCTATTAAAAAAATCTAAAACAAAACATTTTAATATCTTCAATAACAGATGAAAACCGAGCATCAAATATGAAATACAACTTCCAGCCTATCATTCACCAGATTCACCAGAAAAATAATAAGTGCATACATACATACATACATACACACACACATAAACTTTTAAAAATAAATTACTCTTAAGTTCTAGGTTTTATTCTTGTAAATTATTTTTCTCTTTAAAATATACCATAAGCTGTGGTGGCAAATGTCAACATGATTCCAGTAAACATTACTTAATGACCAAATGGAAACATCAAGGAAAGTTCACAAAAACAAATGAAGTGTCATTTTCATGCCTTCCACTCTGTCATCCTCCAGTTCAATTTTTTCCCCAAGCTTGAATGCAAAAAGCCCTGTGGCTTTGGTTACATGTTGTATTGGTAAGAAGTTTTGCTGTGGCATGAGTGAGTTGCATCATTTTTAAGCAATCTTCCATTCCCCATGCCTCATGCTTACAGGACAGTTGAAGATGGATGGGAATGTCAGACTACAGTAAGTTACACATTAATCCATGCTCCCACTGCAATGACAGTTAACTTTCCTTGATGGGAGGATGTGAAAGAGCAGTGATGTAAGTGTGTAGCTGCATAGCTTTTTTCACTTTTTTACATATATTGCTAACTTCTCTTGAAATGATGAGAGAAACTTACTAAATATGTATTTCAGAGTGAAATAGTCTCTATTCCACAGACAGTTACTGTTACTCATTCAATGACATTTCCTTAGGCTTCAAATTTATTTTAATTCCAATAAATACTGTGGTAGTCTCATTTTTCATATACCTACACTGGGTTTTATTTTTCTGCTTGAATCCAATGAGTTTCAAACTATAAGTCACATAAAATCTTAAAGGCAAATGGACTTGTTTTGTTTTATTGCTTATCATATAATCTATTGCTCTGTTCTATATCTTATTATATTTATATAAATTCTAACATGAAGTTAAATGCCATGGTTTTAGTTGAATCATATACTACAGATCATTTTACAGTAGTGATATTGATTTAGTTTAATTTTCCCTTTTGTTCAAACTATTTTTCTATTATTATTGCTGTATTGAAATAGCTAAACATTTATTTTAAAATTCAATATCAAAAACTATTGCTTAAAGCAAAAAACAATTTGCAAATTTTATAAACACAATAATTTCTTGAGTCCAGCTATGTATATTCCATACATTGATCATAATAGTAAGTAAAGACTGAGCATATCTATTTTATAAAACTTTTTAAAAATTCATAAAAAATATTGACAATTCAAAGCTGTTTATTTAAAGTAGCATGAGTTTTGTAACTAGGCATCTACATTGAGAACACCTGATTGATTTTTTTAACTTTTTTTAACCCTTCCAGACATTAGCTCCTTTTGCTATTTATGACGTAGAAATGCAGCCCTCAACAGAGACTGGTGTAAGCCACACCAATCTGTGGCCAAAAGCTGGAATCAGATGCTTGGACAGTCTCATTTATATAACTGTTGTTAATTTTGGAAAACCTGGTCAATTGCACTTAAAGACACAGATCCAGTTTGGTTATTACAAAGTCGAGGACCTACTGATATATGTAGTGGATAGAATGATGGCTCCCCACAAAATGCATCCACACTTCCAAAAATGTGAATATGAACTTTTTTGGACAATGGATCTTTGTGATATAATTAAGGATTATGAGACAACATCATCCTGGATTATTCAGATGGACCTTAAATCCATTGTCAAGTGTCTTTATGAGAGAAAACAGATTCCACATTAGTTTTAATATTTATTTAAGTCCATTTTTACAAATTACTTTCACAAGCATTAAGATATGGAGTAATAAAGAAAATAGCAAGTATTATATTACCAGCATCCAGAAACTGCCATCACTTAAATTTATTTACTTACTATAGGAATGTATTATATATCCACTTCTCTTTCTCTCCTGAACATGGAGAATCAAACAGCCTATGTTTTCTAGTGATATTTATATCCCAGTTTTCTTTTCAATTCTATTTTCTACTTCTCTTCTTGCATGTCTCTACATTGGCTTAGCATATGAAATTAGGATCTACAAAACATATGGTCTTCTGAGTTTGTGGTTTGCTCATTAGAGGCAGAAATGTCTTATAACTTTATCCTCTCCCTACTCTTGTATTATTTTTTGAGATTTCATTTTCAATTCATATTTATGAAATAACTTGTTGTAGTTATGTTTATTATAATTACTATCACTTGGAGCAGTGTTTCTCAGCAGCAGCATTATACCCTTTTGGAATAAGATAATACTTTGTTGTCCAAAAGTGTTTCATGCATTGCTAATGTTACATAAGAGTAGTATTCTTCTATTATTCTGAAAGCTAACAAAACCCTCACACATTTTCAAATGCCTTCTAGAGGAATGGCACTACTCCAGCTGAGAATTTCTGACATGAATTAAGATATATTTAAGTCTACCAATATGGTTTACTCATATGCTTTGACATTCCATCTTTGCGTCTAGGATTTTTTCTTTCTTTTTTCAGACTATGATAGTAGTTTTCCAAGTGAGGGTGTGTAATGATAAATTTCTTGAGTCTTCACTTTTTCTCAATGTCTTAACTTCACCCGCATTCTTTAGCAAACATCAATTAACCCTGAAGTTTTATTTTCCCTCAGCCATTTGAATGCTTTGCTTCCCTGTCTTCATAAATCCTTTATTGCCATTGAGAACTCTGATACCAACTAATTCTTTTTTTCTTTGCAATTAATCAATCTCTCTCCCTTATCTTGGTATTTGAAATTCTCTATTATTTTTCCTTGCAGCTTAGAGTTTTACTACTAAGTCTACATGTGTAAATTTATATTGTTTATTCAGATAGTTTAATATAAAAATATCTCTTTCCTTTTCCTGAATATCCCCTGGGTATTAATTCTTGCATAGGTTTCTTCTGGAACAACTGCTGGACAAATGCTGGATCTTTTGGTTGGGTCCTTTATGCATGAACATTGGTTTTATAGTTTCTCTCCATATGTATTTTTTTATTTTGAAAATTATTATTTTTTCAATATACTAGTCAATTTATTTGTATGTCCAGTCTGCTAGATGACCCATTTAAATTTTTTATTTAAAAAATAACCATTTTTGTACTAAAATTACTTTTTATTTTTCTTTTATATTCATTTTTGAAATATCTGCATGTACTCGAATCATAACAGTTATCATTTTGTTTGCCATTTTAATCTCATTGTTAATATAAAAATATTCTTTTAAACTCCTTTTAGTTTGCCTTATTATTTATTTTTCACTGGAGAACATTCTCTCTTTTATTACTTATCTCCATTAAGACTGATCATCTTCAAATTTTGTAATTTTCCCCCCAACTGTCTTATAAATTCATAGCACTCTTATAGGCACTATTGCCTCAAAATTAGTGGGTAAAACTATAGGAAGGACTTTTCTTTGGTATAAACATGTAATATATCATGTCTCAAAGTACTTTCTAATATTTCTTTGACCCATTTGTTATATTACAGTGTATTGTTTAATTTTCACATACTTGTTAATTTCTCACATTTCTGGCTAATATTGATTTCTAATTTTATTCCACTGTAGTTGAAAAACATAATTTGCATGATTTCAAACAAGGTAAAAGTCTCTTAAGGAAAAAAACTTCTGTACTAATATTTGTAATCATGTTTAGAAAATTGTTATACACAGTTCATTGAAAGCTATCTATCTTAGGTGACCAGAGACTTGTGTCTATATTGTTCAAGAAGTTAATGACAAATTGATACATTTCAGAAGATGAAATTAACTTACAAATTTGTATTTGATTATTCAAATTTATTATTCATTATTCTTAGTACCAACCCACTTCCAGTATATTTATGAGGATTATCCTTTATTAGCACTAAAGTAAGAAAAAAATAAATTGTCAATTGACTTTGAATTAATTGAATTAATGTAAATATGTTGCAGAATACCATTAACATCATGTTTTATGATGTTGTAATAAGGTTATTATGGTATCTATAAATCAAAAGAAATTATTTTTTTTCTGTCTTCCCAAATTTATCATTATTGTTGTTGTTATTGGACCTAAAAGTCAGTATTTTTCAAGTAACATGAAGGCTTGAAATGTGAAGAATACTATGTTGAAAATATTAGAGATATTTTCCGACACTTTATACCAATGAGTATAACTAAGCAAGCATATTATTATGATTTTTCAAATGCACACATTGTGAAATATGAGATTAATAACAGAAGCAGTGTGACTTATTCAGAGACAGAAGTAAATTTTCTTGGCTCTATCATTTCTTCAAGAATATCTCTTCCTTAACATTTCTGTGTCATCTAGTCATGGTGAGAAGATATATCTGTGCTCAACACTATACCCAGTCTTGTGAAATAAACATATACTAGAAAATGTATTACTTTATGCACTCTTTTTTTTTAAGATTTTATTTATTTATTTTTAAAGAGGGAAGGGAGGGAGAGAGAGAGACAGAGAGAGAGAGAGAGAGAGAGAGAGAGAGAGAGAAACATCAATGTGCAGTTGCTGGGGGTTATGGCCTGCAACCCAGGCATGTACCCTGGCTGGGAATCAAACCTGCGACACTTTGGTTCCCAGCCCGCGCTCAATCCACTGAGCTATGCCAGCCAGGGGACTTTATGTACTCTTACTGGTAGTTTTAAAATTGATGATAGCCTATCTAGTCCTGAAGTAGAAGTGAACTTGACATATTTATACATACCTAATTCAACACAAAAATATTATTAGTGAATATGAATAAGATTATGTTGATCCATTTTCACATCAGTCAAAATTCTGGTAATATTATGCTTAAAAGATTCTAGCACTAAGCTTGAATATGAAACTGTGTGATAGATAATCAATAATCTTTATTTAATTATATGCTATAACTTCAGGCTGTGTATGTGGCTTATATTTTTCTAAAATTATAAAAATATTAATAAAATAAGAAATGATAATCCACAGTCATTTTTAAAACAATTTGTGTTCACTATTTCATATATCACAGCATACATACCCTACTTGAACTTTATTCAAAAATGTGTAATTATTTCTAGTGTTAGTTCAGGACACTCAGAAATTTCATATATTAGAGAATGCAAATCTATGCATAGACATTATAGCTATAGTGGATTGAATGTTATCTTTGAAGAATGCGTACCCTTCTGGAACATGAGAATGTGACCTTATGTGGAAAAAAGTCTTTGTAGATGTAATTAGCCATAGATTGTAAAATGAAATCATTCTATATTAAAGTAGGGCCAAATTCAATGATTGGTGTCCTTATGAAAAGAAGAGTGGACACAAAGGGACACAGAACAGAAGGAGATGTGGAAATGGCAGCAGAGATCAGAGTGAAGCATCTACAAACCACAGACAACTAAGGAATGACTATAAATACCAGAAGTTAGTATGGAGGCCAGCTATAGTTTCTCCCTCAAAAACTTCAAAAAGATTAAACCTTGGCCACACTTTGATCTTAGACTTCTGGCCTCCTGAAATATTTGAGAATAAATTGGTGTTGTTTTAAATTACTGCGTTATAATTTGCTGTAGCAGTAATACAATATATGTGTCATGAACATTATAGCTCTTTTACATTTCTTTAACAATTCTATTTCCTTCAGCAGTGCAATCCTAGGTGATTTTTTAAATCATTTTTTTAGAGTAGTATCCAAGTAGTATTTTGAATTGCCTTTGGTCTACTTAACAATATAGTACCCCTGCTATTGAAATCAGAAACTATTGTCAATTGAGCAACAAATGAAGGACAATGATCCCTTAAACTATTACAGCTTGAATAATAAGTATCTTTACATAGGCAAGAAGACAAATTATATCATTTAATATAACATCAACGACAGAAGCCAGTCCTCTCAATTCAAATGGTTTAGTTTAATTATATACACTATATACACTGTAATCCATTTACATATTTGATAAGCATTTAATACTGTTTCTTATGTGTCAGATATTGTGGTAAATGTCCAAGATACAAAGATGATTTGTACCATGACAATGCAAGTGCATTAAATTAAGGGGATTAAGGGGATGCTATAGAAACATGTAAAGAAATATGAGTTGCTTTGGGAGGTCAAGGAAGTCTTGATGGAGAAAATAATTTGTAACTTGAGACCTGTGATAGTTTATTTTATGTGTCAACTTGACTGGGTATGACGTGCTCGAATATTTGATCAAACATTATTCTGAGTGTGGCTGTGAGGGTGTTTCTGATGGAAGAAGTCAAGAATTTAAAAATTTGTAGCTTTAGTTATAGAGTTAATAAGTTTGGTGATTAATGCATATAGACTGCTATTGTTCCAGGAAATGGAATATGTGACTACACTTACCCTGACTCCAGGAGACCCAAAAACAATTTGACCTTTTTTCTCCAGGAGAACTTCAAGTGATCAAGATGGTATCTGAGCCATTGTGCTCCAAGGAGGGAGCATGTGCAGACAATGATGCAGATAAAGAATCACCAGTCAGTGGATAAAAGGGTGCCAGGAAAATCACCAGACTTCAGCTTTTATCTGATTAACCTTTTTCTCTTAATTCCAAACCCCTCACCTATTTTTTTCCTAAATTCCAAATCCCTTACCTATGCTATTCTTTGTATGATAAAAGAAGTTGGCTTGAGATGAGATGTAAGATGTTTTGGGGGGTACATAACCCACCATCTTCTCACATGGCTGGCCATCTGAATAAAACATCCATAAAGATTCAACCCTTGTCTCTACTAATTGGTTCTGGTAGTGACAGGTAACATAAATGCTAACTTTTCTAGTTTCACTTCTAGGAGAGATTAATATTTTAATCAATAGACTTAGCAAAGCAGATTGCCCTCCCTACTGTGGAGGGCAACCCATGCAATCCATTAAAGGCATAAATAAACAAAAAGGCTGACCTTTCCTCCAGTAACAGAGAATTATTTGTCTGACTGTCCTGAGTTAGGTCATTGTCTTTTCCTGCCATTAGTTAAGCAAAGATACTTTACAGCCAGAATATCTTCAAATCCCATCCCAACTTGTAGAAATAACGTGGCTTTTACAAATTAGTAGTTTTGCTTAAGTTTTTCATCTAAAATTTGTGAATACTTAAAATAGCTACCTCATAAAATCATTGTGAAGGTATATGACAGATATATATACATACAGATGGGCATCAAATTGCAGTTGGGTTACCTACCAAAATCATAGCTTAGCCTAGCCACTTTCTATTGAATGATTGCATATTATTTTTTGCACCATCATAAAGTTAAAAGTCATTGGATTAACTATAATAATGCAAAAACATTTGTGTATGTGTGTGCATGCATATGTTTGCAAGTGTTAATAATTATTATAATTATAGTTTCCTGGTTACCTAGGTATAACCACTTCACTCTTATTCTCAAAACAGTTTCAGCTATAAAAATCTAGATGGATTTTTTCAAGACATTAAAAATATCATTCCATATTCCTCTATTTTCTGTGTGAGTCAAGCAGCAGTCTTAGATCATTGTTTTTTTCCTGTTCTGTATAGGTATCTTCTTCTATACTATAGTTTTATACAGTTTCACTGAAAGTGTTTTCCTGGTTCTTTTTAGAGCTTAAAATTCACTGAATTATTGAAATGTGTAGATTCCTATTTTTAATCAGTAAAGACAATGTTCAGCCTTTTTCTCTTCAAATATTACCTCCCCTGTGCTCTTCCTTTTATATTTCTAGAACTCAAATGAAATGTTTGCTGAACCTTCCCTCTCTACTGCTTTTGTCTTTTAATCTCTCATAAATTCCAACTATGATTTTTTTCTGTAATACATTCTGTACAAAGTCTTCTCATCTGGTTTCTAGTTTACTAACTCTCTCTTTAGCTGTGTCTGTTTTAATTTTAAAATTAATGATTGAATTTAAATTTTTAAAATTTATATTTAAATTAAATTATTTTAATCACTGGATAATTTATTTGGTTCTTTTAAGAACCTGCTAAGTATCTTATTTGTCTTCATTCTATAATAATTTATTTTTTCTTGAAGTTTTAAAACTCAGACTTTTATATTATACAACTTCAGCTTATTTTATTATTTTTGTGTTACATTTTCATATCTAAATTATTTGTAGATCTGATTTTTTTCTCTGCTGGTTCATACTTATGAGAATGTTATTTCTTTTGGCTTCTTGAAATATATGAATATATATATATATATATATATATATACATATGTATGTATATATAATTATCCTTGGATAATTACTTGTTTTAATCTTTGAAATGTATGTAGGGTAAATTCCACATATCTGCACTTGCTTTTGCTAAGTAACTGGTCTCTTCTAGTCTAGAGTCATTTTGGCTAAATAAATGGTTTAAGTTATTTGGGAGCTTCTGGGTATTGTGTTTAGGGCTCTAAATACAAAGTCTGTTTTTATAGTTTTTCTCTCAGTGTGTTCTTTTCATCTTTCCACTGCTGAGTCAGCATCAAGACGTTGTTCCCTACAATTTGTTCTTCCAGTGTTTTCACTCTCACCCTGATGTTCTTCTGGTATTCCTATTAATGTCAGGATGCTCTTTAAATTACTCTCTACCTTGGATGGACTGCAAACTTTTACCTGTCTCCCATGACTTATGAAACACTGAAATCTAACTAATGGTCAAGTGCATCAAGATATGGAAAGTTCATTACAACAAACACAGTTACAAATATCCTGTGTTTCTTAAATTTTGCCAGAAGATTTTCAATCACCCTTCATTTACCTTTCCTTTGTACTATAGATATTCCTTGATTTTATCAGACATTTTCTTAGGTTCCATTTTATTATTATTATTATTAAACTGTGATGTCCAGGATGGCTGATGCTGTTTGTTTGTTTGTTTGTTTATTATTTATGTTTTTGTCTTGTTTTAGGAGAACCATTACTAGTACATAAGAAACTCAAACTTCTATTTAATGGGTATGTGTGCACCTGAATGGGTGTTAGAACATTCAAAAGCTTATTATACCAATGTTAGTATCATGATTCAAAATATTTTTGTTGATTTTCACTTTTAAAATAGCTTCAAAGACTATGACATAGTTTTTTAATATCTTCAAAAGATATTATGTTCTCCCTCTGAAAGCAAATTTTATTTGTTGAAAACACTTGAAAATAATTTGAAACCTATTTTGATGGTGATAGGACTGCTCAAGTTGCTAAATAAAATAAACATTATTTAAAAAGTAGTTGTGACTGTGAAATAATGACATGGATGTTTTTAAGGCATGATGTCTAAATTGACTTAAATTGACTTAATCTCTCATGATAATATTCATTTAGCCAAATAAATTTAGGTGGATTTATTTAAATGCTTCTTTACCATAGAGTTGCATTTTTGCAGGTTGATGCATTCAACTAAATGTTTCATATTTTCATTTTGTTATCCTAAATATCTAGATAAATGAGTATTCAGAAACATCCTCAAAGTCATGAAACTTGAAATGGTGACACATACAAATGGATCAGTTTTTAATGCACATGTCCAATGATTTTGCATCTTAACATTTTCTACCTCTCATGTTATATACATGGCAGATATGATTCTGTTGTTTTGAGAACTTTTTTTCCTTAGGTTGTTGTTCAGGTAATCAGGTGGTAACACCAGATACGATATTACATGACAACTTGTATTTTTCATTGTTATCTTGAAATTTCAGCATGCACACAAATTAAATTTATAAAAATTATTCAAACCTTCAGTATTTAATTTAAAGAGGGTGATTTAAGTTCACATATGAAAGTATGTGGTGTGAGGATATGACACGTCCAAGTGTGTAGGGGTAAAATTGTAAATTATTTGGGGGATGAGTTGATAACTAACTGTATTGTTAATTTTATTGTCCATTTTGTGAAAATGAGTACATCTCTAATGATACTGCACCAAAGACACTCTGCAACAAACTATGTGTAAGAATTAATCACTCACCCTGGCTGGCGTAGCTCAGTGGATTGAGCGCGGACTGAGAACCAGTGTCGCAGGTTCAATTCCCAGTCAGGGTATATGCCTGGGTTGCAGGCCATGACCCCCAGCAACCGCACATTGATGTTTCTCTCTCTCTTTCTAGCTCCCTCCCCTTCCTCTCTAAAAATAAATGAAAATAAAATCTTTTAAAAAAAGAATCACTCTACAGTTAAATTTATACAAGAGATTATAATTATAACTACAATAGCCAATTTAGCTATTTACAGAGAAAAAGCTTTACATTTTTTAATTAAATTGATATATTAGTGAATATTAATTTTTATTGATATATATTTTCGATTTTTAAAGAATTTATATTGGGGAGGAATGAGAAAGTCAAATTTCAGAGGAAGCATGATTCTAATTACTGAATTTATAAAAGAGTGATCAATGTTTTCTGGGCTGAATATGCCAGGTGATTTTTAAAACTTGCTTCAAATTCTCTGATGTCATATACAAAATTAAAATCTGCCGTTAAATTGCTTGATGATTTTCACTTGCTATAGGTTGGGGAGAATGTTCTCATTTATTCCACTTAGAAATGTTTTTTTTTTCTGGTTTCATGACTTTCTTTCTAACATATCTTTATTTTTTAAAACAGCATGCATTTGTGTTTATTTGTCTCTGCAAACACTATGAATGATAGAAGCCACAGAAGAGCCAGGAAGTACTCAATGAATTGCTTCTGCCTCCATTATATCTGGTTTTCTGTGATCACTAATTGCCTGTCACAGCTACTGAGCCATGAAGCTGGCACAGCTGCCACCTCCTGTTTGGTCAAGTTGTCTCCTATTAATCTGAACTCTGTTGTTTTATTCCATTGTCTCTACTTTCTTACTCTAGACAGAATAAAAATCTATTATCTAACTGTGATATGACTGTATCAAAATTTTAATTTTGAATAAAAATAGAATGAAAAGAACTTCTCATGTAAAGTAAATCTCTCACCAGGGCTGCATGGAATTTTCTCTGCCATGCTGATTTTAAGGACTCTGTCATTTTCTTTTTCTACTATGACTTGACTATTTTCATAGTTTCAGAGACTATCTGGTGAAATTTTACAAGCAAGAACAAAATAAAAACGTATAAACATGAAGAGAAAGTTCTGAGGCCAGTGTGATAATGATCAGAAAGTTTTGTTGTTGTTTCTTTTTTTTTTTTTTTTGCTTATAGTTTTCTACAAAGTGTTATGGAAACCATGAGTGTGTACCCAAGGGGGCCAGGGACCTGATTTCAAGAATGAAAGCATAATCCAGCCAAAGGCCGGTGTTGGGAGAAGTACATGAACATCCAAGATACAGCAAACTCACCAAAACCAAGTAGCCAAAAGAAGCAAAATAAGCAAAAGAATCTTGATGGTGAAAAACCGCTTGAGCAAAGGCTTCTATAAAATCTAACAGGCACAGGCTACTGACATTTTTTTAATAATGGCTGCCTTCAATTTTTATTTTTAACTGAGTGGGCATCAGAGTTTGGGGGTGGGGTAGTTCAGCCTGCCCATTCATAAATCTCCAATTCAATAAATACAACATTTTTGAAGTGAAGTGAAATGCGCACAAGAATAATATCAATTTTACTGGCATTCTAATTCTGCAGCAAGGTTCAACTACAGCACCTGCACAACCTGTGCCACATAAGGTATCCTTGTGGATTATAAACACAGAGTTGAGTTGTAGGAAAAGTCACCTGGACTTGACCAGTTAAAAAGCTGAGCCATAACTTTCCAATCACCTAAGTGTGTGTGTAACTCATAGGGTGGACAAACCTGATAAAGCTGTTGGAATTAATATATGGAATTCTTTCTTTTAAACATTAAAGATTATGTATAGGGAAAAATGTGGTTGCCCAATTCCAACATGCTCCCATAATAAGGGCATGCTCCTGGTACCAGCAGTGGCCTGTTACCATTTGCTTAGGAAGCCCTGAATTTGGTTGGAGCAGGACATTGATGAACTCCAGGGCCATACTTTACCCAAAAGTTGAAGACTTACTTTCCATTCTAATGTCTGTATTAAATTATACCCAATCTGTTTCTTTCATATATTTCACCAGGTTAGGCAAAATGATAATGTGGAGGTCAACCAATGTAATGTATAGGTATCTTAAATTAAAAACAAAGCTCTACTTTTAACAATTCTAAAGGAAAAATGACAGCTCTCCAAATTATTTCTTATTGTCCTTATAAGTTAAATTCCAAAGAATGTTTAAAATCCAGGTCTTAAAGTCCAAAGAAAGTAAAAGTCAAACAGGATCTGTCCTAAATTTCTTATGTTGCTCCATTTCCACCAGGACCATGTAGGGAAGTAGCCTCCCTCCTGGAGGAAACCATTTTAGCCCTGCACTCTCTAGGACACTGTCATTTCTCCTATCCCAGAGACAGTGTACCTGTTTCCCCCACGCTCACGTTCCTATAACTGAAGAATCAATCCTCTTATATTCAAGAACTGAAGCTACTCCCAAGCTTTCTGAAAGGGACCTAGATAGGACTGCTAAACTAGCTTGAATTCTGCCCAAGACCTATGTCTATACCCATCACCTCCTGTGGCACTGGGATCTATTTCTATCAACTTCCATTTCCTTTTCTGTTCTTTTAAGAAAGAATCAGCTATGTTCATGCTTTTTCATTTGTTCTTTTCTGGCTTTACCTCCTAGAGATCTAGCACCATTTGTTGCATTTGAATATCTGATTTTGACATTATTTTTTTCTCTTCTTGTGTTCTGTCCCAGACCTTTTTTTTGCTAACCTTCTTCCTAGGTATTTCCCATAATAAAATGTTTAAAATCCAGAAGTTTGGGGGCTGGCAAAAACATCCATGATTCACACCAGGCTCTTTCACTTTCCTCTTTATTCTCCCCTTACTCCATCTTACAATCAGTGTATTTTCTCACATTTATTATTGCTAAATTTGAAATGCAGAAAATATTACAAGAGTAGCATAATATACACCCCTATATGGATTTTTTTTGTATATTTGGCAATTGCTAGCATTTTGCTTCCTTGCTGTTTTTCTTTCTATATGTATGTGTTGTTTTTTGCTGACACATTTGAGAACTATTTGCGACTACAAAGAAACTTTATATCTAAATACTTCAATATTGTCATATGAAAAAGTGATCTTTAAAAATCTATAATAGAATGAGTATTCATTTTATAGTATCTAACACATATCACATTCAATGTTCTTCAAATGTCCCAATATTTTCCTTTACAGCATTTATTTTTGTTTGTTTATTTATTCTGTTAATCCAGGTTCAATCAAAGATCATGGCTTGCATTTATTTTTCATGTCTCTTTGGTTGCTTTTAATCTTACAGGTTTTTTGGACCTTTCTGTCTTTTCTGAAACTATTTTTATTTGTTTATTTTTGTTTATTAGTTTCCTCAGAGTTAGCTACAGATTAAACACTTAGGACAGAAATACCATGACAGCTTCATTTTTAATGTGTCTCATCATCCTTGTGCCTTTCCGGAGTTCTAACTCCCATAAATTTCTCAGGCATGTTCTCTAGGGGAACAGGCATACTCACAACCCCACTCATATGAACTGGGTCATCTTAAAAGTTATTCATTAGCTCTTTGAGTATTCTACCTAATCTTCATGGTATGTCTCTCTGAAACTCACTTGCATTTTGTCAATTCCTTAGTACAACTTCCTAAGTCTTCAAGAAGATTCTGTAATTAGTATGTGTAGCTTTAAAAACGTGCTTCTCAATAGACTGTAGGCTGCACTCTTACTCCTTTCTCAGCTATACTAAGTTAGCTGGGGACTAACCAATCTTGCTGATGTAGTAACAAATTGAAACATCTCCTCATGTTTTAAATATCCTGTCTGAGGGCTTTTAAATGGCAAAGTATTTTTTTAGGTCATTTCCTGTTCTTTTGTGTAGATCTAGATTTACTTGTGAAATCCTAGGTCTCTTGATATACATAGTCTGTCCAGAAGGTTTCCAACCATGTAATATGAAAAATAGAGACATGTACTGAACAAGATTCAAGATACAAGAAACATTGTGTGTAGGGCAATGACACCTCAGTCCCCTTCAAAGTAGGCGCCTTGGGGACTACTGTGTTAGTAGGGAGAACTAACACAGTTCTCCCAATGGCCATAAGCTGCCCCATAATATTTTCCTGAATCTCATCAATGATTTGAAATCTCTTCCCTCTCAAATGTGATTTCAGTTTTGAGAAAAAACAGAAGTTGCATGGTGTGCCAAATCCAGGCTGTAGCAGGGGTGAGTTACCTGGGTGATTTGATGTTTCCCAAAAAAACTCTGCATGAGATATGATGAATGAGCAGTGTGTATCAGTGATGAAACTGCCAGTTCACAGTTGTCCATAGCTGTGGCCTTCTGAATCCTCTGAATAGTTTCCACAGAAGAATATTTAAGCTCAGTGCAGTCATTTTGAATGAGACTGCCTCACAGTACACATGCTAACTCAAGGGTGTCTACTACCCCCTCTAACTAGTGCAGTGAAGTCAGAGTCTACACATGCACATTCCAGTCCACTCTCCTCAGCTGCCTACATACATCGATGTCATGCAACCTGTTCTCATTATATTAACAATGACTGGGTTTTTTCTGGACAGTATGTCTATATGCTTATTCATGTCTCATTACAAATTTCCTAGTTAGCCCTGAGGTGGTTGTTGTTTGTTTGTTTGTTTGTTTGAGTTGAAATTGTTACCAAAGCAGAAATAGAAAATGTGGGAATAAATCTATCCTTAATATTTTTTATGGTCAATATCATTGATGACTTCCTTCTTCTTCTACACATAAACTGGGAAGAAAATGTGGCTTATGTCCCCTAGAAGCAGAACCTGAAAGAGTTGGGAGCACAAGATTTATTGAGAATGTGAGAAATGGATGCATCCATAGGAAGGTTCAAAGGGCGAGTCAAAATGCAACACTACTTCTTTCTAAAGAAAAGTGGTTGGTCTTTTGAACCTTTTATTGGTTTACCCATTTTTCTCTGCAAGTTCCCCCATGGGCAGGGGTGAATAAAGGTGGAGTAGGTGGCAGAGCTGGCCAGTCTCCCAGAAAGATGGCCCTTGTCATTTGAGGGGAATTGTCTGGAAAAAAGTGGCAAATATGAGCAGATAACAGCTGACTCTCACAGTAGCTGAGTTGCTGATGAGTTGGCTTGGTGAGCAGATTTGAGCAGGGCACCAATAGCATTCTGTGCATCATGATTGGACTTAATCTTTGAGTGAGCCCTAGAGAAAGGATTTTCTTAAAATGAGAAAAAACTACCCCGTATTACATCTCAGCTGATATGACAATCCTGGTGCAACTAAAAATATGCCATTCTATCTAAGTACACATGCAAAATTTCATTTGATCTTCTTAAACAATCTTTTAACACTTTTATGTATTTACTATTATTTAATGACTTTTTTTCCCCAAATTCCATTTTCTCTGCCTAAATCCAGCCTTGGGAAGTGTTGGGAACCGCCCTGACTGGTATCAGAAGCTGAAACCCCCGACTAAGCTAAGGCTAAGGGAACGCCCTTAGAACCATAAGCCAGCAAGGAGACAAGGGCTTGTCTCCCTGGCAGGAATGCTGCTTCTGCTGCTTTATTCATAACTGAACCCCAAAAAGCTTGGTCAGTTAGCCAAAGACGGGTAAGATTCCCCATGGGGGGAATGACCTAAGGCAGGCACAATCACTTTGGGAGGCCCCCCAAAAGAAGGATTTAGGGGGCTGCAGCAAAAGAGGGTGACAGACCCTCGCTCCTCGGCTTTGACATAGCCTGAGTTCTCATCCTCTGGGAGAAAATCTCCTTATTGCCTTAGTTCCCCTGCTAAGCCTGAAACAATGACAGGGTGGTGCAACTCTGTGCTGAAAAGGGCAGATTCCCTGGGTGATCAGGCCTAAGAAAGAACATGTAAATTACTGTGAAACCTTCTTTGTTTAGAATGCTCTCAGTTGAATGAGAGGGGTCCAAGGAGGAAGTTTGTTCCTCAAAGTCTTACAGCTCTTTTACCCCGACTCAATAGACCAGCAGAGTTCCTTGTTTTCTATAGTTCCTTACTTCCCCCTGATAAGTACTGTACTTTACCTGAATTATTATGCAAAATGAGCCAAATAAAAGCATGTATGGATGGTAAATCGGGGCGCTCCCCACTGGGGGGGGGGGGTGGCCATTTCATCCCTACTTCCCCACAGAAACTAGTCTGTCTCTGTGCATGTTTGTTTTTTCTCGCGTGTTTTTCGGCAAGCCATCCACAACGTTCCGTGGTCACTGCTGGACGGTGACCCACACGCAACAGGGAAGAGGCTACATTCAAGAGTCTGCCTTATTCTACAGAAGATAGATGACTCATAAAGCCTTTTCTCCTTAAATCCTTTTTGTCTGTGCCTCATAACAAAGCCATAATCTTTGATCTAACATAGACTCAGACTCTTTTCTTGAGGGAATTCACTGATTCTAGATACAGAGCCAGGTGTCCTTCCAAGAACTTTCTATGATGGTCCCCTAAGAGCCTTCTAGAGCTGCCTAGATAATACTTAACTAAAAATATTGCTCATCAGCTGATGCAGAGACCAGCCCACAGTATATATGTCATTATGGATGAAATGAGACATTCACACAAACTACCAAGTCTGGTGGAGGAAAAGGGAGAGCATGGCTTTTCTCTCAAGGGGAGCAAAAGACTTGGCCCTTGCTGTGACCAGCCTTTATTGGGTTTCTTGGCACATTACATGATGTTCCTCATTTACTATGCACAGGTTTGATTTAGGTGGCTACCTTTTACAGGAAACAAAGGAGCCAATGCTGCTAATCACATCACAGAAGAAGGATATTTGCAAATGAAAAGGAAAAAGTAGTTGAACTGGTTACACTCATCCTTGGAAGGTTTAGCATGGATTTTAGGAAGTTACTTTATAGTGAATGTCCTCAATTCAGTGTGAGGGAGGTTTTTAGCAAGAGCAAGACTCAAAGCAGCCTAGGCACATTGCAGGCCTGATTCCCCACAGGAGAACCTATCCATGGGCGTGGGTCCTGTGCATCTCTGAGTGGGAGCTGGGCCCATGCCATGCAGAATGATCTCCTACAATCAGCAATCTATTCCATCCTGAGGGATTTCTAACATCCTGATAATAAATTCTCATTTTCCTAACAATATGGAGGATCCTCAAAAAATTAAAAATGGAACTACCTTTTGACCCAGGGGTTCCACTTATGGGTATATAGCCAATAGAAACACAAAACATTAATTCAAAATAATATAAGCATCCTTATGTTTATTGTGGTATTACTTACAATAGCCAAGATGTTGAAGTCACCCAAGGGTCCATCAATAAGTGAGTAAATAAAGCATCTGCAGTTCATTTACACAATGGATATTTCTTAGCCATAAAAACAAACAAAATCTTACCATTTGTGACAGCATGAATGGACCTAGAAGGTATTATGGTAAGCAAAATAAGTTAGTCAGAGAAAGGCAAATACCATATGATTTCACTTATATGTAGAATCTAAAGGACAAGAACAAACAGAACAGAAACAGAAAACAGACTGATAGCTGTCAGGGAGGAATGGTGTTAAAAGACTGGGTAAAAAAATGAAGAGATTAAGAAGGACAGATTGACAGTTACAAAATATTCACAGAGATGCAACAGACAGCATAAGAAACATAGTCAATTTATATTAACTATGATGCCAAGTGGGTACTGGAAATACCAGGTGGATCACTCTGTGATGTATCTGATTGTGAAACAGTGTACAGCCAAGAGGGTGGCCCCAAATAGGGATTAGGAATGGGGTCCAGAACTCAACCTATCCAGGAAATATTAGGATGTCCTCACCCCTTACCCCACAGGTGTGAGTTGGGGGAAGGGACAAATGGAGCAGAGCCATTGAGAACTGTTTTGCATAGCAACAGCTTTACAGCTAACATCTGGCATGGTCATTTAACATATTTATAACCTTTAACTGGTTGCATAGGTATGTTAAATAGCTGTGGCCATGCTTTCAGCCAGGGAGAAGGGAGTGACTTCTACCCAAGATGTAACTGGGGGGCAGTTCTCCCAAGTTGTGGCACCTATGTGAGAGCTTGGAGAAGATTGGCTCTATGACATGGGGTCACACCTGCCCAGACCCACTATGGCAACCCAGTAAAACTGGAGGATATGAGAGTGCTGGCAAGTGTAGCCAGTTGTGGGAGGAGTCAGAAATGGAGCCACAGAATAAGACTGACTCAGGGATTTAAACTGAGACACAGCAGCCAGTATGGAAAGGACTAAGAGGCTGTGGCAGGGCAGAGAGGACCATGCAACTCTGGCAATAGAGGAGAGAGCCACCCACTTCTGGCAGACTGGTGACCCCTGCAGCCATGTGAGAGAGATCCATGTAGTTTTGCCAGAGTGCAGACCCCTGCAGCCCTGTAAGGGATCATCACTATGTGGCTTTAGCAGAGAACTGCCACTCAGCTTTGGCAGAGTGGTGACCGCCCCCTCCCCACAGCTTTGCCAAGAAGAACCATGCAGTTTTGGCCTGAGTGGGACCCCTAAAGCTTTGGTAGAAGAGGACCACACAGCTTTGGGGTGTTCCCTTTGGCTGAGTGGTCTGGGAAGCCGGAGAGACTTTACCTGGAAGAAGGGCAGAAGAACTCTTGCCAGTAGTCCATGAGAAGGTACCACATCGCTTTGGATTAATTAGAGAGCCTTCCTGGATGATGACACAGCTGATGGTGCCCATGGCCAGAATCATGGACGTCTACTTCTTTTCCTGAGATACGGTACCCCAAATTAGGGCAGGGAGAGAAGAAAGAACTGTGGGCATCTGTGGGTATCCAAAAGGGACTTTGATATTTTAATGAAGACTTTAGGTCACTACTTTAAGTTTGTATAGCATTAAATAAACATTTCCTTTCCACAAATCTCTGGCATCAAGAGACATCTTCCTAAGTTGGTAGACAATTGAACCTAGTGGGGCTCCTTTCGCTAACAGTATATAGTAACCCCGCTTGGCCTTGTGTGTGGGTGTGTTCTGTAATAGTTTTTGGTGTCCCTGGGTGGGCTTGCTCTGTAACAATTGTATGACCACTATGTTGTATACCTGAAACTAATACAAAATAATTTTAAATTGTAATAAAAAGTCTCATCTTCCTTAAGTTAACTAGATCCAATTTCAATTGTATATAACAACAGAAGTTTTCTATTATATACAAGAGTCTACATGTTTACATAATCTAATGTTCCCCAGGTGACATAGCTATTATAGTAAGCATCATAGCTGGAATTAGAACACAGGCATGTATGACATTTAAGGCTGACCTATCAGCCACTGTGCTATTTATATTTTTATAAATATCATAAACTTTTATGGATCACAATACACAAACTATACATTCAAATTATTTAATGATAAGTATTTTACTGAGGAGAAAAGGGGTATACATGCCTGTGTATGGTTAAGAACTGTAATAATCATCATTAAAATCCAATTTTAAAATATTTACCTTTAACAATATCACAAAGTGCCAGTGAAAAATGTCAATGATTAGGCTTCCTTTCAAATAACATTAGCTTGAGTGGAGCTCGCTCTCGCTTAGTTGCTGTGCATCCTAGGCACCTTGAAGGACATCCTTCAGGAAAATAAATGGGATGAAGTGATAAGGGTATTTCAGTGTGGTGAGCTAGGCAGTTCTCCTTTCCCAAGAATGCTAAGGAAAGGGGAGTAAAGTAGAATTCTCTGTGTCCCCTCCAACCTCCGCATGGGTCCTAGGAAAACCAGCACAGCTGCTCTTTGTCCTGATCAAGGGACAAGCCTAGCTTTCAGTGGTTCCAACTCCTTATAGACACAGCTGTGACCCAGTGACTCATATTTGAATACCTTCCTGGGAATAAGTTATATCTTCAAAGGCAAGGGGTCACATAGTCAAGGGAATTAATCATGAGATTTTTCCCACCCAAACAACTTGACTGAAAAACCTATCTCTAGATAGACCCTTCTATTTCCTAGGCTGCTTCTTTTATATACTGCATAAAGTAAAGATTATATTATGACTATCTTAACTTATAGATTAATGTTTGCATAACAATCTGTCAGTGCTCATCTTTCACTGTTTCACTTCACTATAATTTTCTTGTTTCCCCAGGGATTACTAATTAACTTAACAGACTTTTATGTCAATGCTTTCACTTTGGGTTTATTCATTGCAGTAATTTTTTATTTCACTGAAATTCACATTCCATCTATGTACCTGGGGTGCAAAGAATTTAGAAGCTAGGTGACTATCTGTTTTAGATTTGACATGCACCATATTTTAGCTAAGTATTCATTTTAAACTGGTATGATTAAAAAACTAGAGTTTAAAATGAAAGAATCCAAACATTTGATGACTTCTTTCATTAAAAAGGAGGCACATTTAAAAGGCATTTTCCCCAGAGTTTGGAAACATTTTTCTTTTTTTAAGAGTTTTGCTGGCAAAATTGATGATGATGACAATAATTAAAAAAAAAAACAGACACAAAAATCAACAAAAATAATACAATACAAAACAAGTGCTCCTTTTTACTAGAGAGAATTGAGTAACAGGGTTCCCTTCTCTTCCCTACTCCAAACTCCTCCTTTAGAAAAAAGTATACTTTCTGATTCTTGTGATGGCAAGTGGTGTGAAGAACATCAGAGTTGTTAGAAGATGAAAAAGCTTACAGGTTTTCCAGAGCAAGGGATAGTCATGGAATTTTAGATATATAGAGCTAGAGTATTTTGGGGAAGTTTAGAAAACTTCCCCAAAAACAGATATGAAACAGATTATAAAATATCCCATATGCTGTACAGTGGAATTTAAATTTATTGTGCTGTAAGCCCCTGAAATATCTTTAGCATTGGAATAACAGAATAGCTATATTTAACTTTCAGACAGATAGCTCTTATGCCAGAGTGAAGATGAATTAGAGGCACTGAAATAGGACAGAAGTTACTTAAATAACAAGAAAGATGTTAAGATGATACTAAGAAAGTGGTTATAGAAGTGGAAATGAAAGACTGTAATTAACATTTTCAAGATAGAAACAAACAGACTTAGTGTCCAGTTTGATACATAGGAAAAAAGAGAATAATGTGTTAAACCTGTTTCATTCTTCTTTAAGAAAAGATATTAGTGTGAAACCCTTCTTTGCCTTTTGTTTATCTGATTTTCTCTCAAAACTTCTGGTTACTTTGAAAGTTGTTTGTTCTCTGAGAACTCAGAGAGTTCCAGTTTAGGGTATCTCCTACTCATTCTAAGATCTTACTGCCCTACATTTTATAGACAGGGACAAAGAACAATATAATTAAAAACTCAAATGGGGACCTCTAAAAAACCCGAATTATTTTCTGAAGGGAGGGCTCATTGTAGTACAGGCTTCCCCTCCTAAGAGTGTTCTAGGAACTCATCTGTATCAGTGTACCAGCTGACATTATTGTGAGAGGCTGCATTCAACTTCAGTGAATTTTTTTTGAAGACTCAACATGTTTGCTCATTTCATGATGGGTGATTTATGAGCGCACCTGCTTATACTGTACTTCATGTTCAGCAATTTTTGATAAAGATGGCATGGCTCCTGTGCCCTGCTCTCCCTTTTCACCCAATCTTGCCCCATGCACCTTTTTTTTTTTTTTATTTCCCAGGATGAAAAATGTCCTCAAAGGGAAACATTGTGCTGATGTGGAAGAGGAGAAACAAAAAATGGCAAAAGCACTAAAGTTCATCACAATCTGTAGATTCAAAAACTGTTTTAAGCAGTGAGGAAAATGTCTTAATAGGTGTATTGTATCAAATGGAGAGGACTTTCAAAGTGACTGAAACTTAATGATGTAAGAATAAATACATATTTTCATATATTAATTCTGGAGTTTTTGTGTGTCTGCCCCTTATATGGTTTTTTTCCTCTTGGGGGTTTACATACTATTGACTGAGGTGACATATTATAGGTAAAGGGACAGATAATAATGATGACTGTTTCAAGGTAAATAAATACACAATTTCCTTTAACCCTCAGTTTTCCTATGATTTCCACACTGATTCTACGTAATAACTATCTGTAAACTAAGCCTCTTAAAATATAAGACAAACCCTGTTTTTAAGTAGCTCAGGCCAGTAGCTCAATTGTTTAGCATTAAATTAGATCTTATCAATCGCCCCTAAATGAATATGCGTGTGTCTAGTCACTGGGTGTGTATGTACTTACTTAGTTATTTTTTAAGCCTAATCTTTCTATTACATCCTTAGTGACTTGATCCCTGAATTGAGTCCCCTTGGGCCAATCTTCATGTACCCAAGTTTATTCAGGATTAGAATGTAGCTTATCTTTTTATTCCCTTTTGGGAATGAGAGTTGTTCCCTAGTATTAGATGTTCAAATGCCCGTGTTCCTAGCATTTACTTAGTCCATACTGAAATCAGCAGCTTTGTTTAATCGTAGATTCTTAATTTCCAAGGTATGGATGTACCCTTAGCCATTATAAGACCCCAATTTCACACACAAGCCTTTGTCAGAACAATCTCTTACAGTTCACCAGTGGGTCCCACTAGACTCCTTGCTTCTTGCCATGATCTGTACCAATTCTCTAACTCCTTGCTTCCTGCCATGATCTGTACCAATTCCCTAACTCCCTCCCTAGCTATAGTTCAGCTTACAAACTGTTATGAGGCTACTACTCTCTTAAGACTGTATGGCCTTCCCATTTTGATATTTCTTGACCTGGCCCATCACACTGGATTGTGTGGACTCAGTATTGTGACAGTACAAGTTTCTACCTTTCCACTCTATTTAGCTCAGTACTCCAGCTCATTTAATAGTCTCATATGTTTACGTTATTTGACTACAAAATTATATAGAATCATTAGTATGAAAAAGAAATTGTTTAGGGTCAAAACTAATATTTTTCATGAAGAAATGAATATATTTTTGCTTAGATCTCAGTTCACTCTTCTCTTTTGTCTAATTTTATTCTAAAGGAGGCCACAGAGGAATCTATTTTGTAATTTTTTTATGTTTAATTATCCATACCTGCTACCAAGGTAGGTAATATAACATAAAAACTTTGCTAAAAATAGCATAAGTGGGTTTTTTTTAATAGCCATACACTTGCAAAGACAGAGAGAATAGAAAACAATAACCACAAAATTTTGGATATTCCACCCTGACTTAGAGAGATAGAGAAAGCTAAACCTAAAATTTAGGATTAGAATGTAGGATTATGCATAACTGCTGGCCAGAAATTTTCAAGGGGAATACAGAAGGATACTCTCACCATTGAACAATAGAATGGCTCAAGAATTAGAAGAATTAGGTTGCTCCAAAGTGAAGTTTCTCATAAGGCTGAAAGTATGGGGAAAAAACAGTAGTAGTACCATCAGGTATATTATTTTTTAATTTTTAAGAACAATGATGTGTGTGTACTTCTTCATTGATGAGACTGCAGAATATATACAATACTAAATTTATTTTAGAGAAGAGGTAAATTACTCATATGACTTATTAGAGCTCTCATTTAAAAAGTGTTTCATACTTCTGACAGTTGTTAGTAAAGTCTTATTTTATAAGGTAGGTGCAATTGTATGATTTATTGTCTTTTTTGAGTATCTTATTCTAAAAAATACAAAGTAGATATGGGATATATAAAACAGAAAAAGAGAGAAAGAGGAATACATATAAGAGATCTTTGTCATCGCTTTTGTCTTAACTAAGAAGAGCTCCTTTGATGAAACTGTGGGAAACAGATGATATACCACAGATCTTTTACCTTAAACATTAAGTAATGTTTAAGGTAAAAATGTACCTTAAAAACTCCCAGGTTTGCTTGTTTCTTTTTATTGTTTTCTACTTGTGTGTTTGATTTGCTTTCTTCCTCCCTGGGTGTTGCTTTGAGGTATTCCTAGACTGGATTAAGTAAATTTCTGAGCCATATAAACAGATTGTTTCACTGGAAGATGTGTCCACATTTGTTTTCTTCAGTGATAACTGCTTAATGAAACATTTAAGAAATCCTACTCCTATTGAATAACTTTTACCTGTGGCATTGCCAGAACACAAATTAAAATCCTTCTCTGTTAAATGGAGATTTCTGCAATGACAAAGTAGTAATCCAGAGTGACCCTTCCATGGCATTCTTTAATCCTTGATGACAGGAAATGAAATGGGACCGGATGCAGAGCAAATTGTTTCATTAGTAACATAGCCTGGAAGACCTGTGAAACCATAATTTGCATTTCCTAGTACATTAGCTGTGAAATGTGATCATTTAACTCACAATTTAGACTCATAGATGCATACTGTCTACCCATTGGATTTTTTTTTTTGTTTTTAAATTCCATGTTAAAATGTAAAATTATGTTTAAATATAGTACACGGAGGTAATATAAATAAGATTGTTAACAAAACAATACACAACTGAAAGTAACTGATTACAGTGTTTAATTTTATAATACCTTCCCAATGGGGGAATGTATTAAGCAACAAATCTGTACTCTTTCATTTTTGTGAGTGATGTATAAAATGTACTAATCCAATCAGGACAGAGTAGATTTAATCATTTTGTACTATCTTTTAATTGGTTTTATCAATATTTTACATTGCAAAAATGAGTGGCTTAAATTAACACTATTACTATAATATGTTTTTCAGAATATACATTCTTAATTCCCAATATCTAAAACCCTGCAATGCAGACTCATCCTGATGCGAACCACTGGAAACCAGTTGAAAGAAATACGAGACATTATACAACTAAGATAAAATTTCACTGAACATTCCCTCCATGAAGAAGAAATGTGACATTTTTAAAATATGAGGTGATTTTTTTTCATGAGAACTGTTCTATTTAAACAAAGTAGAAAAGTATCAATGCCTTTTTCATAAGTTACAAACATATATTATATAATATGAGCAAATGATAACTGTCAAATTCATTTCAAATGTTCTTTTAGATGTAGGATAGAGGAGAAAAAGTAAACATAGTATCTTTTCAACATTATAATAATATGTCTTCTTATTAATATTAATAACAGGACAAGAGTGAACAAATTAAATCTGTGGAAGGCCAGGTAGTCAAAATAACTAGTCCTGGAGAATTGTTCTATCGCCTGCTTTAGCAGCCATAGACCATAAATACGTAAAATGGTATGACTGTGCTTCAGTAAAACTTTACGTACAAAATCACGCATACAGTCAGGTTTGGCCAAATGGGTTAAAATTTACCAAACATTTATCCCAAAATAACCCCTAGGGACAGTTACTATTAAAGAGACTCCACCATCCAAATATAGGCTCTTCAACCAAATAAAATTAATATTGATGAGAAAGATAAAGAATATTCTAGGATAGTCTATTCTATAAATCTTTAAGTATTATTTTAAGGGCATTTAGAGTTACATTCTTGTGTTTGTAGCAATTAATTTAGACACTAATAGTTTTTTACAAGTATTTTTTGATGTACTGTCTTATGTCTGAAAATTATCCATCCATACTGAATGAATATACAGAGGAGTGACCAGCAACATTTCAAGTTATCCATGCTCAAATTCATTAAAAAAGATACATTTTTCTCCCATTGCCTTATTCCAATGAGTCCATACAGAATAGGCTGATTTTATAAGCTATTGTTTTTCTAAATAGAAATAAATATATTCCCTTTATCAATCACCACAAATCTTGCAATTCTATCAATACAAGTTTTCATCAGTTGTGTTCTCAAGTACTTTTAAACTAATGAAAATAAGACAAAATAAAGCAATAACAATGCTAGCTACAATTTGTCCTGTATAGTACCTCAATTATCCTTATCACAACAGTAAGAGTAATATTCTCATTTTATTTTTATTTATATATATATTTTATTGATTATGCTATTACAGTTGTCCCATTTCCCCCCTTTATTACTCCTGCCCTACATCACCCCTCCTGCTAGCATTACCCCCTTTAGTTCAGGTCCATGGGTTGTACATATAAGTTCTTTGGCTTCTATATTTCCTATACTATCCTTAAGCTCCCCCTGTCTATTTTGTACCTATCATTTATACTTCTTATTTCCTGTACTGTTTCCCCCATTCTCCTCCCTCCCCCTCCCCATTGATAACCCTCCATGTGATCTCTACTTGTGGGAATCTGTTCCTGTTCTAGTTGTTTGCTTAGTTCATTATTATTTTTATTTTTGTATTTTTGTTAGGTTCAGTTGTTGAATGTTGTGAGCTCATTATCATTTTACTGTTCACATTTTTTATCTTCTTTTTCTTAGATAAGTGCCTTTAACATTTCATTTAATAAGAGCCTGGTGATGATGAACTCCTTTAATTTGACCTTATCTGAAAAGCACTTTATCTGACCTTCCATTCTAAATGATAGCTTTGCTGGATAGAGTAATCTTGGATGGAGGTCCTTTCTTTTCATGACTTTGAATAATTCTTTCCAGCACCTTCTTGCCTACAAGGTTTCTTTTGAGAAATCAGCTATCTGGTAGTCTTATGGGAACTGCTTTGGAGGTAACTATTTTCTCTTGCTGCTTTTAAGATTCTCTCCTATCTTTCATCTTGGATAATGTAATGATGATGTGCCGTGGTGTGTGCTTCCTTGGGTCCAACTTCCTTGGGACTCTCAGCTTCTTGGACTTCCAGGAAGTCTATTTCCTTTGCTAGATTAAGGAAGTTCTCCTTCATTATGTTTTCAATTAAGTTTTCAATTTCTTGATCTTCCTCTTCTCCTTCTGGTGCCCCTATGATTCAGATGTTGGAAGGTTGAAAGTTGTCCTGGAGGTTCCTAAGCCTCTCCTCATTTTTATGAATTCTTGTTTCTTCATTCTGTTCTGGTTGAATGTTTATTTCTTCCTTCTGGTCCAAACTGTTGATTTGAGTCCCAGTTTCCTTCCCTTCACTGTTGTTTCCCTGTACATTTCTCTTAATTTCACTTAGCACAGCCTTCACTTTTTCCTCTATTTTGAGACCATACTCAACTATTTCTGTGAACATCTTGATTATCAGTCTTTTGAACTGTGTATCTGATAGGTTGGCTATCTCTTCATCACTTAGTTGTGTTTTTTTTTTTTTCTGGAGCTTTGATCTTTCTTTTAATTTTGGTCATTTTTTTGTCTTGGGGCTCCTGTTACTTAGTAAGGGGAGGAGCTTTAGGTATTCACCAGGGCAAGGAAACCCACATTTCTGTGTTGTGGCCCTGTATGTGGGGGAGGGGTCCAAGAGAGGACAAATGCCACTTGCTTGGCTCTTGGCTGGCTTTCAGTGACTTCCTTTACTACCCACATGCAAATTGGGCCCTTCTAGTGCTGTTTCCCAGGTATGTGGGTTTCTGTACGTTCTAGTACCCTGTGGGTCTCTCCAACGAGCTGTCCTGTTGTCTGAGAGTTTCTCTTGCCACCACAATCCCCACAGGTTTTTTCAGTCAGAGGTTTTGAGGCTTTATTTCCCTGTGCTGGAATCCTGGGTTGCATGATTTGTCTTGCTCCCTAGTTGTTTCTCCCAGTTTACCTGCATGCAAATGTGGGACCACCCAGTCCTCCAGTCCCCACATTGCCTTGAGTCCTCTCCACCACACCTGCCCATCTCCAACCCTCCTACTAGTCTGGATGAATGTTTCTTCTTTAACTCCTTGGTTGTTGGACTTCCACACAGTTCAATTTTCTGTCAGTTCTGGTTGTTTTTTTGTTTTTAAATTTGTTGTTGTCCTCCTTTTGGTTGTGCAAGGAGGTACAGTGTTTCTACCTATGCCTCTATCTTGGCTGGTAGTCAGTAGTATTCTTATTTTAGAAATTAGAAAGAAAATGCTTGGGTTTAGAAATATGTAATTGCTAAATGTGTCTTATTCAATCAGAAATGGCATCAAGATTTAAAATTAGACCTCCTTCATGATTTTTAACTTTTCTCATTACAAAAACACTTAACAGGATTCTACGATGAATCTGGTGCTTTATAGACAGAATTTGAACCTCCAACAACCCTGCAAAATAAGTGTTAGTGTTTCTTTTATGTAATGGAGAAACTAAATCTTAGCTAGGCAAGTCATGGTAGGTAGTCTCTCCCCAGCCATATAAGTTCTTCAGTTAAAAGTTTTAAGCCAGCCCTGTCCATTATTTTTGTGCATTTAGGTTAACACATCTTTGAAATATAAGAAGTAATAGCCCTCAAAGGGCATATTAACCCTCAAGAGATCACATAATCTTGATAACCATCCTATAATTCAATCCCCACCTTGCTGTCTCTTACTTCAATGTAATTTTCCTTACTTTCCCTCTTTAACTCCAAATGCATGAAAAAGCTGCAATACTGTTATTCTCCAGAGCTTTTGATATCTTGCTCCCTGGCATATGTCTTGAGTTTGGCTCAAATAAACTCATAAAAATTCTCTACAGGTTTGGACATTTCTTATGTTACATGTGGATAATTTGTCCATGGTCAGAAAGAAAGCAGGGCTTGAATTAGAACTTGCTATGCCTGTCTTGGGAGCCATACTCTCTCCCTGCTAAGCCCAGCTGTAGATGAGTGAATAGAGATGTGTAGATTTATTTCAACCAGCCTAAACGAATGGTTTCATTTGCAAAGAATCAAAGGCTTGCTGAGATCAATAAAGAATATGAGATTTTCTGAGTATGTGATAAGAACAGAATAATGATAAAAGAAACTTTTAAAATACAGACAAAATATAGAAAACCAAGAGGTTTAAATCCTCTTCATATGCAAATCATTGTTATCAACATGAATGAATGGATTAACAATGAAGAGCTTCTTTGACTTATCTTCAACAAGGAGTAATGATGCAAATTTAGAAGATGTTAATGTGAACTATAGAAGATAACCCATATATATATATAAATAAATTATATATATATACATACAATGTATATATACATTGTGTATATATACAAATTATATATATAATAATATATATAAATTGCATGCATGTCATTCAATTGATAATAAATTTGTATATATCTACATATAACAATAAAGACATTTACATTTTTACATAAATCTCTTTATATGCTTACTTTTAATGTTTTTTTAAAGATTTGTCTTATTTCTAATATGCAAATACATGGGAATTTTAACTCTGTTTTGTGGGAATAAGGTCTAGTTAATTGTGCAAATGAGTTGCATGAAAATTATTCTTTGATAGCTTTTAAAACTTGGTCAGTTTTAATGATGTTTAATGCATACCTAGGGGGAAAAGAGCATTTGCTAATTTTAGAAAATAGTATGTTATTCAAATCTGTGATAACCTGCTTATTCATTTGATTTAAAAATTACTAGTATAAAATACTTAAAATCTCTTACACTGATTTCATATTTTGCTGTTATGAGCATATATTAAGCTTAGAATTGTCTCTTCATGGTGAATTGAAAACTTAAATCATTGGGTAATTGCTATTGTTATATATCTCATTTGTCCTAAAGTCCAGTTTGTATAATATTAGCACAGCTACAAAAGGTTTGTAAAATTAAGTAGTAATTTTTACACAGTTTATTGTTAAATATTCTGTTTATCTCTTATTAACACTATAAACAACCTTTAGTAATTTTTAATCCAGTCTGAAAACTGTCTTTAATAAAAAAAACATTCAGTCCATTTGTGTTAGGTGGCAGCTAGGAATGTTCAGGCAGAGGTAAAAATAAAGGCAGGGCTCTCGGCATTATAATCTAATAAAGAACTTAATACTGGAGGCCAAAATCAAAGGAAGACATGTTTAACCCATTGACCCAGCAGTCCTGAACCTGGTCTGAAAGGATTGCTAGGCATTCCAAACAACACCAGCAAAACTAGGATAGTGCTGGAGGAAGGAATATCCTTGAAATGGCTTCTGTAAGCTTCTGTAACAATCTTACTAAGATTCCCAGGTGTCCTGAACATCCCAAGATCGAGAATGTGGGAGGGGAGTCCTTGAAATTCTATGTGCCACTTCTTTATAAAAATGTTTGTTATCTTAATTTTTCTATATAAACAGTTTAAACAAGCTATTTTTGGTATTTTGCTTTTTAAAAAAATGAAAAAAAAACCCTACACATGCCCACATTTGGGTTGTCATTCCTCTGGGGAAAGCTGGCACCACATTTACTTGTCAATCAATATGTAACTCCCTCACCTCCATCCCATCAATTATAGAAGTCCTCAGAACAAAGGACTGGGGTTCTTGCCACCCTTGCTCTTGCCTTTCTCTCCCACCTTAGCAAGGCCTGTTCTCTTCCACTAGAACATATGACTAATATACTCTACTTGCATGCTAATGGACTTGCTGATCTGGAATTTTTTGTCACGTCAGCAAGAAGAACCATCTTTCTCCTGTTAACGTTTACATGGATTTTGATTATGATGATATTTTTACAATCTTACTTTGTAATTATTGTAAACCTGAGTTTTATGATAATATGTTCTGATATCTTAATTTATTTTGTACTGATTAAGGTGATTTTCCCCTGAAACAACCTTTCTATCATTTTGAAAGATATATGACCTATTTCTTTTGGTATTTTTTTTCTTTTATTGATTCCAGAGAGGGAGGAAAGGAGGGAGAAAGAGAAGGAGAAAACATGGATGTGAGAAATATTGATCAGTTGCTTGCTGCATGCAACCTGACCTGAGGACCAAACCTGAAATCCAAGCATGAGCCCTAACTGGGAATCAAGCCCACCACCTTTCAGTTTTCAGCCACACTGACAAGGGCTCTTTTGATATTCTCTTAATATGTATTTATTTTTTATTTTTTTATTTCTATTTTTTAAATTTTATTTTAATTGTTGTTTAAGTACAGTTTTCTTTTACTCCCATCCCATCCCACCCCCCCAACCCTCCCCACCTCCCTCCCATTTTCACACCCCCTAGTTATTGTCCACATGTCCTTTACACTTGTTCCTGTAAACCCTTCCCATTCTCCGCTGAAATTCTCTCCCCTCTCCCCTCTGGTCACTGTCAGTCTGTTCTCTATTTCACTGTCTTTGGTCGTATTTTGCTTCTTCATTTGTTTTGTTGTTTAGGTTCCTGTTAAAGGTGAGATCATATGGTATTTGTCTTTCACCACCTGGCTTATTTCACTTAGCATAATGCTTTCCAGTGTCATCCATGCTATCACAAAGGGTAGGAGCTCCTTCTTTCTCTCTGCTGCATAGAATTCCATTGTGTAAATATACCAGTTTTTTGATCCATTCATTTATTGATGAGCACCTAGGTTGCTTCTAACACTTGATTATAAATTCTACTGCTATAAACATTGGGTTGCATAGGTTTTTTTGGACTGCTGTTTCAGGGTTCTTAGGATATAATCCTAGTAGTGGAATTTCTGGGTCAAAAGGAAGATCCATTTTTAGTTTTCTAAGAAAATTCCATACTGTTTTCCATAGTGGTTGTACCAATCTGTAATCCCACCAACAGTGCATTAGGGTTCCCAGTTCTCCACAACCTGCCCAACACTTGTTGTTTGTTGCTTTGTTTATGATGGCCATTCTGACCCATGGGAAGTGGTATCTCATTGTGGTTTTAATATGCATCTTTCTGATAGCTAGCGATACTGAGCATCTTTCATATGACTCTGGATCCTCTGTATGTCCACCTTAGAGAAGTGTCTGTTCAAGGCCTTTGCCCATTTTTTAAATTTGGTTGCTTGTCTTCTTAGAGTGGTGTCCTGTGAGTTCTTTATATATTTTGGAGATCAAACCCTTGTCTGAAGTATCATTGGCAAATATGTTTTTCTATACAGTTGGTTCTCTTTTTATTTTAATACTGTTTTCTTTAGCCATGGAGAAGCTTTTTATTTTGATGTGATTTCATCTGTTTATTCTTTCTTTTATTTCCCTTGCTCTAGGGGACATATCAGTAAAGATGTTGCTGCATGAAATATCTGATATTTTCCTGCCTATGTTCTCCTCTAGAACTTAAATGCTGTCACAGCTTATATTTAAATCTTTTGCCCACCTTGAATTTAGTTTTGTGTATGGTGTAAGTTGGTGCTTGACTTCCATTTTTTTGCATGTAGCTGTCCAGTTCTCCCAACACCATTTGTTAAAGAGGCTATTTTTACTGCTTTTTTTGTTGCTGCCCCCTTTGTCAAATATTAATTGACCATAGAGACTTAGGTTTATTTCTGGGCTCTCTGTTCTATTCCATTGGTCCATGTGCCTGTTTTTTTGTTAGTACCAGGCTGTTTTGATTACAGTGGCCTTGTAATACAGTTTGATATCAGATATTGTGATCCTTCCTACTTTGTTCTTCTTTCTCAGAATTGCAGCAGCTATTTGGAGTCATTTATGGTCCCATATTAATATTTAATTGAAGATGATTAACTGCACAAAACATAAAGTTATTTCATATCTTCACCTCCTTCTAACCACACAAAAGCATTAAAATATTTAACTGGTTCTTTTCTATCTTGTTTTTACAGTATAAATTAGACATCTTATTATTGTGTGTAGACTCAGCTTTATTAGATTTGCCCTTATATTTTCAATTCACTTTGCTTGCCATTCCTTTCTGCATCTCAGCTTTTTCTTAAGAAATCATTTTTTTCTTTCTCGTATATGCAGTATTTAGAAGATTCTTAAGATCTATGAATGGTAACTAGACTCTTTAAAGTTATCTGAAAGGCTTTGACTTAGTTTTCTTTTTTTCTTTTTAAATACAGTTGGCTGAGTGTTTAATTCTAGATTAATAGATATTTTATGTGATTACTTTGAATAAATGCTTCCATGGTTACTGCTGATAAATCCTTTATTTTCCTAACTGTCAGTTTTCTGGTAGATAATCTGTTTCCCCTCCTTCTGCCCCTGAACTGCTATTAAGATCTTTCTAATTCTCTTCTCATTTCACTTTAATGATTCAAGGTGTCCATTTTATGCACTGGTTTCACTACCATGTGTTTTGATGTAGTTTTAATTTTATTTATCTTGCTTAAGAGCTGTTGCAATTTGTGAATCTAAAGATCGGTGCCTTTTACCTATTTTGAAAAATTTCAATCAATACTCGCTTCAAAAGTTTCCTTTCTATAATCTTCTCAGCTTCAATGAAGTATATGTTATTTTCACTACTTATTTAACTTCATATTTTTCTTCTCTGGATTTCTGTGTTATATCTTAATTTATTTGCAATTTTCTCTGATTTTTTCATTGTATCATAAATTCAAATTTAATTGTGTTTCATTTCTAGAATTCTATTCTTAATATCAAATATAACTAGCTACTTTTGTGTTTCATTTTTCAATAGCAGATTTTGAAATATTTTATTTACTTATCATTATTAAATCATGCACTTTATAATTCATAGCCAAAAATTCCCATATCAATTCTTTAAATGACTGATTATTCTGGAATTTCTTTGAGCTTTTACTTGTTTCTTATGAGTGTTTGGAGATGTTTTTTTCTCATGTGTTTTACAACTTCTGACCAGTGAGAGTTCTTTGGGGTAGGTTAAAAGTGCATCCCTACTAAGAGAGTATGTATTGCCCTCTTTCAAGAAGGCAAGGTAAGGGGGATCACTTTAACATAAACAGTTACCTGGTCATTTTTGCATCTCATCAGTGGTTACCCAGATAATAGTTTTTCTCTGGTACATTGTCAAGCATCCATAAGAAATGCTATATTTTGCCCTGGTTGGCATAGCTCAGTGGATTGAGCATGGGCTGGGAACCAAAGTGTCCTAGGTTCGATTCCCAGCCAGGGTACATTCCTGGGTTGCGGGCCATAACCCCCAGCAACCGCACATTGATGTTTCTCTCTCTCTCTCTCTCTCCCTCTCTCTCTCTCTCTCTCTCTCTCTCTCTCTCCCTCCTTTCCCTCCTTAAAAATAAATAAATAAAATCTTTTAAAAAAAGAAAGAAAAGGTACATTTGTTTAAGAAAAAAAGAAATGCTATATTTTATATTGTGGTCCAAATTCAACATAAGAAAATACCCTTACTATTCTGTGTTGTAAACTCTCACCAAGTTTATAATCATTTAAGCTTTGTACAGGGATCTGAAGAAGACTCATTAATATGAAAATTCTGGTAACCAAGGATTAGTATTTGCTCCATACCATCCACCAACCTTAACTCTCATTTACTTCTGTAGATTAGTGTGTGTGTACACACACACACACACACACATATATGTATATATACATATATGTGTGTGTGTGTGTAGACACACACACAGAGACACACACGTACATATTGCATATATATGTGTGTGTATATATTTTATGAGAAATGGAATGTTCTTAATCTATCTTATATTTGATAACTGATGGTATTTAAAAAACAATAAAAGTACACTAGGCTTTACTAATTCAGTAAGCAATGCAAACTTAATTCCCTTTCCCATTATGGAGTTAGGTTCTCTATTTCCATGTCTGGTCTGTAGTGTCACTCATCTGAACTCCATCTTCAAAATTAAGTGATGTGTCTTTTTACCAAGGCTAGGGAAGTTTGAAAGTGTCAATTCACCTAGTTAACTTGTCCTTTTAGAAAATGCTGTTTATACATAAGAAATTCTCAGTGGCCCCCAGATTTTTCAGCTTAACAAGAAGCATTAACTTCCAATTTGGTCTTATTATTACCTTCTGTGGTTCAGAGCTTTCCCATAGAAGGTCAAATCTAAACAGTCTTTTGAATAAATGACCTTTTATTTTCCCTCTCAGTTGAGCCTCAGAGTAATGTTGAAATCTAAATTTCCTTTTTATTTATTTTTGTCTTCAGATTAACTTAAACAACAAAAATAATAGTGATGTCAAAATACAAATGAAAGCCAATTACAACTGTTTTCTTTAACATTGCCAAATTATGAACATATAAAAGAAACTACGTAGAGTTGAGTATGAATTCATAACACATCTTGTGTTTCTGTCAGTTTCAGATGTCCATGCTGCAATGGGAAAAGCTATAAATGAACTCCTCCTCCTCCTGAAAGTGAAGGATTGTATTTGTTCTATAGCTGGAACAGCTGCTGTGTGTCCAATCTATGCTTCTGTTTACTCATGTAGCTCATTACTTCACAGGACACATGGCATTCAAATGTCAGAAAAAGTTAATGCTCCTCCACTGTATGTGTAACAGGAAGTCCTTATTCCACTTCTACCAAGTGTCTTTAAAGAGAGGCTTGTGTCTTTTCTTTGGCCCCTCCAATTCTGGCTGAAATGTGATTCAATGCCTAGAGCCAACTGCCATGTTAGACAGTGAAATGATCCTGGGAGGGAAAATCACAGAGAAGTTGGATAGATGGAGTCTGAATTATCTGATCCCATGGTAAAACATACCAGCTTTAGTTCAGATCACCTCTGAACCAAGACCTAGAGGAGGAAAAAACTCTAGGTCTTGTTCAAGCCACTTTTAATTTGTAATGTACTCTAGCTGTTACTAGTACTCATAGGTAAACCTAATCCTAACTAATATAGATTTTGGTGCATAGAAATATGGAGCTACAAGTAACAGGACCGAAACTCAACATTTGCTCAGTGGAATTATTAGGTCAGGTTATTTCATGATCAAGCTGTAGCCAACTGAAAGCACTGGATGATACACTAGAAAAAGTATCTCCTGCTGTTTCACAGAAGGCATTTCACACATTAACTCCTATAGGAACATTAGGGAAAATACTAAGAAATATTCAAAAAAATCTCAGATTATTAATTTTTGATGGCTGCTTTTTGCCATGTTTAGCAAAACCCTAAGGAGAGCTGCACATTGATCATGCTCACCTGTCTCCACACACTGCTGTGAGGGAGAACAAGTGAGATGCTTTCTGTTCACAGGTAGCACTGTAAACAGACTGAGTCTCATAACTGGGACCTTAAGGATCTGAAAAACCAAAATTCTTCCCTAAGACATTTATCTTCCATGTCTCTTAAACAGCCCCCTCAGTAGTAGACTGACCCCCCAGAGATTTTTCAAGGACCTTCCATTAAGAATTGTATGTCATTCAATGGTGATAAGTCCAACAGCAAACACAAATTAAAGGTGGTATCTTCCCATTCAAGTCCCTTGTTCTGGAAATCCTTAAAGAAACCTAAACTAGAAAAACAGCAGTCAGAGATTATATATTTGTAGATACACAGAAATATAGAGATACACAGATATATAGATGTAAATGATTTATTTACTTATCACAAGAAATGATACAATTGTGAAGATTAGCTGGGCAAGCTCTAAATCCACAGTACAAGCATTCAGGAAGGGAAGACCACCAAGTAGGGTGAAACAAAGGAACTCCAGTTAAAGCTTGAAGTTAATAGAGCAGGCAGGAATGTAATATCAGGTCAGCTGCTGAATCACACTGAGGAGGTGAATCAGCAGATTGGCAATGATGAGGTGGATGAGCAGATTATAACACAATGGCTGTTCAGGTCCCAGAATGTAGAGAACTCTGCAACTGTCCTTCCATCATTGGTGGGGTGGGAGGATGAGAAAGAAGAATGGAAAATCAAAAAATATAGAAACCACTTGGTAAGTAACCAAGAAGTGTACTAAACTTGTGAAGAAATTGTATTTTCAAAAAATCTGCAAGCCCAATATGCAAATACTTGTGTTTTTTTCACAACTAGAACACCCCTGGGTCTCTAAACCCAGACCCTGAGAAAATTGACCAGCTTCAAAAATCAGCAAGTTCTCATGTCCACATTAGATGTGGCTGGCTATGGAGTACCATGGAGAGGAAGAATCTTCCAGAAGGCTAAACCAGGTGTTCACAGAGGATGAATGTGGAGGGTGATCCTCCCAGATTACAGAAATAGAAGCAGTCAGAAGGTCACCAATAGTTTATTCTACTGCCAAAAATGAAGTATTCATCACTCCACTTCTAAATGATCTGATACCTGCTAAAGAGCAATGACTAGTTTTCCAAGTGAGAGTTTTTAGTTATGGTTATCCTGTTCCTACTCTATAAATGTATATTAGAAGTAGTGAAAGCATAAACTTGAATTTGCATTTGTAGGTAATCAAATAGGTTGAAGTCCTAAGATCTGTGCATTTTATAGGCATTCTGGAATTTTAGGTGGATGCAATATGGGAGAGGGAGGGTAAGGAGCCAAAGGGATTGTCAAGCAGCTAAGACAGCTACCCATCTACAGAGTGGTAAACTTTGACCTGAATTATGACTTCCCAGAATAAAGATTATATTATACTCTGTGTCCTTCACAATTCAATTTGGTCATACAACTAAGTTAAGCCCAACACTTCCTTAAAAGATAATTGGCATGTACATTTTACTTGTATCTTCATTACCTATTTCTCTTTTTCACTACCAGAAATACAATCTGATAGTGGCTACATTTGGTGATAAATTGGAGGGAATACCCTAGTGATAGCAGAGTAGTGTCCCAGTAATAGCCTGGATCTCTAAAAGTTTATCAACAACACCACCTTAACAGAACTGGCCTGTCTAACTTATATATTTATAGTTGCCAGAAATAATACAATTCCAATTCTTACTGATAAAGAGTTTTACCACAATGTCTCTGTAAATGAAATATTTGTCTTTTATCTGATTTCTCATCATCCTCCAACCTGCTTCATTTCTAGAACTTTTTGTCTACAATTTTGCTGAATTGTGCTATTAGTCATCTGTTTTTGTTTTTTTTTTTTTAATCTATCCTGTGGATAGCCACTTACAGCCATTTCACTGGGATTCCTAGAAAGAACTTTTATATCCATTAACAGCATAACTGTGCTGAGGCAAATACTGATTCAATTATCTCATCTGGGCTACATTCTCACGTCTAATTTTGGAGACTTTATCTTGCCATTACATTTAAGCATGGCTCATGAGTTATGTTAATTAAATTGCTCATGTAGCAAAATATGGCCCAGGTGGCTTGTACAAGACTCCTGGCTAAAGGAGTGTTAAAACCCAACACAGCTCTATGTGGACTCATATCTTGAACTAAATGGCATACATTCACTATACTCTGTCTTTCAAAATATATCTAGCTGCCTTGATTCTGTTTTCCATTTTGAGTATTACTGCATAGTACCTTGTGGGATCACAAACTACAAATACCAACTTTACTAGTAAACAAGCCCTTTAAGATCATAGAACATTTGCAGGAAACAATATTAGGAATTGCACATCAGATATATCAAACTTTATAATAGATTTTTTTATACCAGCACTTCCAAAATTCTGTTCTAGTAGTAAGAGTTCAGCCAGATATAAAAGGAGTATATGTGAAAAAATGTAATTTAAGAAGTTTTAACAATCAAATAAAATGTAATAGGCTTTAAATGTATTAGAACACTAATTATGGTCAAACGCATTTTTGAGCAATGGGGTTACCTGCTGTTGGGTGTAAGTTACACATAGTTTCTCAAACTTATTGGACTAAGGATCATTTTTTCCTCAATAACCCATGTTCTGTGGCTCATAGTATTGAAAATATGCTGTGTTGCATTATCAATAGAATTGATATTGGGCAACTGTCAAGCAAGTGTAGCTGTTTGGGATATTGCAATGAATGATTGTTTTTTGGTCATGGCATGGTTAGCAGCAACTTATTCATTTTTTCTATTTATTCAAGTCATGGAGTCATGCTGAATACAATCAACCTGAATAGGTCAAATCTAGTATAGTTGTTTACTGAGAAATGCTTAAATCATAAAAAGTCTGAAAGCTAATGGTAAACTCCAAATCTGACCATCCATAAAATGCTAAGTCTCAGAAGAGCTTCCAGAGCCTTTTGGGGCCAATGACTGTGCTCAGCAAGCTCAGGCCCAGAATATATAATAAATCATGGATCATTTGGTGAAGACACCAAATGAGGCATGGGATACCAATAAAACTGAAGAAGTCCTAGTTAAAAAGCCTTATGCACCAGACACAAGCTACAGAGAAAGATATTCACTGACAGAACATATTTCATGTGAGGAATATTATGTGTAAAAGACTGACAAAATCTTCACAACAAAAGACTGATAAAGTGGATGGCTTCTAGAATGATATTTTGTCATTCTATATTCTTGTGTAAGACAGGTTTTCAACAGTATTATTTGACATTTTAATAAAATTCAAATTTGTTACAAAGTTTGTATAATAGAATAGAATAAAAAAACTTCTTTTATGAAAAATGATCTCCCCTCACAATAAATTGGACACCAAAACACCTAATCATCTTGTGGTCACCATGTAAACATTTCAGAGTCAGTACTAACTGATGTTAGGAGCACTTTCTCATTCATGGATATCCATAGAAATCAAAACTCACACTTGTATGTGTATATGTTTAGGTGATGGGGGTAGTATTCAAGTATTGTGGTGCAAAATCAAATTTAAAATTTTTCTATATTTCCTTATTTGTGATCTATAATCTATAGGTTCTGGAACTGTAAAGATCAGCAAACAACAATTTTTCCAAAGTGTTCATTTCTCCTCAGCATAAAAATATCGCTCCATTTCTATACCACTTTTCAGCAATAGAAAATTATATATATAATATTAATATTTATATATATTTAAAATTTATATATATAAATATTATATATATATATATAGTTATTAAGACTGTACTTTATTACCATTAGCAAAAAAAAAAAAGACAGAAGTTCTACATTGGAAAATTTTGTTACCTCCTGGGTTGCTCAGGGAAGAATGTATTATAAAGCTCCCTGACTGTGAAGTACATAAAGTATATGAATTAAAGCAGGAGACTTTTCCCTTGGTCAAATAAATAGATCTAATATGGTTATTTTATTGTGAAATGCTTAAAAATCTCTGGAAAAAAAACAAAGGTATTTTTCTTCTTCTTTAGTTTGATTCTGCTAGCTATAAATTTATATTACAATACTAATCATTTTCTCTCTCCCTCCTGTAGTCACAAACCCAGGTTGGCAAGCAAGAAAAGGAAAAGACAAGAGACAGACCCTTGAACAGGTTACATCCACATAAAATATAGAACAACTCACTTAACTCCCATGACCTCCAATGATGTCCCTAAGTAAAAGTTTCTAATATTATGAAAACAAAATCTTCACAAAACTTTTGATAAAAAGTTTTGATATTTATCAGTTATGTGTGACCAATGCCAGATATAATGTATCTCATTTCCAGATCATCATTTCTCAAAGTTTTATTATTAAGCCAAGAACCAGGTGCCTTGGTGGGGACAGGGCAGTAGTGTACAGGGCTTGTCAAACACTGTTGATCCCTGGTCTGAGCTCCAGACAGGCTGAGTCAGAAGCTCTAGTTGTGCAACTATAGGACTGTTTCATCTACTTCTCATCACTTTTTCTTTAACAAAGTAGTGCTCAAATTTTAAAATTAAAATTACCAGTTTTAAAGTGTGTTTTAAAATTAAAATTACCAGGAGTGCTAGTTCAAACTACTGATACCTATCCTCAGCATGGAGATGGGTTACCAATTAACTGTCTGGGTTCAGGTGCTAATAATTTGAACTAGCTTTCTGGGAGATCCTAACATCATGGCTTAAATCTGTGTCAAATAGGCTGAATGACTATGACTGGGCAGAAAATCTTTGTATGATTAAGGGAACAGATGGCCAGGTTTTTCTCCAAGTGCACATGAAAGATTTGAGATACATGTCATTTTAGTCTGTTTCAATACAAAGTAAATATTTTTTAAAATATGCATTTTGATAAATATATTCCATAAGTTAATATAACAACAAACATAAATTTTACAAAACAATAAATAAAAGTCACTCAGGAATTTTGTTTCTTATAAAATGATTTACTTATCTCTCTTTTCCTGGGTTTAGAGAGTTACATAGAATATACAATATGGCTTATATGCAATATGGTCATTCAGCCTTTTTTTAAATACAGAGAGCCTTAAATAAATATTACTACTAACTGTTCTCTAATAAGCCAAAGCTTGAGTTACTGGTGTTTCTCTCTCTCTCTCACCCTCTCTCTCTCTCTCTCTCTCTCTCTCTCTCAACCAGCACGTCATTGCCAGCCTTTAATAAACAAGATTTCCCTCCCTTGATTATACTCTACAATGGAGAGATATAAAAGTTCCAAAATTACCCCCTTCTTTAAAATACTAGGAATATATTAAATGCTCTGCATAAGTTCTGCAAGTGCTTAAGCATCATTTTCCCTTTTGTTTCACTTTGGCCCCTCATCTTTCTGATTAGACTCATAAAATAGTTCCCTCCTTTTGGTCATATGCTCCAATATCTGTCACAGGCCAAGCACAAGTAATGATGGTGGCTTCCCCAACCCTGTAAGTTTGTACTGTTTTCATTTATTTGTTCTCTTTCCTAACTAGGTATTCTGCCATGTAAAACTTTCTTCCTTCTGAGTGGTATCTTAACAATTTCACTCTTAACTCATCAAATTAAATAAACAATGGATGGAAGATGGTGGCTTTACTCTAGACAGCGTTTTTCCGGGCTTCTGTGAAGAGGGGGGAAACTTGCGGATTGGTGGAGAAACAGAACAAGTGGACTAGGTTACCGAATCACTTTTGAAAGCAGGACATCAAAAATTATTGCACTCACTGAAAAACCATATGGTAAGGAGACTGCTTCAGGACAAAAGGGGCCCAGGGATCAGCGCGGGGTCTAGGGGTGTGCAGACCCAAGGCCCGCCCAGTGCTCCAGGGTCTGCCTCAGGGCTGCCGGGAGAGGGAAGCCGCTGCTCCCTCCCCCGAATACGGGGGGTGTGCAACTCCAGGGGAGAACGTGTCGCTAGAAGGAACAGATTGGCCAGTTGGACTGGGAAAAAATTGCCCAGGGACTATGAACACCCACCCAGAGACCTGGGAGAAATGAGGGCCTCTAGCTGACAGGACCAGGGGCAGCCTGGAAGACAGCCCGCACCCCTAGCCTGGTGGAAGTGCAGATCGGTGGAGAGCACAGAGCCGGCCACGCTTGGCTCGGGCCCCATAGGGAGGCCTGAATCTCGCGCTGTGATCCTGGGAGGGACATGGCGCTTGGAGCGTTCCTAGAGTAGTGGCTCAGAAATTTCTAGCCAGCCCGACTGGGGGTGCCAGGAAAGGCACCAACACCCAGTCAGAGTGCGGTTCGGCAGGGAACACAGCGCTGGAAAGGGCTGGGCTCCCGCACCGTCGGGAAGACTGACTCTCACGTTTTTTGAACCGGAAGGGTTGTGGCAAGGCACTTGGGGCGATCCTAGACCCCAAATCTCAAAAGTTTCGGGGAGGGGTGCACCCTTTTACGATTCCCAGGGAGGGCGCAGTGAATCCCAAAACATCGTGGGTGCCTCCTGAGATCATAGAGCTGGAACCCTGCAGGACCCGGAGTCCAGAAGAACATGGCAGTGAGCTCCGGAGAGCGAGTGTTCTTGGGAGCACCCAGGGTACCTGACAGACTGGCTGAGATCAGGCTGGGAAGCATTTCAAAGGTCCCTCAGCCAGCTGAAGCCAGCAAGATCAGAAAAACTGGTATGGCCAGTTAGAAACCAACAAGAGGTTTTTTTTTTATTATTATTTGGTTTGGTTTGGTTTGGTTTGGTTTGGTTTGGTTTTTGTGGCTGTTGTTGGTTGATTTTATCTTGTGTTTTAAGTGACTTTTCATTTTTCAATTTTATTATTCTTATATCTCTCAGTCCCTTATGTTTCTGTTCCATTCATCCAAGTATTATTTCTTCCACTCCAAATTTATCTCTCCTGCACTCCATCTTCTGCTTTTTCCCCTTTTTTTATCTTGCAAGTTACTGCAAATTTGTATTATATTTTTCTCACTTTTCCGACATTTTTTACTTTAATAGTATTTTGGTATTCTTCTTATTTCTGAATAATCTTCTTTGCTTGGCTGGTTATACTGTCATTTGATAGGTTCCCCCTGGTATCTCAGTCACAGTGTGTTGATAATTTACTATTCTTCATTTGTGTTCCATTAATACACCTCTCAAGGTTCTATACTCCTTATTCTTGTTATCTAGATCTCATTGATTCTGTCACAAGACTGTTGCTTTAATATTGCTGTAAAGAAGACATAGTCCATACAATTGTAAATACTACTCAACACCCCTACCTGATTTCAGCCCACTTTGCAATTTCCTGAACTAGACTATTGTGGGGGTTGTCTCTATTCTTTTACACACTAAACCTATTTACTAATCTTTATTTCAACCCTACCTTAGAATCTGATCTCCCACAGCCTCACAGCTTTCTAAATCCAACTAACAATCTTTTCATCCCCGATAAAAGTCTTACCTTCTTTCCATCATTTCTAAAACATGGGTAGTGGAGTGGAGGATCACGGTTAACACTATACGGAGCCAAAGGATAACCCATCGCTTCTCTACTGGCTGCTAATGTAAATATCATAGTACACTGTCTTGCTGTCTTAAACCATTTTGCCTTACTCCTCCAACTGATCACAAAAAAGAGTCGGGGGAAGTTGTGAACACCAGGATACACGAAGGAGACTGCACCACTGAATCTCACAGGTATTCTACCACAGAAGTTCACACTATAATCACAGGGAACCAGAAGAGACCAATTTAAGAAACCGAGGCTAAAAGAGGTAAAAGACCTGTATTTAGAAAACTACATAACACTCAGGAAAGAAACCAAGGAAGACACAAACAAATGGAAACATGTACCGTGTTCATGGATTGGAAGAATTAATATCATCAAAATGTCCATACCACCCAAAGCAATTTACACATTCAATGCAATTCCTATTAAAGTACCAATGAGATATTTCACAGACATAGAACAAACACTTCAAAAATGTATATGGAATTATAAACAACCCCGAATAGCTGCTGCAATTTTGAGAAAGAAGAGTAAAGTAGGAGGGATCACAATACCCGACACTAAACTATACTACAAGGCCACTGTAATCAAAACAGCCTGGTACTGGCATAAAAACAGGCACATGGACCAATGGAACAGAACAGAGAGCACAGAAATAAGCCAAGCCTCTATGGTCAATTAATATTTGACAAAGGAGGCAGCAACATAAAATGGAGTAAAAATAGCCTCTTCAACAAATGGTGTTGGGAGAACTGGACAGCCACGTGCAAAAAAATGAAACTCAAGCACCAACTTACACCATATACAAAAATAAATTCAAGGTGGATAAAAGACTTAAATATAAAACGTGACACCATTAAAGTCCTAGAGGAGAACGTAGGTAGGAAAATCTCAGATATTTCACGCAGAAACATTTTTACTGACATGTCCCCTAGAGCAAGGGACATAAAGGAAAGAATAAACAAATGGGACCTCATCAAAATTAAAAGCTTCTGCACAGCTAAAGAAAACAGTATCAAAATTAAAAGGGAACCAACTGTATGGGAAAACAAATTTGCCAATGATACCTCAGACAAGGGTTTAATCTCCAAAATATATAAAGACCTTACACGACTACACTCTAAGACAAGGAATCCAATTAAAAAATGGGCAAAGGCCTTGAACAGACACTTCTCCAAGGAGGACATACAGAAAATACAAAGACACATGAAACGATGTTCAATATCGCTAGATATTAGAGAGATGAAAATTAAAACCGCAATGAAATATCACTTCACACCAATCAGAATGGCCATCATAAACAAAGCAACAAACAATAAGTGTTGGAGAGGTTGTGGAGAAAAGGGGTCCCTAGTGCACTGTTGGTGGGACTGCAGAGTGGTACAACCACTATGGAAAGCAGTATGGAACTTCCTCAGGAAACTAAAAATGGATCTGTCTTTTGACTCTGCAATTCCACTGCTGTGACTTTATCAGAACACTAAAGAACACTATTAAGAACACTAAAACACCAGTCCAAAAGAACCTATGCATCCCAATGCTCATAGAAGCACAATTTACAATAGCTAGATGCTGGAAGCAACCTAGATACCCATCAGTAAATGAATGGATCAAAAAAACTATGGTACATTTACACAATGGAATTCTATGCAGCAGAAAGAAAGAAGGAGCTCCTACTCTTTGCAACAGCTTGGATGGAGCTGAAAAGCATTATGCTAAGTGAAACAAGCCAGGCAGTGAAAGACAAATACCATATGATCTCACCTTTTACAGGAACCTAAACAACAAAACAAAGAAACAAGCAAAATATAACCAAAGACACTGAAATAGAGGACAGGCTGACAGTGACCACAGAGGAGATAAGAGGGAATGTCAGGGGAGAATGGGAAGGGTTTACAGGAACAAATTTAAAGGACACATGGACAAAATCTAGGGGGAGGGTGGTAATGGGAGGGAAGAAGGGAGGGTTGGGTGGGTGGGTTGGATTGGGAGTAAAAGGGAGAAAACTGTACTTGAACAATGATTAAAATAAAATAAAAAAAAGGTCAACTGGAAAGTTGAATCACGTAGAATCATAGGCAGAAATACATAAAATAACATGGCATAGATTTGGGTGTGGACTAGGTTCAGTTATTGTTTATTAACTTGCTTTCAGTCTCTTTGATCAGATCATGTAAGAGATTTTAAGAATTTGTAAGAAATTTAACTCATGAAAGAAATCAATTCTTTGGGGAGTAAAATTATCAAAAAGAAATAGTAAATGTGTTATTATTTTAATAGCCAGTACATTTTGAACAAAAATTTAAATAACTTTAAAATTGTTTGGGTTTAGAAAATGTGCAGTATCTATTTAAGACTTCTTAGTTTTCAAAACCTTTTAGTTGTTATCATCAATGGCAAATATAAGCCCTATTTGTATGTGATTAAAAAAAAAACACTACACTGATGCAAATGCTTGAAAATACTTTCAAAAGCAAGCTTTTCTCCATAGCTTTAATGTGAAGATACAAATATTTACATGGACATATATAACTGTCATACAAACATACTATATAAATCATGTCAATGTTAAAACAAGGGTCCTAAAATATCTTGTAAAATTGAAAATCCCTACATTAGAATAAAGAGTATAAATATCTGACATATCTAAACAGTAAGATTTTTTCCTTAGAGGATTAAAACATTCTTATATATTTTTATTTGGCATATGTGCTACTAGGCTATAAATTATAAAGCATAAAACAGTAGAAGGTCTAACTAGATTATTAGGACACTAAGCTAGTTTGGATATAAGGTGAAATTTGAATTCTGTGTTTTATAAAATTATAAATTCTATGAAAGGTTTTGGCAGACAGACAATATCCATATACCCAAACATTTATTTAATGATGGCTTAAATTCCAGTAAAAATATTGAAGAAAATAGTGGTGGTCAGAACTAACACGGAGGAGCAGGGATAGGAATTTGTAAAGATGTGACTCTTCCCAAGACCTCCAACTTTGAAAAGAGGAATTAATATCTATAAAGGATGTGTGATAGCAGAATTTATCAAACATTTGACACATTATTTGTCCCAAACCACAAAATCATGTGTAAGCACTTTGGGAAAATCTCAGGAGTAAAAGAAATGGTCCCTACTTGCTAACAATGTATCTCACAATTTATCACCTTGGAAAGATTCCATTTCATTTTTTATGAAATTTGTTTTTAAGTGTGAAGTGCAGAAATTTCCTTCACACTCCCCAGTGCATACACTTCACCTCATATTCACAGAATAATTCACAGAAGGTTATGTGCCATATATTAAACAATCAATGGATATGATGAAAGAGTTTAGTATAGTTTCTCATTATAGATTTATTTATTTTGTATTTTTGAAAAAGAGTTATTTTTAAATTATAGAAGAATAAGAGCCTTGTTGATACTCATTACATGCTTTTTCTTGTCACCTTGTGAGACATGGATCTGCTATTAACCACTATCATACCCCCAATTTAATAATTGTTTAGAATATACAGCCAGGCAGTTTCTTGCATGTTAGTTTTTTGGGCCACATCAAGATGTTCTGTACTATTGATGTTTACTTTAACCTGACTTGTAAAATGTCATTATTTATCTTCTCCTATATTGTGTCAAATTTATTCCTGTAAGACAGATCATATTTTTAAAGTATGTGTATTATTGAAAAACAAGTGAACAGAGTACACATACATACATTCATAACTTCATAAAATCAGTGATGACTGACTCTGTCAATATGATGCTAGTAGTCACAATAAAATTTTAAAAAATGTGATGCTAGTTTCCTAAACTTTAAAAATACCTAGAATATTGATCAATTTCTCAACTTAGTGCTCTAATCATTTATTACACATTTTAGCACTCTATTGTATGAAGTAGTCTTTGCAATGGAAACCTCAATCTCCTACTTTATTTTATACTATACATAGTGTCCAGAAGACTAGGAGACACAAAATAATACTCAATAATACTTTTGATTGTCTTATGTGATTATAATGGAGCTCCTATGGATACCATTCTTTTTCAAAGATTTGTTTACATAATACTCTTCTTACGCTTATGCATTTCTCTGCTTATCTTCCACTTAGCAGCTATCAGAGTAAGTTTAGTGTTAGTTCTAAATTCTAACCTTCAGTGCTTCATCCCAGCACATTAACTATACAAACACATTTGTGTGCACACACACACATATAGGACTGTGTTAGAAGCATTCAAAATATTTGTTTTTAGTATTATTTTGCTTGTGTTAAGTACTTTCCCTATGCATAACATTTTTTTAAAGAGAGTAAAACAGAAGGCACTTTTGAATTAATGATCAATGTTAACAAGATTATGTACATGACTATCACACCTGAATTTAAAAATCATGTAAGTCTGAGTAAGTTAATTACCAAAGGAAAACCCTCTTTTTTTGCGGGGGGGGGGGAGGGTGGTGGGAGCAGGGTGGCTAAAAGGACATAAGTTTGGAGGCAAAGCAAAATCAAATAATGTGTACTTTTTTTGTTTGTTTTCTCTTATTGGGCTTGAACTTATGCTGGGACTTCACTGAATCACAGGAATTATCCTGATAGGTCTTTTAGAACAATCCATTGTTGGACAGTCATACAGCGTAACTTCTATGTACATGAACTTGTGTTCAGGCTTTTAAAAATGTTTGTAGGAAAGTATCTTTCTAGACATTTTTGTCAAAGAGTTTGCTGCACTACACTTTGTCAAATATGTGATTGAAGCAAATATTTCTATACCTTTAATCTGTGTGGTTATTCCCTGCAGTGAATATCATCATAAGCTACAGTTGTGAAAGTACCCTACCCTCTAAGTGTCTAACCTGCTTACCATGAAGGAATTCAGACAAATGATACATAGGAAAGCCTTCATTTCCTTCTGGTTGCACAGTTATTTGTATGACATATAAAACTTGGTGTCTACGTGTAATATGGAATTCAGGATAAGTTAAATGATAAATTACTTTTAATAAATGCACAATAATAAAATAGCAAAAGGATGACCTTAATAAGATATTCATAGATGGGAAAACTCTAAAGATATAAAATTTAGTTAAGGTTATTCAAACACACAGTGATCACATGTTCATGCATACACACATGGCTCATCTTGAACATACGCAGTTTTCTTCATTTGTACCTATTCCTTAGACTCTAACTAGCTCTAGATCTTCTTTTGCTAACAAAAGATGTATATTTTTTAGGATTGTTTTTAGAATCAAAATACACTTAACTTTCACAAAAAAATAGAATATTAGAAGGAATAAGTAAATGACATATGAGTGTATTGTTCAGCACTGTAACACACACACACACACACACAAAAGCCTCTGAAATTTTTACATGAAGAATTGTGCTCTGAAAGCATCAGACTCACCAATGAACTAATATATATTTCACATTATTAGGGAGACTTTCCAATGAGAACAATAAGTTGGCAAATGTATCTCTATATGTTTTCAAAAGTACATTTATTATTTACTATTTAAAACTTAACAAAGGGGTCAACAATCATTAAGAACAAAGACTTTTTAACATATACTCTTTATTTGCTCATGTTATGTAAAAGTTTGGCAATTAGTTATTATACTCTAAGATGTGTGTGTCATCTTCTATTATTGTAAATTAATTTAAAGTAATATATCTAAGCTATAGCTTCTCCATCTTTGTAATCTTGTCCAGAAGAGCTTGGTTGTCACTGATAAAATGATAAATATGATATCATTTTTACACATTAAATATAATGGAAAAAGCTCTTTACTATTTAACAAATCTTTTACATAATGAAACTAAACTTCTTGAAAATTTTGGAGAAGTGTTGTAGTTCCATGTGAATGCAACTTTTTATGTGTAAAAAAGGAAAAAATTATTTGTGACTGTGACCAAAAAGTATAACAGTTACTGAAGAATAAAAAATTCAAAAGCTAAAAAGTAGTTTCTTCTGAAAGATTACACTTCTTGTTGGCATTTTAAAAAGGAAAAAAAAACATCATTCAGTAGTGCTTCAGCTGATTAAACAAACTTTAAAAAGCAAGATACATTAAAAGAATACTTCATTACCATGTACTTTTTATAAGTAATTCAACTACTTAAAACTGTTTCCCAAAATAAAAAATACAGTAAGTAGAATTTTTGTGTCTGCACTTTGATTCTATTCTCTGTTAACCTTTTTCTGAAAAGACATGCCAGACAATATTTTCAGACAATTGTTCTCTTCAGAGAAACACTAAGAATAAGCATTTGTACTTGAAGTGTGAAGAACATTTTAATGGTGTTAGAAATAATTTTGCTTTGCTAGCTGCAGAGCTAACAAAAATAACTAAAGAAAACAGTCCAAAAGAATTTAGATTTATCACTGAACTCTGTCTTGTGTTTCTCAGACTTCTTCTTTCACCAGCTGATAATAAATGTCATGTATCTCTTCATGACATGTAAGGTTCTTCACCTTTTCAAAAATGACAGACATTCCAAATAAAAGGTTAAAGGTCTAAAATATTAATCCTTCACAGATGAAAAAATTTGCTAAAACTTGGATGTTCTCTTACAATGATAAATGGTCTCAATACATATAACCAAGATAGATTATATTTTCCTTCTGAAGTAATAAGTAAAAATAACCTGTATTAGATAATATTAATTTATCCTATTAAGTGTATGTTGAAAATTTACTACATAGCACAGTACTGTTGTTACTATTTAAAGATATATGCTCCTAAGAAACAAATTTTGCAATTGATAAGACAAGCACACACACATAAAACAATATTGTCTGAAGTGGAATATAATTAAATGCATTACTTTGGGGCATATTCCACATAGGGAGGCTGGTATAATCCAATAATACAGAATATGTGCTAAAGGTTGAGCTATTTCTGAGTTGAAATATTTTCTCTTGCTCAATTCAGATATTTGCAAATAGATCTTATCTCTATGTGCCTCATTTTCTAATCTGTAAAATCAATTTTATGGTCATTTATTTATACATATTTCCCTAAGAAATCTTAGGGAAATTTCTGTTTTCTCAAAGATACAGGGAGAAATCCCTAAGAAATTCCCTAAGAAATCTCAGGGAAATATGTACATTTTATATCCCTGCTGAAAAACTTCTTTCCCCCTTCTTTCTTTTCTCCCTTCCTTCCTTCTTTCCTCCCTGTATCTTTGAGAAAACAGAAATTTAGAGTAGTATATCGGCAATCTTTTCTACTTAGGCTAGATATTTTAGAAAGAATCCTGCAATTCCTGTTGTGTGCCTCTTTTTAAATGAATGTCTATACTTCATGCTCTGTCTTCTTGTTTTCCATCTGTATTTGCCCATCCCACCACCACACACCCTATCATTATTAGTCCTGTAAAAAAAGTGGGTTTCCCAAACAGGAAAACCAAAGAGTCTTCATTCATGGTGGGTCTTCATTCCTAACTAAAAGGCTTTTAGAAATCCTGTCCCACATCTAAGTAAATGGTCTCTCAGGAGTGGATTTGTCCACCTAAACAGAACACACTAAGAACAAGGGTGAAGGAGAGATGTTGGTAACTCTTTGAACTGTGTATTTATAAAAAAAATGCATTCACATTTAAAACATTTAGACTTCCCTAAGATAGAAGCACAGGTAGATACACTGCATCCTTGAGCAACCAAAAGAAGGACAAGAACAAATTTGAAAACAAAAAATAACCACAACTGACAGAAAAATTGAATTGTATGGAAGTCTTACAACCAAGGAGCTAAAGAAAAAAATATTCATCCAGACCAATAGGAGGGGTAGAGACTGGCAGCCAGAACAGAGTGCACTCATGGCAAGGTGGCAGCTGGAGGATTGGGGCAGGCAAGGTGATGGCTGGCAGAATTGGCAGTCCGACCTTTGCATGTAGATAAACCTAGAGGAACAACTGGGCAGCAGAAAGATCACAAAACCCAGGGTTCCAGCATGGGGAAATAAAGCCTCAAAACCTCAGACTGAAAAACCTGCGGGGGTTGATGAAGCAAGAGAAACTCCCAGCCTCACAAGAGAGTTCATTGGAGAGACCCACAGTGTCCTACAATGTACACAAACCCACCCACCTGGGAATCAGCACCAGAAGGACCCAATTTGCTTGTGGGTATTGGAGGAAGTGACTGAAAGCCAGCCAGAAGCTGAGCAAGTGGCATTGTTCCCTCTTGGACCCTTCCTCCACAAAAATGTTCACAGCACAGCAATGTGGGTTGCCTAGCCCTGGTTATTCACCAGAGCTCTGCCTGGTGAATGCTTGAGGCTCTGCCCTTTACTGTGTAACAGCCATGCTGAGACAAAGAAATATGACCCAAATGAAAGAACAGATCAAAGCTCAAAAAAAGAAAAATTACAACTAAGTGATGAAGAGATAACCAACCTATCAGATCCAGAGTTCAAAAGACTGGTAATCAGGATGCTCACAGAAATGGTTGAGTCTGGTAACAAAATGGAGAAAAAAGTGAACACTATGAAAAGTAAAATAAGCCAAAATATATAGGGAGCAAACAGTGAAGGGAAGGAAACTGGGACTCAAATCAATAATTTGGAGCAGAAGGAAGAAATAAACATTCAACCAGAACAGAATGAAGAAACAAGGATTCAAAAAAATGAGGAGAGGTTTAGGAACCTGCAGGACAACTTTCAATGTTTCAACATCCAAATCATAGGGGTGCCAGGAGGAGAAAAGGAAGAGCAAGAAATTGAACACTAATTTGAAAACATAACAAAAGATAACTTCCCTAATCTAGCAAAGGAAATAGACTTCTAAGAAGTCCAGGAAGCTCAGAGAATCCCAAAATAGTTGGACCCAAGCAAACACACAATAAGTCACATCATCATTATATTACCCAAGATTAAAGATCAGGAGGGAATCTTAAAAAGCAGTAAAAAAAAAGGAGATAGTTGCCTACAAAAGAGTTCCCATAAGACTATCAGCTGATTTCTCAAAAAGAGGGAAGAAGGGGCTGGAAAGAAGTATACAAAGTCATGAAAGTCAATGACCTATATCCAAGATTACTGTATCCAACAAAGCTATCATTTAGAATGGAAAGGCAGATAAAGTACTTCACAGATAAGGTCAAGTTAAAGGAGTTCATCATCACCAAGCCTTTATAAAATGTTAATAAAATATATAAAATATATAAATATATATTTATATATAAATATATAAATATATATTTATATAAAATATATAAAATGTTAAAGGGACTTATCTAAGAAAAAAGAAGATAAAAAATATGAACAGTAAAATGATGACAAACTCACAACTATCAACATCCAAACCTAAAATAACAGAAACAAAAATGAACTAAGCAAACAACTAGAATAGTAACAGATTCAAAGAAATAGAGATCACACATAGAGGGGTATCACTGGGGAGAGGCATGGGGAGGAGGGAAAGTGGGAAAAAGTACAGGGAATAAGAAGCATAAATGGTAGGTACAAAATAGACAGGGAGAGGTTAAGAATAGTAAAGAAAATGGAGAAACCAAAGAACTTATATGTAGGACCTATAGACATGAACTAAGGTGGGGAAATGGTGGTGGGGGAAAAGAAAGGTTGGTACAGAGCAGAAGGGAAAAAGGAAGAAAAATGGGACTACTGTAATAGCATAATCAATAAAATATATTAAAAAATGTTTAAAACCATGCAACCAACCATCTTCCCAGTTATCTAAGTGAGCAATCTAAAAACTTCTTTATTTTCCAAATGGAGCTCACTTCATATCCTATGCTCCCCTGTGCCTCTGAAATGTCTCATCTTTCCTATACACTGGCCAACCCTCCCCTCTCTCATGGGTCAAGCTGGCATAATCCCAAGAGCATCTCATTGTAATATTCTCCCAACCAATATTTTCTTTATAGCTCACTCTTCTAATTTATCCTGTATCTTACCATTAGAATTATCTTCCCCACCCCACGCCCAAATATACTCTTTCATGCCTCAGTTTTTCTACTGCCAACAATCCAAAATAAGTAAGAATGTACTTTTAATCAAACTTCAACTCACCTTGAAATCTCTTTCTCTGAAAATTCCTCCATTCCAATTCCCTAAACCATCTCCAATATACAACCTTATGAAACCTAAACTCTAGTCAAGTGAAAGTATTTCTTAGATCTGTCCATTCACATCTTGGCATCCTGCTCATGATTGAAATGTACTGTGGGTCATAGGTCCAATAGGCTTCTAGGGTACTGGACAATCTTACAAAATTAATTTTTGCAGCCACTCAACATCATATCTTTCATTCATGCATGTGTTTAACCATTTAACATGTTATTCTAATCATTAAACTATAAACTCCTTGAGGACAAGGCTATGTCTTATCTGCCTCAATAGCCAACACATGACACATATTTGAGTTTCACTTAAAAGATTCACCCTTGTTGCCCCAAGAAAAAATATCAATTCATCTTAAAGTAAGATATTCCAGCCCTGGCTGGCATAGCTCAGTGGATTGAGTGCGGGCTGTGAACCAAAGTGTTGCAGGTTCGATTCCCAGTCAGGGTACATGCCTGGGTTGCAGGCCATGACCCCCAGCAACTGCACATTGATGTTTCTCTCTCTCTCTCTCTATCTCCCTCCCTTCCCTCTCTAAAAATAAATAAAATCTTTAAATAATGATCTATAAATCTATAAATAAATAACATATTCCATGTCTGTCTCTCTGTCTCTCCAGGGTACACTTTATCTCCTTGTCCATTAATTTTCCTTTCTGTGCTGAAATCTGTTGGAGTTCTTTCCCCAGGGCCTTTCTAGCCACTCTGAGTCAGTAATCTACATTTCTCACCTGAGAGATGTAGGCTCAGAAAATTGTACAGTCTGTCATACTCCTGGTTAGTCCCTTGTTGTTTACTGCCTTTCTTTTTGTTTGCTAGGGTACTTTTTTCATCATATGTTTATTTTTACTTACTAAAAAATAAGTTACCCTAAAGATGTCAAGAGTGACACAATAAATACACTGGAACTCAGCACCCACTTAAGAAATGTAACATTCCCAGTTCATATAAAATTCCTTTCCAGATCTGAACCTATCACCTCCCCTCCCCACAATGAATCACTACTGTAACTTTGGTGATTATTATGGTTATACATTTCTTTAAACTTTTACAACTTATCTTTGTATACATATTTTGTATAAGGATCTTGTTATGTTTTTAAATTATATGTAAATATTATGTAGCAAGTAACATTATTTTGCTGAATATTGTTATTAAGAGCCATTAATATTCATGTGTGTAACTTGAGTTAGCTTACTGTCATTTTCATATACAACTTCATTGTATTAATGTATCATACTTTATTTATTATCATTTTGATGAACACATTTTGCAGTTTCCTTTATTTATTTTGAAAGTATTTTGCTAAGGAGATTCTTGTATGTATCTTCTTGGGTACATTTGTAAGTTTTTCTAGCTACAATATAAATATAAAATTGATATTTGAGGGAGGTAGATATCCTTAAATTTTTTTCTCTACTATGGAAAAACTACCTACCAGGATTTTTATCAAAATTGTATTGATTTCTTACTAAATTCAAGAAAATTGACATCTTTTTGTGGGGAAAGGATATAAAGGGGAAATGAGGGGGAAGCAAAGGAACATGAATAGAGGAATCATGGGCACAGAGGATTCATGGGCTAACTGCAGGAGTGAGGGAGATGGGGTAGGGATGAGCAATGGGGAAAAAGGTGGGACAACTGTAACTGAACAACAAATTTAAAAAATGTCTACCTGCCATTCCAGGAATAGTCTAACTTGCTTCCTTCTGTCTCTATATTCTGACTACTGTGTCCTTCTTTTAATTCATTCAAAAACTGACATCATTACAATATTCAGATAAGTTCTTTCTTAATATATTCCAATAAAATATTATCATTGTCTTTTCATGGTACACAATTTTGTTAAATTAAATGAGACCTAAGAGCCATATTTCTACAGTTTTTAAAATAATATTTTATATAAAATATTTTTCTCAATTTTTATTTATGAGCTACAGTACCATGTTGAAGTGTTATATTACTCATACTCATATACCTAGCAAAATCAATAAATTTATTAATTAACTTTTTTCTCTAAATATTTCTTGAGATTTAAGTAAAAAAAACTATTATTTGAGAAAATGAATTATTTTCTCCTTCAAGCCTTATACATTTTACTTTATTTTTTTTCTTTTTCTGTGGTTAAAACTGAAGGACAATATTGAAGAAAAATAGCGATGCCAGATATCCTTATTTGATCCCAGTTTTAAACAGAATATCTCCCATGTTCCAACTTAAAGAATCATGTTTGCTATAAGTTTTGAGTAGGTACTGGTTATCAGTGTAAGAAATGTTCCTTTAATTTCTAGTTAGTTCAAATTTCTCTTGTTTTTTTTATAAACCATATTTGTGGCAAACTTTATGGAATCCCATTGATTTGATCAAATGTTTTTATCCTGTATAAATGTGGTGGAATACATTTATGTCTTTCTAATGTTAATCCATTCTTGAGCCTGTGGATTAATTTGAATTATTCATGAAGGATATGTTTTATATAATGCCATATTTTGACTTTTAATACAGTATTTGTTTCAGTTTTTTACATCTGTGTTTGTGAACGAGTGTCATATAATTATTTTAAAGACTTGGCCTGCTTTGGGTATCAGGTACCTAGTTGTTTTATGAGATAAATTTGGCATAGTTTTCCCATTTTCACTAATCTGGAAAAGGTTATTTGATAGAAACAATACATATCTTAAATGTATCATATACTTCATTGTGAAAACACAATCTTTATTTCAAAGATCAATTTTTTTAAATATTGTAGTAAAATGTAGATAACAATTCCCTATTTCGAACATTCTTAAATCTACAGGTTTTTTTTAAAGATTTTACTTATTTCTTTTGTTAGAGCGAGGGGGAGGGAGAGAGGGAGAGAAACATAAAAGCATGGTTACCTTTCACATGCCCCACACTGGGGACCTGGCCTATAACCCAGGCATGTGCCCTAGACTGGGAATCAAACCAGTGGACCCTTTGGTTCGCAGGCCTATGTTCAGTCCACTGAGCTGCATCAGCCAGGACTTTTAAGTTTTCAGTTTCCATGGTATTAAGTACATTCACATTGCTGTGCAAACATCACCACCATTCATCTCCAGAACTTTTTCATCTTCCCCAACTGAAACTGTGTACCCATTAAACACTAACTGAAGGTTGTGTTTTTAAATACTAACTTTCTATTGCATTTTGAATATTGCTTTTAAGCAGGAGAGACCTGCTGGGCATGAAAAAAACATAAGGAAAAAGAATAGAGGACATTTTATTTGTATGATGTTAAATAGATCGCCAAATCCAGGTTTCCTCCAAGTAACTACTTTGTTTACCTAAAATCAGAAACCATTGTAAAACCCTGGGGAAAAAAGAATTCCTGCAAAAGAAACAGCCCCCAGAAGTCTTCTATGAGATGTTTTGCCAAAGGGGTCAGTACCTAGGGTTTATAATTTGGAAATTAACTTGAGTTAGGAATAAAAAAAAGTAGTATTTTTGCCCTGCCTGTTGAGGCTCAATTGGTTGGGCATCTTCCTGCAAAGCAGGTCACCAGTTTGATCCTTCATCACGGCACATGCCTGGCTTGTGGGTTGGGTCCCAGGTTAGGGCACCTAGGAGAGGCAACTGATCAGTTTTCTCACATCAATGTTTCTCCTCCTCACTTTCTCTTTCCTTTTCCCTCTCTAAAAATAAATAAATTAAAGAAATAAAACAATATTTTTGTTTACCTGATTAAGAGAATTTAGATTCCATCTACTTCATATGAATTCTAAATATAGTTTCTCTGAAAAGATGTTCTCACAAAGTGTGAGGCAGAACTCTCTCCCAATATGGAAATTGCTTCCAGAAATCATAACAGAAATCTTAGGCCAGAAAAGGAGCAATTAATCTTGTGTCAGCTACAATGAGAATATTTTTCTAGTCAGCCTGACTACTTTGACACCCAAAAGGCAACCACTCAGTGTTGGGAATTTAAATCTTACAAGCAATCATATCAATCATACCAAGTCTCCAAAATTATTACTGATGTCTTCCCAGACCAGCTTCATCTTTTCTTTGCCTCTATATCTCTACTCTACTTAAAATGCTAGACAGTCTGTCTGTAGGGCTGCAATGAGGGACTGGAGCCAGTGTTTTCTATGTGTAGGTTGACACTGAAAAGCAATCCTGTCAATCCCAGCTTCAGAGGAAGAGTCTTGGGCAAGAGTCTTATCTCAGAGATGCATGGTGAAAATAAAAATATATTCCAGAACTTTGGGTCTTTTAAAAAAATATATTCCTAATACATGCACCATGGGGCATTAATACCTTGTTAATGAATTACAAATTGGCAGTTACAGAACAGACATGGGGATGTGAAGTTCAATATAGGGAATATAGCCAATAATATTGTATTAACTATGTATGGTGTCAGATCAGTACCAGATTCACATAACGTTTAATCACTGAGTTGTATACCTGAAGCTAATAATATTGTATGTCAATTGTCATTAAAAAATAAAAAATATTTTTAAATAATTAATAAATAAATTTTGATAAAGAAAAAATACATATCTTGCTTGAAGTGAATTTACAGAAAATTAGAAATACTACCACTATCTGAATATTTGTGCAGGATATACTTTATAGATAAAATGATGTTAGTATTACCCATCAGTAACTATGGTTAATGTACATGCTTTGAAGAGCATATACTTTTTTCTTTTTTTCAAAATTTTATTTATTTATTTTTAGAGAAAGGGGAAGGGAGGGAGAAAGACAGGGAGAGAAACCTCAGTGTGTGGTTGCCTCTACACATCTCCAATTGGGGACCCGGCCCACAACCCAGGCATGTGCTCTGAATGGGAATGGACCCAGTGACCCTTCGGTTCACAGGCCAACACTCAATTCACTGAGCCATACGAGTCAGGCATGAAGAGCATATAGTTTAGTTTAGGGTTAGAAAAATTTTTATGTAGTGATCCAGATAATAAATACTTGGGGGTTTGCAGACCATATGGTTCTGTTGCAACTACTCAAATATGCTGTTGTAGTCCAAAGAAAGCTTTAGAAAATATGTAAATGAATGGCCATGGCTGGGTTTCAGTAAAACTTTATTTACAAAATGGACAGAGGGTCAGATTAAGCCCAAGAGCTATAGTGTACCCACCTCTGCTTTAGCATGAGCTTTACTCTCTTATCTTCACCTACCTCTATGAGATAGCAAATTGGGAACTCACATATGTCTGTTAGAGTCCAAACTTCCCAAACTGTCCTTTATCAGGTTTACAATTTGAGTTTGATTTTGTTATCATTGAACAAAATGATGTTTGGTAGCTTATTTAAATGACTTATTTGAAAGGGAAATTTTTATATCTAAGTGGTTAGGCTTTGGGGGATTGATTCTATTTTGATGTTCAATCTTAGACTATTGATTTATTTCTTTGAGTTTTGCCTCAAATACATCTATAATGAAAAACATTGTGGAAGGTCCTGGTCATCCAGTCATATTTATTACACCTAGATCTTGAAAATATTAGAGTGCTTACATAGAGTGTCTGCACTGGGTGACATCTAGGCATTTTTTCTCTTTATTATATTTATGGGGTGACATTGGTTAATAAAATTATATTGGATTCAAGTGTACAATTCCATAATATATCATTTGTATACTGTGTTGTGTGTTCACCACCTCAAGTCAAGTATCTTTCCATCACCATTTATTCCCCCTTTATCATCTTCTAACTCTGCACTCCCCTTTCTCTCTTGCAATTCCCATACTGTTGTCAGTGTCTACAATGTGGGTTTTTTTTCCCTAATCCCTTCATCTTTTTCACTCAGCTCCACAACATCTAGGAATTATTATAAAACTTGTCTACAATGGGTAAAACAGCACTGGTAGTGTTTTAAAAATTTAATCACAACTTAGATATTAAATCCAGATGACTCTTCCTATGTGCCCAGGGGCCTGGCATGCTCACAAGGATGTCAAAGGATATATTAAATTTTCAAAGAAAAAAACACAATACTCAAAATCTATTTATCTATCTTTATAATTATATATTCCTGACTTGTCCTTTCAAACCCTTTTATACAAGTTTATTAAGCTTAGAAAATTTTTTTATATTTGTCTAGTTATACATTTTATGTTATATATTCTAATTTTTCTAGGTTTTTTCTAATTCTAGAAATTCTATTATTCAGGCATTAACTATTTTAAAGCTATCTATAATATCTCTTAATTTTTCTCTCATCATTTTCATGTATTCATCTTTCTTCTCTTTCTGAAATAAATCATTGGATTACTTTTTCTAAGTAATTTAAAGTATTTTTAATATTGCATAGCTCTTATTAGATTTACTTCAACAAGCACCTTTGTCTTTGGGAATTTGAGAACAGCCTTTCCCAGAGCTTAACCTTCAGTCCCTTGCAGGAGTGTTAGAACTTTTGGCATTTCTAGCCACACTGGAAAAAGAGTTGTCTTGGGCCACACATTAAATACATTGAGACACATAATCACACACACAAAAAATCTTATATTGTTTTAAGTAAATATACAATTTTGTGTAGGGCTGCATTCACAACCATCTTAGGCCACATTCAGCCCTCCAGCAGTGTGTTAAACACCTCTGTTAAACCAGAACTTTTGGAAGAAGGCAGAATTCCTGGTCATGGTGAGAACTAACTCCTTTGGAAGTAATAATCTGAAATTATATGATCCAACCCTTACTCAAATAGCCCTCATAAACCATCATTTAAATTCCACCATTACTCTGTTCTAATACACTGTTAGTGACTCAATGTGAATATTTTTATATTGAATCTTATTCGTGTCCCTAATTAATTTTTGTAACACCACCTGATTAAACATCATTCTGTAATTCAAATCCATTTCCAAAAGTATTTAGGAAACTAATATTCTCTAAATGAAAAGTCTCTACAAATAAAATGTACAAATAAAAAATAAATAAAAATAAATGTCCTTCCTAATACAGAATCTATTTTGAGAAAACAATATAACTTGCAACCTTAATTTTCAACCTGTAAAGTATTAAGCTACAAATCAGTCTAGATAAAAGCTATCAGAGCAACAGAAAAGAAACATATTTGAATTTTGTTTTTAATGGTAGAAAAATGCTATTAGTTGTGGAAGCAACAATTCATTTAATATTAATACTCTAGGATATGTCTAATTTATAAATATTTTTACTCTTGTAGCTAGTAAAGTAGTGATCATCACTAATGAAACAATCCATCTTCAAGAAAGTAATCCTTTCAAACACTACTGAGAAAAATGAGATGCTATAATTCCCCAAAGAACAAATACTAGCAGGCCCTGGCCAGTTTTGTTTCAGGATTAACGTATGGGGGAAGTGGAAGAATTTTGTTAAACTCTTCAGCTTCATATCAACTAAATGCTGTTTTGAATGCCTTTACTGTGTTACATAGATTTGCTTCCATATTCATAAGCCTAAATCTTCCATCTGGTTCACACTGTAGGTGTGAAAGTTTATAGTTGAAAGACATGTACTTGGCAAAAACTTAAAATTACAGGAAGTTTTTTGAGTAAGCAAAAGGTGAGAAATTACTACAGTCAGAAGATTTGAATATCTGATTTCTTCATTTTGAATTTTACAGTTTCTTTATAGTACTTGGATCCTTAAGTGAGTCTAAAATCACTATCATTTTTTTCAAAAAAATTCTTCTGAAACATTTTGCTCAGTGATGTAGAAGACTATTCCTCTATTAAAATGCTACAAAATACACAGAAAAAAAACTGGTGCTTTACATCTTGTAGCATACTGAGATAATAATAAAAAGCAGTTTTAACAAGAAAGTGTATCTCAAAAGCTAGATTTCTTTAAATTTCAAAACTTTAAAACAAAATGGCTGTTAACACTATTTAATGCCAGAACTGAAGGGTCCACCTGAAGACAAGCTTCTTTGAGGTCCTTTCATTCATTCAAACAGAAGGGTTCACATTCTTGCACATACAGTTGAGCCAGCCTCTCCAGGCTTCACACAGTGTGCGTGTGATCTCACCCACTTCTGCCTGAATGATTCCCAATCTTTAACTCCTGTCCACGAGTTTTTTTTAACTCCCTAAGGTACATTTCCAACTGAATGAAGGCACACACACACATCAGCATAGAAATAAACCAGCTGTTTATAAGATTCAAATCTATTCTCTATACCAATTCTTGTACAGGTAAATTAATGAGTACCTTGGAAATAATCCTCAATTCTTTTCTTTTCCCTGACCACCTAATGTAAACCTTTTACCAAAACACATTTTAGGGAAGTATTTTAGCTCCCCTATATCTTTCACTTTTATCTCATCCTACTTAAAATTATTGTCAAACCATTAGTTTAAGATCTTATTTCTTACCTTAGTCTCCATAAATAACCTGTATATTGATCTTTCTGACTTTAAGTCTCCTCATACATATCAATAATGGCCTCAATTTTGTGCAACTTTAAGAACAAAATCTGGTTATGTCAATTATGTTTTTAAATCTCTGCAGTATGACCTAAGTAACCACAAGATTAAAGACAAACTAAATGATAAATGACTAGAGGTTTTTATATGACTATTTATAAACACGTGAAAAATATAAACAAAAACTACAGAACAATCATTGTTAAATTTGTGAATACAACACAAAGAATAGCACAAACCCCAATTACTTGACAACAGTTTATAATCTGAGAAAATAATTAAAATTAAAACAAGACCCATTTATTGTTTTAAAACTGGGTAAAGTAATTCATTAGCTTTAGATTACAGTAATCTAAATTATTATGTGTACATAAATCATACCAAGGAGACTCACTAAAATTAGAGGTTATTAGTAAAAAATCCAAGTTAACCAAAGTAAGAAAAATATAGCCAAACTTGGATGAACAAAGTATTCTAAAGAATGGCCCCTGGCTGGTTTAGCTCAGTGGATTGAGCTCGGACTGCAAACCAAAGCATCGAAGGTTCGATTCCCAATCGGGGCACATGCCTGGGTTGCAGGCCACAGCCCCCAGCAACCACACATTGATGTTTCTCTCTCTCTCCCTTTCTCCCTCCTTTCCCTCTCTAAAAATAAATAAATAAAATCTAAAAAAAATATGAATTACAACTGCACTTAGTCAAGGTTTGATCAAGGACAGAAATTACATGGTAATTTGAATAAGGGCGTTTTAATATTCTTAATTATTAACTATTACTGAAGGGTGACTATGGGTATAGTTAACTCTGATGAAGATAATAATATCAGATATAGGAGAACATTCTACCTCTACAACTGAGATGGAATACCTAAAGAAGGAAAAATTCTGAAATAGACTCCCTAAATCCCCAAGATCCAGGTTTTTCCATTACTATACCAATGTAGCTTAACACCAAGAAATTTGGTAAGAGAACAATGTCATGTGACCAAAGCAGGGCTCCACAGGGTGGATTTGGAGTACAGCAATTTTATCTGGCACAACAACCAACCATCTTGATTTACATCACTAGATGTGTTGTGGAAAACTGCTCCCAAGGAGGATACACTTAGTTTAGGCTCTCACATAGATCATTTCTGAAACTATAATAACAAAGTTTTATTGATTTGAAAACTAAAAATAAAATATTTCTAAGATACTCATGAGTCAAAGGGAAAATTATAATAGGCATTTAAAATATTTAGAGAAATAATGATAACAATAAAAATATTTAGAATGAACAGATAATGAATATATTGCATATTAAAAATGTAGAATGAAGTTAAAATAGTTCTTAGAGAGATTGATCATTTACTTTTAAAAAAACAAAACTTAATAATTAATGAGCTATGTATTTACATTATAAAATTAAAAAATGATTATAGAAGTAAATTTGAAAAGAGTAGAAAAGATAGAAAATAAAAATAAAGGCAGAAATGAGAAACTTAAATTAACTAAATAATGACTAAAATAGAAAGCAATCTAAGGTTCAATAAAGCCAAATGTTTATTCTTTAAAATACAATCCCCTGATAAGCTAATAATATATATAGTTTAAAGAGAAAGAGCAATAAGTAATGTTATTAATGCTCTTAAGTAATGACACTGGATGACAAGGAAAAGAAGGAGTGAAAGAGGAAGAGAAAGAGAAACAAGAGAGGAAAAGGAAGAGCAGGAGGAAGGGAGCTAAAGAAGGAGGAGATAGAAAAAAAGGATAAAATATAAATAATTTGGTGGGATTTACCTTTCCAAACATCAAGACTTACTAGAAAATTAAAGCAGTTTGAATAATTTTGAAATGACATCAGAGGTGGACAAATAACTTAATGGAGTGTAGTAAAATAATCCAAAGACTGGTCAAATATATGTAGGAAACTTGATTTATGAGAGCATAAATTGCAAATTAGAGGGGAAAATGATAGATTATTTAGTGAGTATTGAAGAAGTAATTGTTCATGTTATAGAAAACTATAAAATTAAATTAATCTCTGATATAATAAAAATAGAAAATCCAAATGAACTAAACATATAAATATGAAAAGCATAATTATGATTTTGGAGTAAGGAATGATCTTTTAAATGCTACTTGCAAATTGCATTACAAGGAAATGGTTTCCATTTTAATAAAAAAAGGGATCATAAAAAGATGTAAAAGACAAATCACTAATTAGTTTCAGAGGAGTGTTGCAAACCAAGCAACACCCCCCACAAAACTCCAACAAATCAATAATGATAATTTAAAAATTAGTCCATGGAGGACATCTTCTGGAATTGCATAATGGGAAGTTCTATAGGAACCTTTCTCCCCAGCAAGACACTGTAACTAATTATATATTTTTTAAAATTAATTAAAGTTTCTGGTAATTGTCCTAAAGCCATAGAGTAAATGTTTTATAATATTCTAGAAAATCTGCTATCTTCATAAAGAACAGTGAGCTTCTCCACTACTGGAGCAAGAATCCATTCATCAACTCAAGACTGAGCATGATTGAAGTTCCAATCTTAACAATTCTGGCCAAAAAGATGTGAGTTGCTCTCTCTCTAGCTCTCAGCTAAAAGTTACAGTGTTTTTTGCATGAGGGGGGAACTCTACCAGCATTTTTTGTCACCCTGAATTCCATGTTTCAAAGATTATATTACAGATGAGTGTGTCCAACAGCTAGCTCTCTCCTGCCACCCAGCACTACCCAGGCACAGTAAGTTAAGAATATGGAGCCGGATCACCCTCATCTCAGCTCCCTAGAATGACCAGTTTCCACATCAAGAGAGGATAGCCAAGAATATCAGCAGCTACTGACCCCCATCCATAAGAAAACATTGAAATAAAATAAATCTCAATCCTATTTTCATACTATATAGAAAAAAAGTTGAAATGAACCATAAGCTTAAAAATAACTGTTATAACTTTTATAATTTTTAAAAGAAAATAATTGTGAACTTGAGGAAGCAAAAATTTCTCATTTAGAACACCAAAAACATCATAAAGAAACGTGGATTAATTGGACTTCATTAAAATTTTAAAATTCTGCTCTTCTAAAGACAACATTAACACAATAGAAAGACTAGCTACAATCTGGAAAAAAGTTGCTTTCAACTCACATATTTAACAAAGAACATGTTAAAATAAACCCCTATAGTTCAGTAATGAGACAGCAAATAACTCAATTAAATATAATGAAAAGATTTTAGTGGACATTATATAAGATATAAATGAATAATAAGTACATGAAAGTGTGGTTTATTAATCATTGTATATTAATAAATGCAAGTTAATATCACAGTGAGGTACTTTTTATGTCCATTAGCTTCCCTAAAATTATAAATAATGACACCACCAAATTTTGATGAGTAGATCTAGCTGCTGGAACTCTCATACATTGCCAGTAAGAGTGTAAATTTGTATAAGAACTTTAGAAAACTGTTTCTCATAAGGTTAACACCCACTTACCATCCAACACAGTAATTCTACATCAAGTTACTTTCCCAAAAGAAGTGAAAAGGTATATCACAAAAAACTAGTACACATATATTTGTAGCATTTCTATTCATAGTAGCCAAAATTCAGTGTAAGGAAAAATTAAAAAATGTGAGGGGACAGTTCTTAAACCAGTGTGAATAAAGAACCATAAAAAGCAAATGCAATATGTAAACTTGATTAGATCTGGATAGGGAAAAATGTTTCCAAAATATTGGGGGAAAATTTGAAGGATTTGAATATAGACTGTATATTACATGATTTTTTAAAAATCTAATGTTTCTAGTTATAAGTATAATAATGATATTGTAGCTATGAAGGACAATATTATCATTCTTAGGACAGCACCAACTGAAAAATGTTTGTACATGTGCGTATGTGTATGTAAGAGAGACAGAGAGAGAAAAAAAGAAATAACAAATGTTGAACTATATATGATGTTTAAGAATTATCTCTTCATTTCACTAATGTTTCTATATTCTTGTTTGATAGTTTTCATTAAGAATATTTAAAATAGATAACATATGTAGGTAAATTAAATCAATAAAATTCTATCATGTGGTTCATACCATGTTTAACAGTAAATTTCAAGACATTGAATATTTGAGGCAACTAAAAAATAATATTAACACAGGTCTATTATTGTCACATTAATATATAATTATATTGGTTAATATAATCCATTAATATATGGTTGTACTGGTTTCAAAATATCTTTTGAAACTCAAATATGAATTTTTGAAAAACAGTGTAGTTAAATTTTATTCATTATTTATAATGAATACTAAATATAAGAGGATATTTTAATATATTTTTATTGTCTGCTAATCTAAAGGTGCTGGAGAAAATATCTGAAAAATATATTAAACGTTATTATCAGTGTTTGAGAAAACTTATCTAATGGGAAATATTGATATGAAAATTTGTTGGACTTTATAAAGATTGTGGTGTATTATTACTGGGAAAGTCTAAAATTTAAGCTGTTTGTTTTATTTTATTTTAATCTAGTTTTACTTTGGCAACTTTCTACTTGCAATATGTATCTCTCCTAAAATGGCTATGTTAAAAAAACAGATGATAAAAAATTATCAAAATGTCTTTCAAAATTTTTTGATAAGCTTTATATTTTCTTCTATACACAAAATAACCACAGAGAATGAAATAAAATATCTGACAAGCTGGTAATTGAAGTAATACAATTTGGAGAAGCACTTGTACTTTTACAGCCAATCTCTAGTATATGTGTATATGTGTATATATATATATATATATATATATATATATATGTGTGTGTGTGTGTGTGTGTGTGTGTGTATTCTTAGAAATTGTGAAATGATAACAAATACTTAAAAAATCATAGTTTAACTTCAACAAATGATCTCTAATATAGGTTTTAATATTTTTGGCTTTAAGAAAGACATATTTCAGTTCTTAAAGCTAATAGATAACCCAACTGCTTTTAAGACTAAACATGTAAAATTAGAGGGAAATTTTGCAAAAGAAATAATTAATCTACTAGAAAACAAAGTGAACTAATAATTTTATTAAGCAATGAGTATACATGGCTCTTTCTTCCTTAACAGGATACTATAATACATTAATCTTATAAATTTAAAGGTACATTAATTTAGCCAAAATAGTGGACTTCATTTCAAACATATGAAAATAATGTACATCTAATTCCACTTTAAACTTAACAGAAAGCAATCCAGGTTTATTCATAAAATATGTCAAATTGGTTTGTGGAAAGGTCTTGGAAATTAATATAATATATCAAATTTTGGGGACCTCAGGTATTAAACATGAAAAAATGTCTTTAAAAATCTCATTAAATATTTCTCACTGTGGATCAATTTTTTTTTCTTTTTGATTCTGCCTTGAGGTCCTGAAAGAGTAAACAAGGTAACATGTCAATGACAGGATAATAAGAACATTTTATATATCCCATCTCCAAGGTACTCAAATTTTTTATAGGTATGAGCTTGTCAATCTTCACTGCCTACTTCAAAGTAGGCAGGTAAAAAGAACTATAATGACCACTTTAAAAATGAATATTGTGGAAAATTTTGTAGTTCATATAAATGAAAATGAAAAGTAGTACTTTTTAACAATAAGTATTATAGTTCTAATGTGTGGGATGGATACACTTTGAGATTAGTTTTGTTTTAAAATCATTAACTCATTAAATAATGTCTTACTAAAAAAGTTTATCTACATTCCACTTTTAGTCTTCAATTCTTATTATATTTAACAAGAATATTTAAATTGTCATTGTAATATTTTCACTAGGTAAAATGGTGATAACAAGAGATAAAAGGGTACAACTTTATATCATGTACAAAATATACAATAAAATAAACGTAAGTAAAAGAATATTACAATGAGTAGAATGCTTTATCTCACTACACATACAATTTTTCAAGAATAAATGGCAAAGACCTAGCTGGTGTGGCTTAGAGGAATGAGAGCTGGACTGCAAAGCAAAGGGTCGCCAGTTCGATTCCCAGTCAGGGCACATGCCTGGGTTGTAGGCCAGGGCTCCAGTAGGGGACACAGGAGAGGCAACCACACATTGATGTTTCTCTCCCTTTTTTACTCCTTCCCTTCTCCTCCCTCTAAAAACAAATAAATAAAATATTTTAAAAAAGAATAAGTGGCATAAGCATTTATATAGCTTGTAAAAATATTAAAATATATTAGATATTCTCTAGTCATATACTTTATTGTTGATTATTAAAACAATAAAATTGATGGTGAAAAGTTTGGAACACACCAAAAAATTATATAATGTAATTTATATAAGATGACAGAGGAGTGAGTGGAAGCCACACTAACTTCCTCCCAGGACCACTTTGGAATTACAACTAAATTGTGGAGAAATTACCCAGAACAAACAATGAGCTATAGTGAGAGAGAAGCCTCATAACCTCAGACAGGAAGAACCAGCTTTGGCACAACCTGTCTGGTAAGGAATGTGGTAGAGACTTGAGAGGACTGGCTGGGTGCCCACAGGCAGCAGCACCAGAGAGATAATTAGGTAGTAGGTTAGACCCCTCTGAGAAGAATGGGGTCTAAACCCTAAGCTGGGATCCCTAGCCTAGAACACCAGAGCCCAAAATGTATACAGATAACTGGTACCAAAAAGTGGCAGAGTTGCTCTCTGCCAGAGACAGATGGCTGGAGACACAAAGAGCCATTTAAAGGGCCTACATACAAATTTTCATTTGCTGTCAATTGCTTGGGGTTCCAGCAAAGGTGAGAGCAGAGTGGACTGGAAAAGCCTGTGCAGAAACCTGGTGGTGAGTCATCTCCCAAACAGCGGCAGCCATCATGCTCAGGCAGACCACTCCCTTCTGAATGGCAGCTACCTGAGGGAAAATAACAGCCCTGCCCCCAAGAGAGAGTCTGTTCTGGTTCTGTGTTGCTTAAGCCTCACTGCTGAGTGCAAAGATACTAGATCTATAACTAAAGGAGACAGCCACAGACATAAGTCCCTGACAAAAAGTGAGGAGAATGGACCAGAGACGTTTCAGGAGGGACTGAGGACAGAGGCTTGGGGTAGGGAACTGAAAGAATAACCACCGGAATCCAGGTTCTGAGTCTTCTCCCACACTGCAGCAGCCATGCTGCTCGGGCAGACCACTACCCTCTGAGCAGCAGCAGCTTGAGGAGAAACAATAGCCCCAACACCAGGATGAATTCTGTCCCTCCCTATGGGGCTTAAGCCTGACTGCTGAGTGCAAAGTGATTAACAACTGAAGGAGACAACTACCAACAGCAGATCTCTAGCAGTCTCAGAGAAGGGTGCTTAAGGTCAGATGTGGTCAACATCAGACACCACCAGAGGCAGATTCAGAAAGAAAAAAACAGTGGTAGATAATAAAGGCTACTGAGATGAAATCCACTGTGGTCTTCTTCATGGTTACTGATATTTTCTTTCCTGTATAATTTTTTAACATTCATTTCTAGTACAGCAAGTTTGTGCATAATGAGTTACTAAAATTCATATTATAGTTTATTTCTCTCCTTTCTTATAATAGTTTTAACCTCTTTATACCTTTATTAATATTGGTTCATTTGACATTAATACTGAGATTGCAGGGGAGAGATATTTTTTCCTGGATAGGGGTTTGTTCCCTGGGCTTTGTGGTTTTCTTCTGGCAGTATTTGCAAAACAGTATATAAGACCTGGTGGGCAGAGTGACCCTCAGTCAACCAGCTGGAGAAAAGGACCCACCAAAGAATGACCCACCAACAATCAAAATCCAATTACATCCAGAGAACCAACAGGAACAGCATCACAAGAGCAACAAGTTAAGGAGATCAAGGACACTGCACAACTCAGTCTCACAGGTCTCTGTGAAGTTCACACCACAGACTTAAGGAGTCAGAATAGATCAATCTAAGAAGCAGAGGCTCTGCTAATTCCACACCAGCAGCGAAAGCTGAGCTCTCAGGCCTGCAGCCGTGGGGACGCTGTGCACGCTAACCCTCAGCCCAATGGCTGCCCATCTGCCCCAGTAGCAGAGGCTGAGTGCTCAGGACTGTAGCCCTGGGATGGAGCACCCCTAACTTCACCACCCAGAGGCACCTTGCACCTGGACCCTGCACCCAGGGCCCTGCAGGGCTCACTGGCTCTCTAAGAGGAAAGCAGAGATGCCCCCACAGAGGAGAGCTTCAGGGCTCAGGGAGTCAGCAATCCCCAGAAAGACTTAACTCAGTTCTGGGGACTGAACTACCCTGAATGAACTCTGACAGTCCCTAGCATCTAGGACAGCAAAGAGCAGGGAGGTGATGTGTGAGTTGCACCTAATTGGTGCACCTCAAGGACAGCACAACTGGTGGACTAAAGGTGTAGGCTGGGCTCAGAAGGGCACTGGGGGCCCGGCAGCAAACTGAGGAACTCAGCTGGAGGCTGGACAACATGAAGAGTGCAGCTCAGAAAGGGAGAAAAGAGAAACCCATCCCCTCTCAGCCTGCTGCAACCAGGAAAACCAGCAGAATTGGTTTGGTTGGTTTAAAACAAACAGAAGGCTCTTTTTTAAAAATTCCTTCTTCCTTTATTTCCTTCTTTCTTTTTTATTCCTTCTTCCTTCCTTCTAAAAAAAATCCCCACAAGTGAGACAATAAAACCTAGAGCTGTGAAAAGACCAGGGTTAGACCCAAAGAGGCATCATTCCCAACAATTGAGACAGTGAGACCAATTTCACTTTGCTACTCCAGAGAACTTACAAGTTATTGTATATTTGTATTATTATTTTTCATTGCTTTTACATCTTTTATTTTATTAGTATCTTGTATTTCTCTTCTTTCTGTTTATTCTTCTTCACAAGGTTTGTTAAATTGCATTGTTTGACTGGTTTCCCTTCTCTTTCATAGTGTATTTTTAATTTCCCATCTTTCACTTCACTTGTGTTCCAATAGCACACTACTCTAGGTCCTGTAAATCCTATTCTTTTTATTCAAATCACATAGATTCTGTCATACAATTCTTGCTCCATTACTATTGTAAATAATTGCTGTTCCATGCAGTTGTAAGGCCTACACAGGACCCATTCCAGATCTTAGCTCACTTCACTATTTCCTGAGTGTTATTACTATTGTGGTTAACTCTGCTCTCTCCCACACTACACATATTTTCTATCCTTTACTTTCACTTAACCTCATAATCTGACCTCCCACAAGCTCACTGCTTCCTAGATCCAACTCACAATCCTTCCCACCCCCCAGAAGAGTATTATCTGTTTTCCACCTTTTCTACAAAGTGCTTACTCAGGTGAAATATTATGGTTAACACTACACATACCCAAAGGGTTTCCTATCTCTTCTCTATGTGTTGGTACTTTTAATACCATAGAATACACTCCTGCTCTCTTCAACCATTTTGCCTCCCCCCTCCAAATGATCAAAAAAAAAGAGTAAGTGAGAGCTGTGAACACCAGTATACCTGCTAGAGGAGGAAACACACCAACAAAGGAACCATCAACAGATCACAACAGAAGAAGGTGAAGGACGGAGTGGGAGCCACATAACCTCAACCCAGGACCTATCTGGAAACACAACTAGATCGTGGTGAAATTATACAAACTAAACACTAAAAAAGAGCAATAGAGAAGCCTCAAAATTTCATACAGACAGAAGAACCAGCTTCAATACAACCTGTCCACACCTGCACAACAAAATACAAGACATGGTGAATGAAGTGACCCTTGGTTGGACCAGCTGGAAGGAAGGTCCCACCAAAGAAAGACCAAACAACAATCAGAACCCAAAGACATAGAGAGAGACAACATAAATGACAGCCCAAGACCAGTGAGATCAGCAGATCAAGGAGACTGCCCTACTAAATCTCACAGGTCTTCTACTTTAGAAGTTCACACTATAAACCCAGGGAGTCAGAACACATCAATTCAAGAAGCAGAGACTAACAAGAAGAGTCCCACAAAAAATGAGAGGACAAAGAAACAATCCCCAGATGACAGGAAAGGAAGAAGCATCAAAAGGAATGCTAAAAAATAGAGGGAAGTTAACTATCAGATATTGAGTTCAAAGCAATGGTTATTACGAAACTCAATGAGCTCATAGAGAATTACCCAACAACTACAGGGAAATTACAATGAACCCACTGTGAATATATCAAAATGAAAAAGGAAATAGAAACTATCAACAAGGGCCAAGAGGAAATGAAGAACACAATTTCTGAACTGAAGAACACAGTAGAAGGAATCAAAAGCAAGATCCCTGAAGCAGAGGATCAGATCAGTGAGCTGGAGGACAAGGTAGAAAAAACACCCAGAAAGGGCAAGAAAAGGAAAAGAGGCTCAGAAATAATGAAGAAGGGTTAAAGGAAATGCAGGGCAATATGAAATGTAATAATATCTATATAATAGGGATACCAGAAGGAGAAGAAGAAGAGCAAGGGATAGAAAACCTGCTTGAAAAAGTATTGATGAAAAAGTTCCTTAATTTGATGACAGAAAAAGTGACACAAATCCAGGAAACATAGAGAGTCACAGTCAAGAGGAACATAAAGAGGCCCACTTCAAGACATATCATAATTAAAATGGCAAAATTCCAAGACAAAGAGAGAATCTTAAAGGCAGTAAGGAAAAACAGGAAGTAACATACAAGGTAAGTTAAAACTAGGACTAGCAGCTGACTTCTCAATGGAAACACTCCAGCCCAGAAGGGAATTACAAGAAATATTCCAAGTAATAAAAACCAGAGGCCTGCAACCAAGACTACTTTATCCACCAAGGTTCTCAATTTACATGGAACACCAAATAAGAAGCTTTCCAGACAAAAGAAGTCTCAAAGAATACATCTCTTTCAAACCAGCTCTACAAGAGATGTTAAAGGGTCTGCTTTAAGAACAGGAAAAGAGTCAGACAGAGACAAACAGAGGTATGAAAAAAATGGCAATGAATAAGTACCTATCAATAATAACCTTAAAAGTAAATGGATTCAATGCCCCAATCAAAAGACATAGGATAGATGAATGGATATTAAATCATTACCCACACATATGCTGCAAGAGACCCACCTCAGAACAAAAGACCTACACAGACTGAAAGTGAAGGGCTGGAAACAAACATTCTAAGCAAATGGACAGGGGAAAAAAAGCTGGGATAGCAATACTCATATCACACAAAATAGACTTCAAAAAAAGAGCCATAAAAAGAAACCCAGAAGGTCACCTCATAATACTCAAGGGAAGAATCCATCAAGAACACATAAACATTGTAAATATATATGTACCCAACATAGCAGCACCCAAATATATAAAGAAAATTTTAGAGGACTTCAAGAAAGATATTGACAGCAACACAATGATACTAAGGGGTTGTAACACCCCACTGTCAAAAATGGATAGATCTTCCAAACAAAACATCAACAAAGATATTGTGGCATTGAACAATGCTTTGGATCAAATGGACTTAACTGATAAACATGAGCCTTTCATCCCAAAGAAGCAAAATACACATTCTTTTCAAATGCACATGAAATCTTTTCAAAGATAAACTACATGGTAGGACACAAAATAAGCCTCAACAAATTCAAGAATATTAAAATCATATCAAGTGTATTCTCTAACTATAAGGGACTGAAGCTAGAAACCAACCTCAAGAACCAACCCCAAGGAAAAAACTCAAAAACATTCAAACTCATGGAGATTGAATAGCATGCTATTAAAAAATGAATGGGTCAAGTAGGATATCAAGAAGGAAATAAAAATGTTTCTGGAAACAAATAAAAATGAACTCACAACAATCCAAAACTTATGGGACACAACAAAGGCAGTCCTGAAAGGGAAGTTCATAGTAATACAGGCCTACCTAAAAAATATATAGATATATTTCAAATAAACAATCTAACCCTACAACTACAAGAACTTGAAGAACAACAGCAAAGACAGCCCAGAGCAAGTAGGAGGAAGGAAATAACCAAGATCAGAGCAGAATTAACATAGAGACTAAACTCACAATTCTAAGGATCAATAAATCCAGGGGCTGGTTCTTCAAAAACATAAACAAGATCAACAAGCTTTTAAGCAGACTCATCAAGAAAAAAAAGAGAGAGGACCCAAATAAACACAATCAGAAATGAAAGAGGAGAGAATACAACTGATACCACAGAAATGCAAAGGATTATAAGACATTACTACAAAGAACTACAGGCCAACACATTTGAAAACCTTTGTGAACTGGACACATATCTAGAAAAATATAATCTTCCAAAACTTAATGAAGAAGAAGCAGAAAGCCTGAACAGACCAATAACAGCTGACAAAATCAAAGCAATAATCAAAACTCTCCCACCACACAAAAGCCCTGGACCAGACAGTTTCACAGGGGAATTTTACAAAACACTTAAGGAACAGTTAGTCCCTGTCCTTCACAGACTCTTCCAAAAATTTCAAGATGTTGGAAGATTCCCAAACTCTTTTTATGAAGCTAGCATCATCCTAATACCAAAACCAGATAAATACACAACAAAGAAAGAAAACTGCAGGCCAGTAGAGCTAATGAATATAGACACTAAACTCCTTAACAGCATATTGGCAAACCTCATCCAGCAATACATTAAAAAGATCATACACCATGACATCACATAAAAAATCATACATCACATAAACAAAAGGAAGGACAAAAATCACATGGCCATACCAATACATGCAGAAAAATCATTTGATAAGTTACTGTGCCCATTTATGATAAAAAGAGTCAGCAAAGTAGGGATATAGGGAGCATTCCTCAATATAATAAAGGCCATATATGAGACATACAGCCAGCATCATACTCAATGGGCAAAAACTAAGAGCTTTTCCACTAAGATGAGGAACAACACAAGGTTGTCCACTTTCACTACTCCCATTCAACATGGTGTTGGAAGTCCTAGCCACAGCAATCAAAAGAGAAAAAGAAATAAAAGGATGCAAATTGGAAAGAAGGAAACAAAACTGTCATTGTTTTCAGATGACATGATAGTATAAATAGAAAATCCTATAGCCTCCAACAAAACACTGCTCAACCTAATAAGTGATTTGACAAAACAGAGAGATACAAAGTCAGTATTCAGATGTCAAAGGCATTTTTGTACACCAGCAATAAAATATCAGTAACAGAAATCAGGAATGAAACCCCATTTGATATAGCAACAAGAAAAATAAAGTACCTAGGAATAAACCTAAACAAGGAGGTAAAAGACCTGCACTCAGAAATCTACACAACACTGAAGAAAGAAATTAAGGAAGACACAAATGGAAGCATGCACCATGCTCATGGATTGGAAGAATTAAAATCATCAAAATATCCATACTACCTAAATCAATTTATAGATTCAAAGCAATCCCTATTAAAGCATCAATTACATATTTCACATATATAGAACAAACATTTCAAAAATGTATATAGAACCATATATAACTCCAAATAGCTGCAGCAATTTTGAGAAAGAAGAACAAAGTAGGAAGGATCACAATACCTGATGTCAAACAAGGCCACTGTAACCAAACCCTCTGTTACTGCATAAGAACAAACATGCAGACCAGTGGAACAGATTAGAGAGACCAGGAAGAAAACTCAACTCTCTATGGTCAATTAATATTTGACAAAGGGATAAAAACATAAAATGGAGTAAAAATAGCCTCTTCAACAAATGGTGTTGGGAGAGCTGGACAACTACATGCAAAAAATTGAAACTTGATCACAAACTTATACCATACACAAAAATAAATTCAAGGTAGATAAAAGACTTAAATATAAGTCATGATACCATAAAAGTCCTAGAGGAGTACATAGGCAAGAAAATCTTGGACATTCCACCCAGCGATATTTTCACCAATTTGTCCCCTAGAGAAAGGGACATAAAGGAAAGAATAAACAAATAGGATCTCATCAAAATAAAAAGCTTCTACATGGCTAAAGAATACAGCATTGAAATGAAAAGGCAACCAACTGTATGGGAAAACATATTTGTCAATGATATCTCAGACAAGGGTTTGATCTCCAAAATGTATAAAGAATTCACATGACTCCACTCCATGAAGACAAACAGCCCAATTAAAAAAATGGGCCAAGTACTTGAACAGACACCTCTCCAAAGGAGGACATACAGAGGGCAGAGATGTATATATGAAAAGAGGCTCAGCATCACTAGCCATCAGAAAGTTGCACCTTAAAACCACAATGAGATACCACCTCACACCTGCCAGAATGGCCTTCATAAAGAAATCAACAGCAACAAATATTGGAGAGGATGTGTAGGAAATGGAACCCTAGTACACTGTTGGTGGGAGTTCAGACTGGTGCAGCCACCTTAGAAAACAGCGTGGAATTTCCTCAGAAAACTAAAAATGGAAATGCCTTTTGACCCAGTAATTCCACACTGGGATTATACCCTAAAAACCCTGGAATGCCAATTCAAAAGAACCTATGCACCCCAATGTTCACAGCAGCACAATTTACAATAGCCAAGTGCTAGAAGCAGCCTAAGTACCCATCAGTGAATAAAAAAAAACTATGGTACATTTACATGATGGAATGCTATGCAGCAGAAAGAAAGAAGGAGCTCCTACCCTTTATGATGGTACTAGAGAGCATTATGTGAAGTGAAATAAGCCAGGTGGTAAAAGAGAAATACCATCTGATCTTACCTGTAAATGGGACATAATCAAGAAAACAATCAAGCTAGCAAAATATAACCAGAGGCATTGAAATTAAGAACAATCTGACAGTAACCAGAGGGGAAGTAGGAGGAGATAATGGGAGGGAAAGGGGGGAAGGGTTTTCAGGAACATCTGTAAAGGGCATGTTGAGAAAATCAAAGAGGGGTAAGATTAAGGGTGGGAGGTGGGATGGCTGGGGTGTAGGGAGTGGTATGGGGAATATGTAGCAACTATACTTGAACAACAATTAAAAAAATAAAAATAAAATTATAAACAGAATAAAAATCCCTCTTCATAATCCAATAATTCAGAATAAACCATTATAAAATGTCAGCATATTAAATTCCAGGTCCATACCTACTTATGTATTTTAACACACATATTTTAAAGTATATGTTTTACAATTATAATGAAAATACATTTTTAAAACACATTTTACTTAACATTGCAAATATTTTGCAACTGCCCCAAAATTCTTTCTTTAAAAGGTTTTAGTCATTTATCTTTAGAGAGATGGGAAGGGAGGGAGAAAGAGAAAGAGAGAAACATCAATCGATTGCCTTTTGCATGCCCCACAGCACAGGCATGTCTAGGAATGGAATTGGTGACCTTTCAGTTTGCAGGACAGTGTCCAACGCATTAAGCCATACTAGTCAGGGCTCAAAAATCTTGAAAACATTTGTTCTAACACATATAGTAGTAATACAACATAAATGTATAATGTTTATTTAAAATGTTTCATTTCGCAGATAACAGGTAGCATCTACTTTTTGTATTGTAAGCAATGAAAAGATGAGTCTCTAAGAGCATCATTTTTTGTCTATGCTTTACTTTATTTCTATAGATTGTTTCCAAACTTGAATTTCATAGATAAAATATGTAAATTAACCCCACATATTAAAATTCTTATCTTGAAAACTGTACGTAGAAATGTGTATAGTTTACATTCCAGGTACTCACCTGACATTGTCTTCACAGGCATTTATTACTACAAGGTGGGGCAAAAGTAGATTTACAGTTGTAAGTACTCAAAATGCAGGGTTTATTTTGTATTAATATTTATCAACTATTGTATTATTTTCCATATGAACAACTATAAACCTACTTTTGCCCCACCTTGTATGGTGTTTTCTTTGAAGATATTTTGTAAAGAAAAAATATTATCTCTCTTGACTTTTAAAGTTTTATTTATTATTTGATTAGTTAGTTGGTTATTTATTTATGAGGTTAAAACTCTTACTTATCACCCTTTATTTTCATTAATTATTTGTGACTCTGTACTTCACCATTGTCTGTTTATTTCTTTTCATCATTTATCTACTGGGTATGTTTTTTAAATCCATTTTTAAAAGAGTGGTAATTTATTAAAATAATATATACTCTTTAAAAATATCAGTCTGATAAAAAGAAAAGGAGACAAAGAAGAAAACAATGAAACCTAGTCACTTAGAAATAGCCTGCATGGTGATCAGACAACCATGTTCCCATAAACAAGCATGTGTGTGGGTAGGAATTCATACTCATAATGAATGAGGAGACTGAGACCTAGCTGAAAAACATATAAATTTGAACTGAATTTCAGAAAAGAAATACAAACTCAATTGATGCTGAAGGGATTTTGAAATTTCATATAAATGTTTCTTTACCAGAGGTGATATTGTTTCTTTAAAAAGTCCCTGTAAGATTGAGAAAAGAGATTCTGGTATCTACAGGTTCTGGCAGAAGTAATGCTTGTTTGAATGTGGTTGGTAGGGTAATAATATGGGCATAGTAATTTATAGTTTTAATTTGAACATTTCACCTAAAATATTATATGGTGTGTTTGAGTGTGATATTGTCATGTTACAGAATTACATGCTTATGATTTTGTAATAAAAAAGGGACATTATTTTTGCTGGACCCTGTACATTGAGTTTAAAGTCATTGTGGTTTTATTTAAGCCACATGATTATATTTTAAGTACTATAAGATTGATTCCATGATATATAAATGAGATTTTTAGTAGTGATCTATTTCTTTCTTCTTCCCTACCCCTACTGGCCTATTTTTATTGCTTGGATTATTTTTTCCTTGTCGTGGTTGATTGCATTTACATCCTGTTCAGATATGTAATTTTATTTCCTTATTTAGATGATTTTAATTCTCAACCTCAGTCATTTTACAACATCTATTTTTATACGTCTTGAGTTTGATTCCTTTATGGATTTCATATGGGATTGCTTAGTTAATTGGCATATAAGTAATTTTATGCTTAAGAATGTCTTTATACTTGACACTAGAACAACAGCTTGCCTGTGTGTAAGATTTTGGAGGCACATTCCATTCTCTCAGAATAAAGCAGGCGTTTTCTAGTGTCTTGCCTCATAGTTCTAGAGACATATAGGAATCTGATGTATTGAACTCTAAGTACATTTTTACCCTTAGTTGCCCCCTTGCTTTATCCCTGCAGTTTGTTACCTTATTCTAAGTATGTTTCTATGTTGACCTCCCTGCATTTGTACTTTCATGATGTCTAATGTGCCTTTTCAATGATTATATCCAGTCCTTTATTCATTTCATGTTTTGTCACTTCTTCAGAATTTTGACTTTTTCTGTCCTAATGTACATTTCATTTCTCTTCTATTAATATTTCTGCCAATTCAAATTTAGGTATTAGATCTGTAAATGTACAGTTTAGATTTTGTACTTATGACCTCTGTGTGTTGTTTAATCTTTTCCTCTCATTATGCCATTTCATCTTTACATCTCTGCGTTTTTATTTTTATCTAATTCATATGTTTAATGCACAATTCTCTCTTTGTCAAGCTGTTTTCTTTTAGACTGTTTTACAGGCTATTCTTATTCATTGTATTTTTTCCTGCTATAGTTCCTTGCATCATTTTTGTCCCATTTCTTCTTATCCTACTTATATTTAATAGTTATGGCTCTGTCCAGATGTTTGTATTTGATAGCTGAATGGTTTCCCCCTGGACTACAATTTGGGGTAGAAGTTACTTGATTTTTTCTGTCCCTGTACTGTTGATGTGATAGGATGGCAGGCTCAGGGGGCTGACCCATGTCCTTCATACTGGGTTCTGAGGTCAGCTCTCTTCTGAAATTATCTAAAGTCTCACAGGTGGACCTCCTTCTTGGAGGCAGTTGTGTCTCCCATGCTTGTAGAAAAGCCTTGTTGACAAAGTAGCTCATTCTCTGGAAGTAGAAAAAGCTCTTTGTTGTCTATGGTCAAATATCAGCAGAGTATGTGGAAGCCTTCACACATCAGGGCTTTTCCTTACTGCTCCCAGGGTCCATATACCCTTACACTGCTTCTTCCTAATTAAAGATATTATGAGGATTCTCAGATTTTGTTTACTTATTTACTCAGAATAATTTCAGGGGTGAAGAGTGGTAAATCAAGAAATTATTAGTCAAAAATAAAAAGCTCATTAGACCCCACCAGAATCTTTATTTACTTGTGTGTTCCCTGTTTTTAAAAATTTATGCAGTAAAGCAGTGAAAGAGAAACACCTATGATCTCACCTTCAACTGGAACACAATCAACAAAAGAAAAAAACAAGCAAAATATAACCGGAGACATTGAAATTAAGAACAATCTGACAGTAACCAAAGTGGGGAGAGGGAATAATAGGGGGAAGGGTTTTAAGGAACTACTAAAAAGGACACATGGACAAACCAAGGGGGTGGATAAAAACAAGGGAAGAAGGGGATTTGGCTGGGGTGAGGCAGGTAGCCGTGTGGGGGGAAATGCAGACAACTGTAAGTGAACAACAACAAAAAATGCTACTAAGAAAAAGAAATACAACTATATTTTGAATGCTTTTAAAGTTTTTTGTATTAATTCAGGTAATTAAATTAAATTTTTTAAATTGTATTTAATAGAAGAAATAAAAATTAAATTAAAACAAAAGAAAGATGAAGAGAGAATGCTCTTCACAAGAGCATACAATAGCATCTAAATTAAATTCAATAAGAAGGAATGAAATATGAATTTATAAGTATAAGGAATTCTTATTAAAATACACATCTAATTCAATCTTAAAAAATATTTCTTAAATATTACACCTGAAATAAGTAATTATCACTGCTATCCTCATCCCATTTCCTGATACTTGTTCTTCATAGTGTAGAGGTACAATGTCAAGTTTAGTAATATTTACATTAAGTTTATTAATTATAATTTGCATATAAACAATTAATTTTATAGCTAGATGGATTCCAAAATCACTATTAGTCACTTTACATGGGTCCTTTTCATTCTTTATTTTTATATGTCTCTGAGTTGGTTGAAATTTGGCATAAATTAGATTTTTAAAAATCCTCTAGCTTGGATATATCTAAGAGTTTGGGGATTTGAAACTATATTTTTACTTTGCATTTAAAGACTTAGTATAGTCAACAAAACAAACATGCAAAATAGAACCAGATACATGGAAATGAAAACCAAACTGCAAGTGAAAGGGTGGGGGCAGGGGATAAAGGGGGAAGGAAAGGGAAGGTTAGTCAAGGAACAGGAATTGAGGATTCAGGGCAGTAACAATGGGGTGGGGATTGACTGTGGCGGGTAGAGGCAGGGGAGAGCAGCAGTGGAGAAATGCAACTGTAATTGAATGATGACAAAAAATAATTTACAAAAAAATTGGGGGGTCTATAACTTCTAGAATATTTTTAGGCAGACCTCTCCTATTATCTGGTCTTGAATGTTATGGTAAAAATCGCAAAAGCAGCTTGATGTTTTGTTTTGTTTTGTTTTGTTTTCATATTTGGTGACTTTTCCTCTCTAAGTATGTTAGATTCCTTCCTTTACCACTGAATTCACTTCATGTTTCAGGTTAAATTTTAGAGTTGATTATTGCTGTTTTTTTTTCTTAGGATCTGGAATGTTATTTAAATCTTTAATTTCACATGTCCCTACCCTTCAGGTATTTTTTGCTGTATTATTTCTGAGTGTTTCTTTTTTATTTTTGTCACATTTTTAAGGAACATATGCTATTGATTTTGTTGACCCTCTTATATTTTCCTTCTATATCCATCTTATATCATAAAATTATTTTTTTCTTTTCAATCTCTTCTCTTCCAGACTGTCTACCATGTATGTAATTGATTTAGGTACTTTTTGTTCTGCCTTTTGTTGCTTCTTATATGTTATTTTGTGTCTATAATATTGGTATTTTTCCTGAGAGCTGCCAGTTCACCTGTCATCTCAATGTTTACTTATAAATCTCTTCTTAAGCCCATATTTACTACAGTTTGATTTTTCTATACTTCTCTTTCATTTTTAAAAGAGGAATTGTCAGAATGTCTTCTGATAGAATGGAGAACAATTTTTGGAAACCTTATGTTTCATTGAAAACTTATTTTCCTATGTATGTCATCCAGAAAGTGTCTACTAATGTTTCTCTTCTCCTTTTACATGTTTCTCATCATTTATACACAGGGTCCACACTAACTTCTTTTATCCTTTTCTAGGTAAAAGGCTGTTAGTATGGTCATGAGGGTACATAAAGTATGCTTTACTTCACAATTTTGAAATAAAATTCTTTTAGTGTTTTCCTTCCTTTGGTTGAATATTGTTTGAGTTTCATTTTCTCATTGTACTATATTTAATATTTGTATTGGAAATATTTTATGCAGAAAGCAAAATTGTCAAATAACTTTAAGGAAATGAAATATTTTATAAATTTTCCAAAATGTTTGAGAAGTTCAACACATGAAAGAAATGCATTGATATTATATTGCTTGTGAAAATGACTTTAGAGTCAATTTCTCTGTAATCTTTATTTTATTCTCTGTAGCAATTACTAAAATTTATGTGAATTTTTTCTATTGAAAAACACTGCTGATATTTTACTATAAGTATTCTAAATAAAAAAATAACTGATTTATAAAGATCCTCACTGCATAAATATAATGTGTAAATACATTGTTGTTAAATATTCAACAATGCCAATAAAATAGATTAGTATAGATGAATGAACTTTATGGAAGGACTCTACCAACTAAATTGGAGCACTTTTTAATTAGGTATTTTGAATTTATCATTATAACAAAATGCCAGAAAAGATAAGCTCCTTGCATTATTGGAGCACTTAGTGACAATTTTAGAGCATCATTAACAACAAAGACATTTAGTATAAAGACAATGTAACTATCATGTATTTTATAAAATGAAAATAATGTTAAGAAAAATCAGCTTTGATAAGTTTTCTTGATTTTTTAAAAGTTTTTTTGCTGTAGCCAATGTATCTTAGATTTGTTACCTAAAATTGGCTTTATTTTATTAACATTTTTTCTCATTGAATTTGTTATTTTTTAAATCCAAAATTAATTTTCTTAAGCTTATGTTCAACAATATCATCTTTAAAATTTAAAATGTCCTCAGAAGTTTTAATTTCTAAATAATATAATACAAAAATCATGTTGAGATTTAAATGTTTCTTATTTTTTGGCTTCTATGGGTCTGGGAGGAAGACAAAAATTGTAACAGTTCTCCTTTAACTCTGCATTGTTTGGGCATCAAAGAGTTGTTTCTGAAGAAAACGGTATGTTCTACCCTAGGGGTTTTAGTGCTCCACCATAAAAGAATATGCATTTGTGTTAATTATGGCTTTGACATTGTTCCAGATGTACGTAATACATGATGTGTAAGCCAGGTTCCCTTTGTATTTGTGTCTCCATCTAGGCACTGCCACTTGAGGAAATCAGAAATCCTACTGCTACAGGTGGGCCATGGCAGACACCCAAGATCTATCTCATGATACTTTTGCTGCCATCTTGGGAGATGTGCAAGATCACTCTACAGAAACCTTTATGATTTCATTAAAGAACAATCAACAAGAGTCAATGGGGGCCTGCTAATTGGCATTTAGACATATAAATTTACAATACTTAAACTGAAAATAAAGTTTTATTTTCATCTCCTTCTTACCTAACCATTTGTGGAAGTGATTAACCCTAACTGATTTTTTATTATACTTGCCATTTTTAAAGCTTTCTAATATTTTTCAGCTTAAGAAGGATATATATTCTGACTAAAGAATTTCTGAAAACATTTTAAGAAATATGATATGAATTTCAATTTTTAAATTTATGTAACCTTTACTGAAACTTCACCCAAAATGGCTCAGTAAGTTTTTCATTGTTAATGGTGTTCTTTAAGAATTCTGGAATTTTGACATGTTGCAAAGTTTGCTCTCTAACTTGTTTATTATAGCACCACATTTAATCTTAATATATTTTCCTAGCTTTTACACGAGAAAAAACAAACATTTCTAGCTTAAAGTTTACTGTCTGTGATAATTACTTCTACAGCTATTTCTCAAATATCTATTACCAGTTAATACATAATTATGCATAAAATGTTCAAAAATATTATCATAAATAACGGTTTTAGTTTGGGCAAAATGAATGTTTATTTATCAGCCTCTCTCTATATATATTCATTTTTGGTTTAGAGAAAACTCAGGAAAATATTTTACTTTGACTAATCTTCCCTTCTTATTTTGTAAAATGTTATGGCTTAAAACATATTACCTTTTATGGCTAATTAAAATTCTATAATTTGGTGAATTTTTTCAGTCCAATGGAATGCCTGCCTTCTTAAAAAACAATTTATCTGGGTAAAGACTATGTCTTATGAAAAATATACTGCAAAGATAGATTTCCCATTTTTATCAACAAATCTATTTTTTGCAATTAATAAAATCCAGAAGTATCTTGATACTTTTATGGTATAGTGTTATTGTTGGTCTTAATGATATTAAATTAACATTAAGAAAGCCAAAACTTTACACTATTGATATCTCTAATTATTCTATGCCTTAAAGAATGCAAAATAAGTGTTTTCATCCTTCAAATTGATATAAATCATATTTCTGATTTTTAGCTTGTGGAAACCTTTTAACCTGCAGTTATTAAAATTGCAGCCTCTATTCACACACTAACATAAATTTAATATGCTTTAAAAATAACAAATATGTTTTAAGCAAAAATAAATGTGAATATAACTTTGAAAGAATAAAGCTATTTTTATATCAGATAATTTGGGAAATAACCTTCCAAGTTACCACCATTGCTAAAATAGGAACACTACATAGTTATGAAGTTATGGAAGAACTTCATCTAAACTTTATGTTTCTTATTAATAACTTAGTTACTTTATAACATTTGTTTTTAAAATATAAGTTCACATTTGTTAGATTATAATTTGTTGTTCTTAATATCTTTCTGAGCAGCCTGCCATCCCTTTATTAGAAGAATGAATTTTTTTTATCATTTCTCTCTTGTTATTCTTCTGAAAGAAACCTTAAATGACAGGACATATAAAGTCCAGTGTCTAGAATTCATCATTTTTATTTATTTTGCTTAATTAAATATACTAATTACCTGAAAATTAATACATAAGAATATCAGAGAATAAGAAATTAACAAGTTATAGAGTTGCAATACAATTAAAAGCAAAATTCATATATTTCAGAAGTCACTTCAGATTATTAAGTGTTTCAAAGTCATCAGCATGAATATAAATTATAGGTCTGTAGTAAGAGATGCTTTAATGTATTGTATAGAATTTACACTGGCTGGCTGTGCATCTTGACTTTTGAAAATATATTTTAAACATCTATATTTTTGCTATTTTGCAAAATTTTTAGTTCAAGGAAAATAACTAATTTTTAATATTTAAAGTATTATGCATGAGTTCACAAAATTTCTTCCCTTCACTATATCTCTTCATGAATTAGCTATACCATTTTGAGAAAAGTAGATTGTTAATTTACTGTATTTTAACATTTATAATGCACACTTTTTACCCAAATTTTTGAGGGGAAATTAAGGATGTGTATTATACATGGATAATGCTAATTCTGTATCTATATAAATACTTTTACTTTTTTTAGTCATACTTATGTGTTAAAAGTGTAACTCTAGAAAATAATAACGATATCCATTTGCAAAATAATACCCTGGAATATGATAACCAGTTTTGTTTCTATATAAGAATAAATAAATAATTGATTAAAAATATTAAAACAACCCTGGCTGGTATAGCTCAGTGGATTGAGCCCAGGCTGCGAACCAAAAGGTCTCCAGTTTGATTCTCAGTCAGGGCACATGCCTGGGTTGCAGGCCGGGTCCCCAGTGGGGGCCACTTGAGAGGCAACCACACATTAATGATTCCCTCTCTCTTTCTCCCGCCCTTCTCCTCTCTCTAAAAATAAATAGATAAGATCTTTAAAAAATTTTTAAAACAAAAGATTTTTTTTCCTGAAAGTTTGGGCCAAAAACATGGCTGCTCATTATATCTGACAAAATATAGCATCTTCTGGTATAGTTTTTATAATATGAGTGCCTTCATTTAGAAGTGCCCAGCTTCCATGAACTATGTCTATTGAATAGTCAAATAGCAGCAATAAATACATAATAGTATTCTTTATCACATTATATGATTAATGCTGATTAATATCTAATTTAAATTTAATAAATTTAAATAAATTAGATTTTTATTTAATTTTTAAGTTAGATATTTTTCTAACATCTAGACAATCTGTCCTTGTATATCAAAGTTCAATTTACACATTTTAAAATCACAAGTGTTACAAATTGTTTCATAGTATTCTTATATATGTAAAGCTTCCCCTTTGGAAATATATGGTCTAGATAAGATAATGTTGTTAATGAAGTAAAGCTTCATTTGAACCTCATTTCCATAAGCCACTTCAAACAATTGAGCTTGGTGAAACTACGGGGATTTTCTAAACACTTCAAAATAATTTGCAAGTTCTATTGCCATTTCTCTATTTATGTTTCTGAGTTCATTTTCTAAAATACTTTTAACACTAAAATTGTCACTTAAAATTAACACTAAAATTAAACCTAAAATTGTCATTTTTTCTTTGAATCCTTAATCATTAGTGTCTCGAGAGCTTTTACATTTATTAATACTTATTTGCAAAGAAAAGTTTTATTTTGTATTTCAATGTGTTCTAATTTCTTTCAGAACTTGTGTTAGCTCTAGACAATTCAAATAAGGACATTTTTTATCAATGATACTGATTACATCAGGATTTAATAATGTACAAAGTTTGCTTTTGCTAGAAAAAAAACACATACATATAATTGGTTTGTTGTAAATACAGCTAAAGTTTATTTGTAAACCCTGTACCTCATTGATTTATGTGTATACATGTTATTTCTCAGTAACTTGTTTTGTGCTCTGCACTATTATATTCGTGTATGAATAAAAATATCTATGAAAGTCTTCCCTTGAGGGTTTCACTCAACTTGATGAGGAATTCATAAATGAATATATAAAGATGTAACAGACATAGTGAAACTTACATTCAATTACTATGGGCACACAGAAAGATTATCTGATTCTTCACTGTAGATTTCTAGGTGGCTTCAGAGAAAGTATCTTGTGATTTGGATATTTGAGAATGAGTTGAAGTTTGACATGTAAAGAAGATGCTAAATGAAGTCCCAATAGAGAAAAAGCAATGACAAATCGGCAGAAATATGAAGAAAACCTTGTCTATTATATGAACAGCAAGAGATATGGATTGTCTGGCTTACAACAAAACAGTTGGTCAAACATTATGGTAGGAAGGGTCATATAGTTTTATGTCAGATGTGATGCTAAAGAATTTGCATTACATAGGAAATGTAAAATTTAAAAGACTTTATGTCAAGAAGAAAAATTACCAGATTTTTCTCCTGGGAAAAGCAGTCTGGATATGAGTGCAAGATGGCATAAAAGGAGTAAAAGAAACAAAGTTACGTAGATAACACAGAAATCTGTACCAAAACGAGGATGACTAGAAACAGTAGGTGGTAATGAGAATATTAGGTTTTTAATAGATTTGGAAAGACATTTTGTAAATTGAAACTATTCATAAGAAAGGTTGTTGTTCTTATGTTATTACACAAATGGAAAGTTACTATTACTGTTATTATTATTAAGGAAAGGGGGAACAAAGGGCAAGAGAATCATTGATGTGAGAAACATCAATCAGTTGCCTCTTGTACTCATGCCAACCTGGGACCAAAGCAGCAACCCAGGCATGTGCCCTGACCAGGAATTGAACCCAGGACCTTTAGGTTTACAGGATGACACTCCAATCAACTGAGCCATATAGGCCAGCGCTACAGTTAATTTTTGGTGTAGTTAACACAGAGACACATGTTTTAGCAAGAATTTTATAGGTATTAAAATACCATCTCAAGTTTCTTCTATAAGCATCCATAATATAATAAGAGAATGAATAAGGAAACAAAGTAGAGGATCTAATCTGGTGAGACAATATTCTGCTGAAACTTTGTTTTACTTTTTATACACATATTAACTCTTGCTATTTTAAGATGTTCAGTATCCAGCCATGTTAGACACCTTTTTATCTCATGCTCAATTGCAAAAATCTAAATTCATATTTTATCTAACAATTTTTTTCATGAGGGGTACTGAATATTGAATCATATATTGGACCAACAGAAATATTAATTCAATAGCCATTCCAAGTAACCTTCCATTAGTTACTTATGATTTATTTACCTGTCCTGTCTTCAAATCAAATGACAAAATTTACTATGATACAAGGGAAAAAGCAAAATGATTTTTCCTTTAGATGTAGGCTGGCTAGAGGTGATGGGGAACTGCTTATAGCTTAAGTTTTCTCTGTTGAGCAGCTAATAGATGATGGCATCACTAACTCAGATAGAGATTAAATAAAAGATCATTGCTGAGAGCAAACAAGTTTATTTAGAGGTTTATTCTGAGATTGCGAGAAGCATGAAAAACATGTATTTAAGTTGTTTAATAGGCAATTGTGTAGATAGGTAGATCTTATAGATGTATGTTTTAAGATAGTTTTATATTTGTGTCTATGACTAATCTACAAAGGTGCAAATGACACTGAGAGAGTATGGTGGCCAAGACAAATATGCAGAATCCAGGAACAAAAATACTGCTAGTGAAACCACACACAGAAAGGACACATTTGAAGAGGATGCATATATAAAGTAAGTTAAAGGAATTAAGAATACGCTGGTCAGAGAAGTGGGAGTAAATAAAAAAAAGAAAAATGCATTAAAAACAAGGATAAAAATAATTTAGTAAATGCTTGATGACCTGGGTAATACTAAAAACTAAAGATTTAGTACTACTTTTCCAAAGAAAGTGATGCTTGTATGCATAATAAGTTGATTACTTTATTTTGTGACATCATAATTAGCACATATTTGTTTAATGAGATTTATATGCAAAATTGAGTGGTAATAAATTGAAAGCTATATGAATCTATAATACTCTTAATTAATGAAAAAACATTTCAACCATCTAATAGTTAACAACCTGTTTATAATAAAAAAGGTATGTGACAAAAATGAGTTTCTTCACCAGTAATCAAATCTGAAATAATGAAATATTATTATGGTGACAATTTTTATAAATCAAAAAATAAATGGAATAAACAGCATTACTGGAACCAAAATGAGGAACTCTGTGGCATTTGATTAACTGCCAGGAAATAACTGATTTTTTTTCAGTAATCAAAATGAAAAAGGCAATCAGGACAGTTTATAATATGTACCACCATGGGTTCTGTGATATGTGTTATTCATAATTTAACATTCTCATTGATAATTAGCATTGTAAATACTCAGCATAAATTAATAGTTAACAAGTAAAAATGTACAAACATGCTACAGGTATAAAAGGTCTCAAGACTATCATAAAAAGGTGATTTTTTAAAATAGCACACATTATATTTGATATTGTCAAAAGAGTGATTAAAACAGAAAATTTTCAAATCTGCAATATTTTGTGTTGGAGGACAGCACTATTTAAGGAAAGGAAATTAGAGTGCTCTTGAACTATTCCAAGGGTTTCTTCCAGACAGAAAATAAGAAAAATAAATGCATGCTTGGAATAAATAAAGTTACTGAACAAAGCTTTCTCCAACCCTACAAAAAGTAAAATCCCCTTTGGATTAATGTTTACTTCAGGCAATTGTCTTTTTATGAAGTTCTGATATTCTAAAATTCATGATTTTAAAACAAATCACACCTAATTACAAAATTCACTACTGCAGAACTAAACACTTAATGAGAAAAGTACCACAATGACACTAAAGGTTCAAGTTTCAGTAATTTTAAATGTCTTCTGCCTATATACCTTGAATATGGAAACTTATTCCTTAAAAGATAGTTTTCCCTTATTACTTAATTTATCAGACAAAATAAAATGGCTAATATTTTAATACCACTTGAGCTATTTTTCAGACTATGATTTGATTTTAAACCTGAATTTTTCATATTTTAATGCAAGACCGCTATTTACTGATTATAATGCAGAAAGTTGGGGAAACACGGCTTAAATTTGGTTCATCTCACTGTCATTAGAAATGGGATAATAATTATTAACTTGCTGTTTGAACAAAATGATCTCTGGAGTTACTGGCAAATTGAGTATAGGTAATTCATCAGACTTTTCCAGCATTCTTGTCAGTATGCTGACAGGTTCCTTATCATTCTCAACACAGATAACAATTAGAAACAATTAATTTTAAAATATATTTTATTGATTATGCTATTATAGTTGTCCCATTTTTCTCCCCTTTATCTCCCTCTGCACTGCAAGCTCTCCCTTCAGCATCACCCCCTCCCCTTAGTTCATGTCCATGGGCTGTACAAAGAAGCCAGGTTCTTTGGCTTCTCCATTTCCCATACTATTTTTAACCTCCCCCTGTCTATTTTGTACCTACCAATTATGCTTCTTATTCCCTATATCTTTCCCTCCATTATCCCCCTCTGCCTCCCTGCTGATAGCCCTCCATGTGATCTCCATTTCTGTGATTCTGTTCCTGTTCTCATTGTTTGCTTCATTTTTGTTTTGTTTTTTAGGTTCATTTGTTGATAGTTGTGAGTTTGTTGTCATTTTACTGTTCATATTTTTTTATTTTCTTCTTTTTCTTAGATAAGTCCCTTTACCATTTCATATAACAAGGGCTTAGTGATGACTAACTGCTTTAACTTCACCTTATCTGGGAAGTACTTTATCTCCCCTTCCATTCTAAATAATAGCTTTGCCGGAGAGAGTAATTATAGGGCACTATTCTGCATGACATGGGAAATGTAGCCCAGCCCCCACTCGGAAAGGCCAGTGGGAAGTGAGCTCTGGCACATAGGACTCATGCCCATGGATAGGTTCTCCCATGGGGAATCAGGCCTGAATTATACCTAGGCTGCTATGAAACTTACTTTTCCTAAAACTTCCTCACCCTGGATTGAGGCAGCAAATTTTTACTGCATATCTCTAAAGTAACTTCTTAAAATCTGTGCTAAACCTCCCAAGCATGGAGTGTAACCAGTTCAAGCACTTTTCCCTTTGATCTGTAACATCCTTCTCTTTGAAGTAATTAGCAACATCCTTTCCTTTGTTATCTATAAAGTGTAATCACCTACAGCAAATCTATGTATAGTAAATGAGGACCATCCTCAATGCAATGTGCCCAGAAAAGCAATAAAAGCCTGTCCAGGGGTTAGGGGCCCTCTCTTTCACTTAGAGAGTGGCTATGCCATCCCTTTTTCTCCACAGGAATTCTGTAGTCTGTATGAATTTGGCTCTTGCAGCCATAACACACAGATCCTGCCAGCAAGGGTCTGCATCAGGTAATCTTGAATGTAGGTCCGTGCCTTTCATGACTTTGAATAGTCCTGTCCAGCTCTTTCTTGTCTGTAAGGTTTCCTTTGAGAAATAAGCTGATAGTCTTATGGGAGACAGTAGGTAACTGTCTTCTTTTCTCTTGCTGCTTTTAAGATTCTCTCCTTATCTTTAATCATGGGTAATTTAATTATGAAGTACCTTGATATGTTTCTTCTTGGATCCAACTTCTTTGGGGCTCTCTGTGCTTCCTGGACTTGCAGGCCTATTTCCTTTGCCAGATTGGGGAGATTTTCCTTCATTATTTGTTCAAATATGTTTTCAATTTCCTGCTTTTCCTCTTCTCCTTCTGGCACCCCTGTGATTCTGATATTAGTACATTTAAAGTTGTCCTAAATATTCCTAAACCTCTCTCATTTCTTTGAATTTTTCTCTCTTTATTCTGTTCCAGTTAGACATTTATTTCTTGCTTTTGTTCCTTATCATTGATCTGAGTCCTGGTTTACTTCCCTTCACTGTTGTTTCCCTGTATATTTTTCTTTCACTTTGCATAGCCTTCATTTCTCATAGTTTTCACTTCTTCCTTTATTTTGCAACCACACTCTACCATTTCTGTGAGCATCCTGATTACCAGTGTTTTGAACTCTGCATGTGATAGGTTCCTATCTCCTCATCACTTAGTTCTTTCTCTGGGGTTTTGATCTGTTCTTTCATTTGGGCCATATTTATTTGTCTTGGTGTACCTGTTACATTGTAAGAGAGGGAGACTTAGGCATTTGCCAGGGTGGGGTTCTTGCACTGTCTGTGGGGCAAGGGTCAGAGATGAACAATGCTGCTTGCTAGCTTACTTGACTCTGGCCCAACTTTCTGTCACTTACCTCACTTCCCACAAATGGAGTGTGCCCTTTCAGGTACTCATTCTTGGGTGGGTGGGCTTGTGTACAGTTCTAGGATCCCGTGATCCTTTCCAAAAGACTTTCCTGTGAGACTGGGAGTTTCTCCCACTGCTGCAACCCCCATAGGTTTTTACAGTCAGGGGTTTTGAGGCTTTAATTTCCCACACTGGAACTCTGGGTTGCATGGTCTGTCTCACTCCCCAGTTGTTCTCAGCTTATCCACACATAAATGTAGGATATTCTGCTCTGCCAGCCACTGCCTTGCTGGGCACCCTCTGCATCATACTGCTGCCTGGCTCCACCCCTTCTACCAGTCTGGATGAATATTTCTTCTCCAACTCCTTGGTTGTCGGATTTCTATATAGTTTGATTTTCTGGCAATTCTGGTTGTTTATTGTTTTTAAATTGGTTGTTATCCTTCTTTTGGTTGTGCAAGGATGTGAAGCATATATACCTACACCTCCATCTTGGCCAGAATGCCAGAAACAACTAATTTTTAAAAATTCTCTATATGTTTATATATTCTCTTTCCATCTCACTTGCTGGATTACCAAGAGGCCACTCTGGATTGATTTCAGTCTTTGGGACATTAATATTGAAGTTTTTGCATGTTGGCACATGAAAAAGCAAAGTGTGCTCTCTGACCTACAACTCTGCATATGCTTTGGCACATACACGAGAGGCTCTCAGAACAGTGACTTTAGGGAGACTGAAGCTGTAGCAGCAGGAATGCCAGCATAACAAGCTTGATAAACTATCCTTAAAACTCTGACACCAGCAAGCCAGGCTTACTGTGTCTGAAATAGAACTTATACTAGAAGAGGTTATTCCCATATGAAGTTTTCAAATGTTGGAATGAAACAATAACATCCCTGGAGCACAAAATACTATGTAGATATATGTTTATTGTTATTGTTCATGTCACTTAGAAGATAAATGTAATGAATAGTATTTGTCCCTAATGTATATTTGCATGTGTATATGTTGGCACATATATGTGAGTATATACATACATACATACATTTCAGACAAACTCTAACCAGCTGTTGTTTCACTATCCCATAGTTTATCATTTATTGATGGCAAATGGTTTACGTTCATCTGTCCATCAGGAGAATTTTCTTCATTAAACATGAGCATTTGACTGTAACATTTTTCACATTGCCTTTGTACTCAAAAACTGCCTCCCCAAACCCTCTTTTCTTAATAGTTCATGTTCTATTTTTAAAGAGATTGTATGATTATCACCTATGTGCCCAAAATCCTGCTACTAAATTTTCCAGGTAATTATGATTTTTAAAGCTATTTTTTAAATTTTATAAAAGGAGTATCATTTAACTTTAATATAGAATTTAGGTTTAAATTTCATCATAAAACAGCCATGATAAACCCCAAAAATACCATATAATCCTGCACCAGCCTCCACCTTTGTGGCTTAATTCAGTCATCTGTGAACATAAACTTCAAAGGCATGGGGAAAACTTGGAGGCAGTTCAGATAGTGATGGAAAGAGGGAGTTTTAGATCTGGAGTGGCACATTTGGAATCAATGCTATCTCCTAAATGCATGAAGGAAAAGAAGATAACTGATTGCAAAATACATAAAGGGAAGCTTTTTAAAGCTTAACACAGCTTTTTACTGTGTTAAAAAAGAAGGTAAAAGAGTGCCCTACAGAGTGCCCTTCTTGTAAGTAAAAATAAAATAGAAGGATGCCTTTGCCATACACCATACACAGAAACACACACACACTCACACATAGTGACACATAAACACATGTAACAGCAATATATTTCCCACCCTGTCCAATTAAGGCAAATAGTAAGATATTATGTTGTAAACTGTCACATAATAAAAACTCAATGATGTGAGCTATTGTTCAGACTATCTGAAGAAGTTATGAATGCTGAAATCTTTATATTTTAGTAGCAAAAAATTGGCTAATATTTGTATAGCATTTTTTATATTTCAAATGCACTTTTTTGTATCCCATTAATTAATATAACAATCTTGCAAGATAGATATTTACACGCATTTGCTATATGTGGAAAATAAAGATCAGAGAAGCTATAATTAACAAAACTTCCAGTCAGTAGTTAATGTCATTGATGATAGTACCATTGGTGTAATGTTGCAAGAGATATGCATAACACAAACCTATCTTAAGAAAGGTTGGGTTTTACAAAGTTTTTCTTACAAATTAATCATTATAAGTTTAAGTTTTTGAGTAGTAAGCTTCAGTTGTTTGGGGAATACATGCAAGCACACATAGATATTTCATGGTAAATTAGTTAGTGTTCCCAGATAAAGGGAACATGGGGTTGGGCACAGTCAGGCTTATAATCAAATTTAGCTTTAACATTATATTCTTGGGTCTCATTCCCCGTATTTATTTACCTTCATTGAACTGAAGCTATGCCATCTGTAAATAATGGGAAATATCTATTTCAAAGAGCTAACATGAGACTTAAATGAGATTATGAGTGTAAAATGTTTTCTGCCAGCCCTTCCATGAATGCCATTCTATTGTTTTGTATACTTACTCACAAATCTTCAGTCCCAGATGGACAAGGTTAGGATTTGATTTAGAGTTAGTATTAGAAACAGAATTAGATCTAGTGTTATAGCTGAAGATTAAGAAATCTTTATTTTCTCCTGTTAAGATTAGAATTTGCAATTTGTATGTATTTGTGTGAGTGACATATAAAATAAAATTTGTAGGCCTCTAATAATAACTGACATATCAAAGTTGTTAAAATATAGTATTTTGAATATTTTTAAATTTGCTAATGTAGAGACACTGTCTAGTGCCAAAATTAGTGTGAAGGCTTTTCCTCAGAACTCACTCACTAAAATGTCAGCTATAAAATATTATTTCTCCACTACTATTGTAGGAGGAGCCAAGTGTGGTGGATGAGGGTTTATCTAACATCACAAGTATGTGAATGAGTAATATTTTCCCATATCCAAATAAGCTGCAGAAGTCATTCCAATGCTACTGTACTACTATTATTCTATAGGCAATAATGTACTATAAAATAATAAATTACTAAGAACCTGATTACATCTTGTATATACCCTGAAATATCCTAGATTTAGGTTATTTAAATTTTATTTCTATTATTTTAAAACTATACATTTTCCAGTACCTTATGGCCATGCTATAAAGGCCAAAATTAATTGGGCATCTACTATGAATTAAACATTATGCATTAGCATTAAATTCTCACTTTATCATGTACTAGTATTTTAAGTAATAAACAGACTTAATGATTGAACAGCTAAATCATGAGGCATACTTATTTCTTGCTTATGTAAGAGTTTTGGATGAGAGTACACAATAGATTATCAGCCCTCCTTCAGGCTGCTCTCTAGAAAGTACTCCTTCCATCTCATGGTTCAGCAATCCCCTTTTACCTCATTATGAATAAATCAACTAGAAGAAAAGAGGATCTCATATTAAAGCTTTTTTAAGTGTATTTATTGGGGTGGCTTTGGTTAATAAAATTACATCATTTTTTGGTGTACAATTCTATATATATTATTCGTTTGTTTCTTTCTTTTGGAAAAGGCATCTGAAAGTTTTCTAGGTGAGTAAATCTTTACATATCAGACAAAAGGTAAATAATTTTTTTAAGTATAAAAAAAGGGAAGAAGGCTCAAATGGAATCTTCCATTTCAAGCCCACCCAAGTTGGGCCCTGGGATTCTCAGAAGGATATTGCAATGTATCCTGAGGACAGCACTGTGCTGCCAGACCAAGAGGAGTTTCTCTGCTGATACCCAGGCAGTTCTGGGAAGCAGCTGGGCCTCACTCCTCAGTAGATGCTCCAACAACAAAACATAAATAGATAATCCATGAAAGGATGTCATGCATGTTGCCTTGAATAATAAGTATTCTATTCCCATCCTGGATCGAGTTCAGGGATAGAAGGCTGGGAAAGAAAGAGCAGGCCATGGCATCGTAGCCACACCTCCAGTTCAACCTGTGTACCTCTGATCTAAATATATCAACTGCATATTGTATTGTGTATTCACCACCCCAAGTCAAGCCTCATTTCATCACCATGTATCCCCCTTAAACCTTCTTCTACCTCCTCCAGCCCCCTTCCTCTCTGGTAACATGCTGTTGTTTGTGTCTTTGAGGATGTTTTTTGTTTGTTTATTTGTTTGCTTACTTTGCTTAATTCCTTCACCTTTTTTACCAAGCTTGCAACTTCCCTCCCCTCTGAGAGCTGTTTTGTATGGCCAGCCTGGAAGTGGCACATATCACACTCGAATTCTTCTGTAAAGAACTTAGTCATATGACTATACCTAGCACATGGATTGCTGAGAAATATTTTCTACCTTTTTCTTCAAAGAAAGAATACCTTGAGTGCTCATGCTTAAACAATTTGTGGCAATAACCAGGATTTGGACCCATGTATATCTGACTCCAAATTTATGTAGTTTCTGAAGATTTTTTGTGTTTCTACTACTCTCTAGAGCAAAAATCTTTTTTACTTTTTCTCCTTCTTTTCTTTCTTGAGTTATTGAAGAATCCAGAAAGAATAACTTTTCTGAATTCAATATCTTTAGCTTTAAAAATTTCTGTTGTAAACACCTATTTCAGATTTTATCTTCTAAGTGTTTAGAGTGGGATAGAAATACATCCACAAACTTCTATGTCAAATATTAACATGAGGGTTGCCTAAGATCCAAAAGGCTATGGAGCTCCTTTTTCCCCTCAAGTAAATTATAGCATGTCTTGAAAGCAGAAATGCAAATATTTTATATTTAAAATAACCAGAATCCAGTAATTAACTAAAAGTGTAATATTGCTGAAGCCATGGAAATGCACTTCTCAGCTGTACATCAAGAGAAGTTTCTGTGAGCACATAGCTAACAGCCCAGCTGATATCCATCTGGATTTATCACCACATGAAACACATGTTACACATCCCTCAGGCTTCTCCAGTCAGAGAGTGAGCAGGGATGGGGGCTAGTGAAGGCTCATCCTGTGGGCTCACAGAACTCCTCCATTGGGAAACTTTGGATCAGGAACTCTCCATCATTATGGCCAAACTTTCTTAGGACTTCACCAGTATTAGAGACTCTTCCTTCTCCTATTTCACAGCTGCTATGCCTGCCATAGGGGGTGAAGCCTCTACTACCTATTCCTGCTCTCTGCCCTTTATTCTTTTCAAGCATTTCTCCCAATAAATCTCTTGCTTGTCTAACCCTTTTTTGAGCATCTACTTCTCAGAGGACTCAAATTAACATGCAAAAATCAGCAAAATGCTTGAAACAGAAAACACTGAAACAATCCCACTAAAGTCTGAAAAAAAACAAGTGTAATTATATAACTGTTATCATTTAATGTAAATTAAAAACTAGGCAAAATTAAAAGAAATAAAACTTTAACATTATAGTTATAAAAATGAAAAACAGGTAAAAATCGATTCTACTTTATATGATATATGCCTGAGAAACTAAAAGTATAATTAAAAAATACTGCATGCAAAAGGAAAGTTCAAAAATATTTCATAAAAGAAAATAAAAATAAATCAGTTGCTTTTATATATATAAGCAATAATTAAAAGATATAATCAAAGAAAAGGTCCTGTATAAAAAACAATAAATATGATAAACAACTATAAATTTAATAACATCCGTGCAAAACTTATATGAAAACAACTTCAAAATACCAGTGAAAGAAAACAAAAAATAAAAATTAAACAAAAGAAAAGCACACTGTGTTCTAGGAGAGGAAAACTCTGACCTCCAAATGTGAATTTTCCACATGTTTATTTGCATAGTTGACATCTATCTAATAAGATGCCAAAATTTTTATAACTATCTAGGCCAGTGGTTATAAAGTTAATATGGAGAAATAAACATAGTGAAGACATATCTTAATAAAAAAATAATGATAATCATTAGTCTTACTAGAGATCAAAATTTTCAAGGTATGTCAGGAAAAAGTCCAGCTATTGTTAATAAAATGAGAATGACTTGTGTGACACCAATGTAACCTAGCATATGTGAATGATGACAACTTCACCATATTCTTCCCTGGGGGCAGCAGATGCCCTTGAGTGAGCATGTGTACTGTGTGGCCATCACATTCAAAAGCACTGAGCAAGTAGAATAATGAATCTGCATCAAATTCTGGGTCAAGCTTGAACATTCCTCCATGGAAAATATTCAGATGATTCAGAGGCTGCTGTTATGGACAACGGGTGATTGGCAGCTTTATCATGACATAGTACCCACTCATGCACGTCTTGTGCAGTTGTTTTGGCAAAAGATCAAATCACCCAGGTGACTCAACACCCCCTACAGTCCAGATTTGGCACCCTGTGACTCTGGCTTTTCCCCAAATTCACATCACCTTTGAAAGGGAAGAGATTTCGGACCATTGATGAGGTCAGGAAAATATGACAGGACAGCTGATGGTGATTAGAACTGTGAGGTCCTCAGGTGTCTACTTTGAAGAAGACTGAGGCATCACTATCTTAAGTACAATGTTTCTTGTATCCTGTATCTCCTTCAATAAATGCCTCTATTTTTCATAGTAAATGAATGGATATTTTTTGGACAGACTTTGGTGTGACAATTGTATGGGCAGTTGTACTGATAAAATTCAGATGAACTAAAAGCAAGTTTAAAAAAAATGGGATAGTGTGTCACCCAGAAAGGGCTCCCATGTGGCAAAGTTCTGATTTGCTGCCTGCTTTCATTCTAACTTACCCTGTATCTATTAGAGATTTCCAGAGGGCATCCTAACTGATTTCCATATTGCTAATTGCAGAAAACTTACCTAATTTCTTCCTCTTGGAGACACTATATCCTCCCCCTTCCTTAAATGAGAGATAAATTATTGGTTCTAGTAAATATTCTTCCAGAAGTTAAAAAGCTCTAAGGTATTAAAATGCAGTTAGAAAAAGAAAGGAAAAAAAAGAACTAAATTTAAAATGCCTTGTCTATACAAAGAGTTAGAAGAGCATACAATATGTGGTTACTGAGTATTAAGAAGCATGTTTATGCACTTGTGTGATTTTTATCCCCCAGATATTTATTGATTAATGTACATTCCAGCCAGTTTAGGAGTTAAGATTGGGAAATTGGGACCAATTACTGATTTATGAAAGGAAGTAGCTAGCCACTTGCATTCAATGATCACAATGATTTTCTGACGTTTAACCATGCTCTTGCATACTTGGGTTCTCCCACACAGAGCTTCTAGGGTTCTATTTCTGCTCTCTCTTGAGCTTAGAATGACAATCATGATAAATTGTACCATATTGTCAGGTGGTTTGTGATGAAAACCAATTTCTAGTAGGGACTGTAACACAACCTCTGAACTCATGCTCTGATAAAACACTTAGAAATGTACAGTTGTCTCCTATTCCTTCCCTCTTCTTTCTCTTTTGTCTTTGTTAAAAACAAAAACAAAATAACAAAACAAAATGTGTGTGGTAACAATCTCTTTCTAGACAAAGATTACAGTTTTGGTGATTTTGTCTGTCTCTATTTTATATATATATCATTTCTCTTAATTATTTTTTTTAAATTATGCTGCTTTAAAGTGGGTAAAAGTGGGAAATAAGGATTTGAAAATTATGAATGGGATACATTGTGGCATTAAGGAAGCTACAGATTTCTTTAAAAAATACATGAACAGCTATGCACTTATGGACTAAAATGGACAGCTATACACATATGCAAAGTTCTCTGTAGGTATACCACAATGGTTAGCAAATTAGTAGATTACTTTTATCAAAACAGCTAATTTATTTCATCACTTGAAGACACAGTCATTTTTAGATTAAATGGATCATGTGCCTGTTTACACATTAAGCCTGTTACTTGGTCAAAATGAACAAAATTGGTCCTCCTAAAGGAAAAATACAATGACATGCTATTTTTATTATTAAATGTTTTGTTTTCTATCATATTAGCTATGTGGTATTCTTGTCTTTCTTTTACAGGAGTCTGGTCAAGACCTTGGTAGATTACTCCTCTGAAATAATGTCCATATTTCTGGAGGAAAAGTCATAGAACTCTGGAGACACTGGAAAATCTCAAGATAAAGTTTAAGCTACCATATAGACTAATATGGATATTCAGGCCATTTGTCAAATTGAATATCTCCCAAATAAGAGACTTCAGTAAGGCAACACAAATATTTTGTATACCTTTAGAAGAAACAAGCTTATATTAACTGTTGCTTTCTGATTCTTGCTTATGTATTCATTGATTCACTTATTCTACCGATAGGTATTTACTCTGAACTTTCTCTAATATATGAGCACTATAAGATTTACATAGGAATAACAATGTTTAGAGTTCACTCTCCAGGAATTGACTATCTTATTCTTTCTATCTTGAGTTCTTATACAAGATCTCAGCTTGCTTAATCTGAAGAGCTTGGGTGACTCCCAATCAAGTGTCTAGACTATATATTTTCTATGCTGAATCAAGTTTAAAACATGTCTGAATAATTAAATACTAATAAAAATTACAAATAATGAAAAACATAATGGATGAGGTGAGAAAGTTACATAAAATAGATATTTACAAAGGCAAGGTGTATATTATGAGCTGAATTGTGTCCCTCACAAAATGTATATATAAGTCCTAACACCTAACACTTCAGAATGTGACCATATATGGAGACATGATCTTTACAGAAGTAATTTGATTAAAATGAGGTCATCAAGGTGGGCCCCTATCTAATATGACTGGTGTCCTAATTAGAAGAGGGAATTTGTACACATACACACACAAAGAATAGACACGGAAAAGTTGGTCCCCTACAAACTAAGAGTAGAGACCTCAGGAGGAACCAACACCGTCATCCCTAGATTTTGGACTTCCAGCCTCCAGAAGTATGAGAAAATAGTCTTATTTTTAAAACTGTGCATTCTTTTAAAAAATTATTTTATTGTTGTTCAATTACAGTTGTCTGTATTTATGCCCAACCACTCCCCTCCACCCAACCATCCCTATCTCCCTCCAATTTCCACACCTCCCCTTGGTTTTGTCCATGTGTCCTTTATAGTTGTTGCTGAAAACCCTTCCCCCCTGCCCCCCATTATCACCTCCCACTTCCCTTCTAGTTACTGTCAGATTGTTCTTAATTTCAATGTCTCTGGTTATATTCAATATTTATAGCAGCACAATTTACAATCGCCAAGTGCTGAAAGTAACCTAAGTTTCCATTAGTAAATGAGTGGACCAAAAAACTATACATTTACACATGAAATACTACACAGCAGAAAGAAAGAGGGAGCTCCTACACTTTGTGACAGCATGGATGGAACCGGAAAGCATTATGCTAAGTGAAATAAGCCAGGTGGTGAGGGACAAATACCATAAGATCTCACCTATAAATGGAACCTAATCAACAAACAAGCAAGCAAAATAAAACCATGTATTCTGTAGCATTTTGCTACAGAAGTCCTAGCAAGCTAATAGAGTATGAAACTTGGACAGTTAATCAAAATTAATTATTGAGCAAATATTGTGTATGTCATTACAGTAATATAGTAGATATTAACTTACCTTGGCCTTCAGCTGCTTGGAAGTTATTTCTAAAATAAGTACAATCACAAGTACAATATTTGTTACTTGAAGAATACATAAAAACAAATACACAGAAGAACCTATAGTCAAGTGAATTATAGCTTTTATGGTTGGTAGTTGGGAATAAAAAGTGGGAAAAGTGTAATAATTGTAATGATAGTAATAACAATAGCAGCTTTTTATATTTTGTGCCTCCTTTATGTCAGTGTGGCATTAAGCATCACAATAATTCTTTTTACTACAGACTTCTATTTCTGTTATAGTTGAAGACCTCAGACTCAAAAACTGTCTTTCATTCTCTCAAGATCTCATAGCTAGACACTCTAAAAGGGACAGAATTGGCAGTTGCTATTTTTTGAAAGTATAACAAATGCTTTTCAAAGATTCTCCTGCTCCAAAAGAAGCCTGCTCTGCTCCCCAGGGCTCAATGCTGCTGAGTAACTGGGTTTTTTAATTGTTACCAACAGTTCTAAAATATATAGCAGCCCATCAGGGTTAGGAGGTGTCTTGGAATGGTTTTCTTCCTCTGGCTTCTCGTATTTCAGATCATTAGGAAGTCACCTTTCTTCCTTCCCAAATCTCACTCAGTCACTTGGAGATCAACCCACAATAGGCCTCTCCTTTGCCTGCCTGCTCTGAAACATTAGGTAGGAATTGTTGCTAAGGTCTTTATAAGGTCACAGCCAAATATTCGAAATAAGCAGGAGGACCATATAAATTTGCATAAAATATGCCTTTTAATTTGCGTGTAAATGAATTATAATTAGCATAAAGGTCTATTATGTCTTCAGAGTATAAATTTAATAATTGTTCTTTTTTAAAGCTGTCATTTATTTTTCATGTCCCCCCCTTCTTTTCAGTTTTTCCCAAAATTTCTGCATTCTTGAGGGTGCCTCCTTTCATGACCCAGTCACAATATAATGAAACTTTTACATAAAAAGCTCACACAGAGAAATGCTGGCATTATCCTTTTTTTTTCCTCATAAGACAATCCACTGACATGCTTTGCTTCCCACTTTATGTCTAATAATCTGGCTTCCTTAGTGATTGTTTAAACCACTACCATTGAAGAGAATCTGCATCAGATGGAGTTAAGCAGGAAAAGAAGAATTTATTCAAGAGTGTTGCAATGGAGGTTAAGATTATTACACAAGAGAGAGAGAATGAACTTTGTTGAAACAAAAAATGGGAGTATTTTTAAGTGCTAGTGTAAAAGTGCTTGAGAACTTAAGCAGGCAGATTAGTCAATATGATTAGGCATCTGTGTTTGCTAGCTGGTACTCCTACTCTCCCACAGAAACTGAGGATAAAAGCTCGGTCTTTCCAGATTACATTTTAAAGGATTGGCTCCAGTTTCTTAAGAAAGGCATTTCTGGTTGTAAAATGTGCAAAAATGGGAAGATTTTCATCTCAAATAGGCAGAGAAAGAATTTACACTTATGAGTTTTCTAAAGTTATTATCAGAAAATGGAGGTCAGGGGCCCACCTTCAGAAAGACACCTGGTGTAAAGTTTAGTCAAGCTGAGGAAAACATTAAAGCTCTGTTGATTGACACAGATACCATAAACTCAAACAAAAATTATATAAGCAGCCATCCAGCCCCTCCCTATCTCTGTACTTACTGCATCCTCTCATTAGCATCTCTGATGTATGGAACTTTTATTTTATTTATTAAAGTGGATGGAGGGAAAAGTCACAGCATGATACATACATCTGGAAGCTGAAAGCAAATATAGAGTCTTCAAAACTATGGTAAACAAGTTCATTTACAAGAGTTCCTCACCTACCAATTAAGAGCACTCAGGGAAGTTTTCTCACCTTAGACATCTGGGAAGGGTATTGGTCCTTTATTCTTCCTTCAGTATTCCACAAAAAATTTCTAATTATGGTCATAATGATGTCAACCAGCATTAAGCCACTATTCTGAAGAAATCAATGGTTTTGATACTAACACATAGTAACATCATAAACAGGCTTTAGTCATATTATACAGAAGAGCAAAGCCAGATAAAAAGAAGTGTAATGACTTTCCTAGAGTAACCCAGTTACTGATACTTCAGGGAAATGAAATATTTCACAATTTAGTTCTGACATTTACTATCTGTATGACTTTTCCTAGTCATTCAACTTCTCTGTATCTGATTTTCCTCATCTATATGCAATGCAGGAGGTCAAGCCCTGGGATCTTGACTGCTCATTCAGATAAACAAACAAACAAACAAACAAACAAACAAAAAACACAAGGAAGACCTGATGGAGAAGACATACACAGAGCCTTTATTACCCACATTACAGGGAGCACCAACGGGGGCAGATCAGCAAAGCAGTACCATGCCTCCCTTAGTCCGAAGCTCATTATAAGGGGCTCCAGACAAAGGTGGCAAGGATCTAAGTTGCACAAACCTATGTGTAGCCTGGAGATACATTATATCAGCTTGTTTGTGCAGGACAGAAAGGTCAAGAGGCAGTTACTGGGCAAGAAACTGATCCCCAGAGGAGATAAGGAGGAAGCCACATTTTGTTCCTCAGGACAATATACATTCCTTTTGGCCAGGGGTTCTCTGACCAGCCTTCCTTTGTGGGTGGGTAGAAAGGCCATATCCAGCATTAATCTCACACTCCAACCCAACAAATATTGCTCTTCCACTTCACATTTTTCATGTTAATTCTTTTGATAGGGTACCTGTGCAGTGAGCATGTTGGCACACCATATACCACAGATACAATAAAGGTTACACCCCAAAAGTAAAAGTGCAAGACAGAAATCAGAGACCAAAGACAAGGGAATGCCACCAAGAACCTAAAAATTCCACCAAGTCATAAAGGGGTTAGAAGCAATGGATGATACATGATTGATTTCAGCTTCTAGAGTAGCTAATGCTTGGGACACATTGTGTGAATCACCAGGGATATATACATGACACTCCATGTGCAGAATGGCACAGGTACCCCCCTGAGCAGCAGTAAGTCTAATGCTGTTCAATTCTGCAGCACAACTTTCCTCATTTGAGTTACTTCATCAGATATAAGAACTATAGTATGCTTGATGTGATTAAGGTTTATTGCAGTGTGATTTGCTAGGTCCTTAATGACTTCATGGATTAAAACGGTACCTGATGGGGACAAAAAAAAAAAAAAAAGGCTAGGGGGTAAAACACCAGTAAGAATGCTTGACTCAATAGTGTGCCCAAAATAAGTCCCAATTCCAAGGGACACCTCTAAGAGTATTCAGTACTCATCCTGGGATATATGGTTCTCCCCTGGTGCAACACCTAGTCCACTTAGATGGGAGGTAAGGTCAACTGTATTGACCACAGGCCCAAAGGGCTCCCCATGGATGGAATGGCCAACAGCCCATTAGTAGACTGTCCCCAGTAGCCTGTAGCAGTCATTAACATTATCTTCTTTCATAGGGATGCTAGCATCCTTCTCATGAGCTGAACAGTCTCATTTGTAGTTTCATTTCTGCATTCAATACATATGGGTATGGGCCATTGTGCTTCTTCTACCTGTAATACTGACATCCACCCCATACCATCCCAAACCATTTACATGAGCCATGGCTTGGGAGTTAGCCTTTTCTCTCACCAGGAAGGCTTCACGTGTCTGCTGGAAGACGGTGTCAGAAATCTTCCAGCCTTGCAGCCAGTCATGACATGGTTCTCAGGGTGGTTTGCAGGGTGGATCCACCATGGTAGGCCAGCAAAGGCAGCAGTGGGAATTCCAGTGCAGACCCAACAATCAGAGCCATTGCTGACAACTGCTAGCATACCAGCCCACTGTAGAAAAGATATTCCAGAGCAGAGTCTAGTGGTGATAAGAGAGATATTTAACAGCAACCAATAAAGACAGATCTTGGCAGTCTGCCAATACACAGACAACAGCCTGGTCTTTAGTTAATATCATTACATTAACCGATAGATGCCTGGGTGTTGATACCATGCCCTATCTTGCCCTAGGCTAAGGACTTCCTGAACTCAAAGGGCCAGCAGAGGTGTGTGTGCCTGCTAAACTGAGGCTATATAAGTTCCCTTAGGAATTGAGGTCTGCTGTGGGTTATAACAAACAAGGATAATGGTGCCAGCTGTAACCCTATTATGAATCCCTCTTCCCAAGAAGCCACCACAGGACACCAACAGAACTCTACCTGTACCTACCAAGGAAAGTAAGGGTGCTTTTCTCCAAGGGTTTGTCTTGGGGTTCTGGTAAGAGCATGTTATGTTGTTACTCTAGTCCAGGGTACAGCAGAGGCTCCTTGGTGCTTAACTGTAGGCAGACAGGTGTCACTCTAGGTCTAATGAGAAGGTTGACAGGAGTGGCTTATTATACTCTTGGCCATTTGTTCAAAGCTCATAAGCTGTCAAAAAGATGGATCATCCACCCTTGGAATGAGACAGAGTCAGTCTTCAGAGCATCTTTCAAGAGGCTGTTGTATCTCACAATGAGACCAGCTCTGGTAGTGTTGTATGGTAGATGGAATCTCCAATCTATATTGAGGTCATCTGCCCATTCTTGTACTTGATGTCCTGTAAAAAGAGTGCATTGCTTGTTTTCAATGGTGTTTGGGGTCCCACAGGCAACACACAGCTATTTTAAATCCTAGATGGTGGTTCACTGTGTGTCTCACTGGTAAAAGTCTGCTTGAGCAAGCCAGTAGTTGTGTCTACACATGTTAAGGCATAGCATGACCCTTCAGGCTGTGGTAGGGGGCTAATGTTATAAAACTGCCTGTGGGTCAGTGGAGTGTCACCCCATCGCAGGCCACCCATATCTTAGTGTAGCCAACAAGGTGCTTCCTTGTACAGTGTATTGATGATAGGCAATGCAATAACAGAGCAGTAGGCCCCAAACCTTTACAATTTCTCATAAAATCTTTTGCCCCACATGACACATCTTTCTGTGGAGATGTCCGACCCTGTATTTTGATGGAGCCTCTTCTAGCCAGCTAGTGAATGACAAGTCATCATCCTCAGCATTGCTGGGGCTGTGAAGAAGTTGGTATTCTTTGATGTAGTGATGAGTTACCTTTTTCAGACTATATTCATAAATGTCCTTTCATTGGTCCTGTCCCACAAGAGTTGCCTAGCCACCTGCCAGTCATTTTGTTGACAAAAGGGCAACCATAGAGTTAGTCCTCTATATACTGCCCAGCTATCTGTGCCAATCACTATTGACCATGGTTCTCAGATTATGACTATTCAAAAGGCTCTTAACTCAGTCCATTGACTACTTTGTTCTGAGAAAATTTCCATCTATGTGTTATTTGTGCTAAGCCGATAAGCTACTGACTCCAGGTGGGTGGCTGGCCCCAGCCAAAGTCATTAGTGTAACAAGTGTCATGTACAGGGGCTTGTCCCTCTTTAATATTAGGTCCAGACATGGGAAGGGGCATGGGGATCTCTGTGTCTGCATCTTGTTAAGCAACAGGGCCAAGGAGCTGCTGCAATTCTTGGCTCAGAGGGCTAGTTGCCAATTTTCTTCTCTGCCAGAGATATGCATTCCACTTTGCCAGTGGCCATCTGCACTACTGAACTGTAGGGGCTGACTTTTACAAGGTCCTGTACCTAACTAGCAGTGGGGTAGGTAGTATGAACTTGAACCTCAGCAAGTCTGGGGATGGCTTTAGTAGCCGGGAGAGCTTGGTGAACAGCATTCACTTGTTCTATCAGACAGATTGAGCCTCTGTTCCCTTCCAGAGCTGGGACTAGAAACAAATTGGCACCTTGGTGCATCCTTGCAGTTGCCAGAGGGCACCATGTATAGCCCTCAGGAGTGACATAGACGTCTAAATCAAGCATCTGAGATTGATCTATGACCCCCAGTACTTCTACAGTCTTCACTATTTGTTTAGTAGCCTTAATGACCTGGTTATGCTCTTCCCCCAATCCCAGGTGACTCCTTTGTGGGTTAGGTGGTATAATGGGTGCACTAGTGAGATAAATATAGTATAAAAACCCAGTAATATCCTAACAACTCTAAAAATTCCTGTAATTGCTTTGGCTTTTGCAGGATGGGGAATGCTTGAATCTTATCTATAATGGCAGCAGGCATCACCTTTGTCTTTCCCGACCAAACAACTACCAAGAATTGGATAGACAATCCAGTCCCTGGATTATGTTGGAATTTACTGCCCTTCCTTGGCCCTGTACATGAGCCAATGTCAGAGGAGCAGTGCTCCAACTCTAAGAGAATCAGAATTCAGTATGTTTTTATCAGTGTAATAGTACAGTTTCACAGAGGATGGTACAGTCCATTCAGCTAAGTCATCAGTCAAAAGGCCACAGCAAACAGTAAGGCTATGCAAATAACCCTGGGGCAAAACAGTAAATGTCCACTGTCAGCCTTCACAGGTGAAGGTAAGCTGATCTTGACTCTTGGAGCATATGTTTATTGAAAAGAAAGCATTAGCTCAGTCTAATACATAATGGTATGTGCCCAGCTCATGTCTAAGGTGTTCTAGGAGGCTGGCTATGTAGGTATGACTGCAAAGAGGGGGAATTACCTCAGTTAGTTCTCTATAATCTAGTCATGAGAAAGTTCCATCTAGTTTCTGGCCTGATCACACAGGTAAGTTGTAAGGATTGTGTGCCAGTCTGATGATATTCACCCTAGCCAGTTCTTCTGTGGCCTCCCTGTTTCCTTATGGCCACCTTGAATGTATTGTTTGGAGGCCACTACTTTATGGGAAGTGGAAGTGACCCAGAAATGTGTTTGGCATGACCTCTCAAAACAATCTTCACAACTCGTTTCTGGATGCTAAACTCTCCGATGGTGGTCTGTAGCTTCGTGCTAACTGGAATGTCAATTCCTAGAATGTGCTCTGGGATGGGGGAAAGATATACCTTTTAGGAACATGGTGGTAAGTGCCCTACTCCAAGTGTTAATGTCACAATTCACACCTAAATGGATTGTCCTCCAAAGCCATCAATGTCAGTTATGGGTCCTCTACACCTCTCTGAGTTACCATAAATAAGAGTACATTCTATAACAGTATCAACTAAAGCCAACACTCTTTGCGCATTCTTTGGTGACCAGTACATAGCAAGTTCTACATGTGGCCTCTGGTCCCCAATAGGTTCCTATAACCAGGTCCCTCGGCCATCTCCCTATGCATAGATCTCTCACCATGGGTCATCATTCCAGATGAGCAGGAGGTAATTCCACAAGAGGGACAGCCATAAAGTCAGCCAAACAGGGGGTGCTGATGGGACTGTCTTGGTTGACAAATGTCCATTCCAGTGTTCACATAGGTGTTGTTATGGGCTGGAACTGTTGCTCAAGTTTTAGTTGCTGCCACAGCCTCACAAGGTCATGGTTAGGTTTTTTGTCTATTTGTCTTTATCTACCCCAGCCCTTACCAGATTAGTCCATAGCTGTTTGCAGGTTACCTTCACAGGACCTTTCTGTTTACTTTTTCACTGTTAGATTTTTCTCCCTTTTTTTCTTTCTTTGTCCTTCTTTTCTACTGGTTTTATTCCTTTCTTTTGTCTCAGTAAATTCTACCTCCCCTAAATCAGCTACTATCTGTGCTACCTTTTGCACATAATCATCTAACTTAGTCAACAAAATAGGTATCAGGGTACCTATGTAAGGGCACTCTCTACATAAGTTGATCCCTCATTCCTGCAGTAAATCTTACCATATCTTGTCCGTTGGGCTGTGGGTTATAGATGACATGTCACATGCCTAGGTCTTGGACGAACTTCTGGAGGTAAAATAACCTGGTCCAGCATGGGTTACTGGACGGTGGATCCCCTTCATTAGGCCACACTGCTCTGCAACCAGTCATTAGACACAAGAGATGGTAGCTGTGTGACTGGCTTGAGCTCCGTCACTGTGGAGCCTTTGTCTTAAAGAGGAGTGGTGGTGATGGAAAACATACATTTCAATTCATCCCTATAAACAAAGTGCCATCAGACCCTTTATCCCACACGTGCAATAGTCACACCAGATGGACTTGAACTTTCTGTCTAAACTTAGCAACCATCTCTACTAGTTCAGCAGGGATATATGGGCACACCATGGTGTGTGAGGTCTGCTGGGGAGGCAGTATTTGAAGGCACTGTGGCACCCATGGCTGTTGAGTCTTAATCTTCTGGGTTATGATAAGATGAGTAAACTTCCTTCCTTCTACCTTTATATTCTCCCTATCTTCATCCACAATGGTCTCTACTCTACATATGAGTCACTTTCACTTTCAACCGTAAGATACCACTTATAGGGATTCCAGTCAGGTTATGCCACAATCGCTGGTATACTGGTAGGTGCTAGACACAGACCCCACATCCTGGTGAAACAGCACACTACATCCTATAATTGCTCATTGGTCTGTTTTAACTGTCTCCCTAGGGCATCCTTATTGTCCACTTGTAAGAGACACATGTCCCTTTCTAGGTCAGTTCCTCTTCTAAATGCACAGTACATGCCTCTACCTGCTTTTCAGTCATATTATGCACTGGTGGCAACATCAGCCAACAAATGGCAGTGGCAACATGGTGACTTTCTTTTTTGCTAGGGCACAACACTCTCCTACGTGTTGCGAGTCCTGTAAGATGTAAATGGGAATTTCAGGGGACTCCCCACATTCCTGCAGTGATCCCCATGAATCAAGAAGCTTTGTCACCTCAAACCACATAGAATTTGCTGACCAGCCCAGAGTTTGCTGACCACCCCTGGCAACTGCTGCTCAGCATAGTGTCATCCACAGTCAGTGCAACTTGTAGAGTTTTTTGAAGCTTTCAAATCCTGCCAACTACTCCAATTGTAATGCAGGATCTTGAGCTTGGACATCATGACCACTTGTTTGGGTAAACAAAAAAAAAACCCACAAGGAGGACCTGATACAGCAGGCATAACTTTTATTATTCATGTTACAGGGAATACCATTGGTCACAGATTGGCCAAGCAGGACTGTGCCTCCCTGAGTCCAAAGCTTGGGCCTCCAGACAAAGGTGACATGGGTCCATGTTTCACAAACTTGCATGTAACCCAGAGCCACATTACATTAGTATATACATGCAGGAGGAAAAGATCAAGAGGCAGTGGCCAAGCAAGAAGCTGATCTCCAGGGGAGATAAGGAGGGAGATACCTTCTGTTCTCAGGACAATACACATTCTTTCTGATCAGAGGCCCTCTGGCTAGCCTCCCCTCACAAGTGGTGGAAGCACCATGTCCAGCCCCAAACCTACACTATAAATTGAGAATAATAAATAATACATTATAGGCTGGTTGGAAGAATTTAGTGAGATAATAATCTCTGTACAGCTACAGAAGATTCTGTATGCTCAGGAGCATACAGAAAATATTGCCAAACTTTATCAATTGTAATTATTTGCTGGCTAAATCTGGGTTCTGCTTGATCCTAAAACTTAGGGTTTTTTAGTAAGTCATGATATTATCTATGTTTTTGTATCCCCACCAGTCATCTAGAGTACTTGAATTAAGTTTTTTTGTTAAACATAAAATTTTAAGGATATAAAGGGATGCATAATAGTTACATATGCTACCTGTTTTTTCTCTCTCTTTTCCAGATAGATTTCTCCTACTATCAAATTCTTTCAGACTCTAGAGTCTTTTATACCAGTTGTCCAGGTATTAAACTAATCTTTGTAGTTAACTGATTGATGTCTGAGTTTTGTTCTTTGTTCTACGATGTTCATAATAAGAAAAAATAAACTTTTATTGATTTTATTTATTCAACCAAGATCATGATGACAATATTATATGCTCCAGCTATTATTATCATTAAATTTATGGCTCTTTACTCCTGGCTCTACTTGAATTACATCTGTTCTTTTCTCCAATGCATTGTATTCTTTGCTATACTTTTCCTTAAAAGTTTCCTTAAATCTACATTTGAATTTATAATCCTAATTCATACCCATAGAGCATAAGGTTGACATTTTTTTCCTATCCTTTGTCATCTGGACATTGAGGGTGTCTATTACCAACTATGGAAGTATCTGACTACCAAAACTAGATTACACTACTTTATTAATAACTTAAACAGTATTAACTTTATTACTTGCCTCACCAAAAGTCCATTTGTTTTAAAATGTAATCTTTCAAGGAAGTAGAGTGACTGTTTATCCTGAATACAACCAGCTCAAAATATTTAAAATAAATAGGTTTATGCCTCAAGTGTTAGAGTAACTCTGAGATATATTTTTTCAAATACTTGATACTGTTAATTTCTTTTAGTGAAATGAAACACAAACTTACTGAGGGTTATCAGAGGTTAAATGCTGTCATTCCATGTCATTTTGATATTTGGGGTATTGTTCCAGTAGATCATAATCTGAGAGATAATGACTCTGCTTCTGTTTTTTCCCAGCTGTTCTTACTCACGGGAACAGCTGCCACTGTTACACTTGTAAACTCTATGCTTGACAGAACTTATGATGGAGCCTGAAAATGAGTTTTTATTTGTGGGTTTTTTTTCCCTGCATGGTAAAGTTATGCTCAGATTTTAACAAAGAGCAATTGAATATGATCTGATTGACAATAATAGTGCCTAGGAGACATCAGAGGAATTCAACTGCACTTACAGACATCACCTTGGATTTTTCCTTTATCCTAATTGAGTGAATCATTTGTGATATACTTATTTAAATGATCTTGTTTTACACCAAAAAAAAAACCCCTCAAAGACAAATGTAGGTGACTGAAATCCACAGTCTGTCATGTTGTGAGATGTAAGATTAGCTAAGTTAGAAACTTCTGCTACTTTTTGTGGAAGATAATTCCTCCTCAGAAACTCACCTTCTCTCTCCTGGGTCCCTTTACACCCAATGACATACTTACTTGGAAGACAGCTGGACTTGATTAGAAGTACATGCAAAAAAGCTTTGCCTGTGTGGGAGCTGTTGGTTGTAAAGGGATTGATACAGCAGCTTTGGCCTCATTAGCATCATATCCTACCAGCTGGCTCTAGGAAGAATTAATATTCAACATGAAATGATTTCTCTGGATGATCAAAAATAAAAGAAAATATATTTGAATCAAAGTACCTTTTTAACCTGGTACTGTATCCAAAGACACTTCAAATTCCCTACATCATAAATCATAAAATGGCATCAGATATCTCACCAGGCTTCAGATATACAACTTCAGAAATATCATGTTGTGGACAGTACTTATCTTACTGTGAAGTTTACTACTACTATTACTACTACTACTACTACTACTACTATTATTTATAATAAAAAGCTAGGAGTTTTCCCAGAGAGTGTGAAGTGTTTTAAACCTTTTTTTACTATATGTAAACACTATTTCAATCTTAATTTTATTGAGACTACTTTAAAAAAACAGAGTACTGAATAAAAACTTTTGATAAGAAGAAATGTCTGAAACCCAATAAATGTGGATGTTCTCCTGGATTCCTTTCCAGTTCCTTTCTCTATTTGTTGTACCCCTTAGACTTTCTACATCAAGAAAAAATCAAAATCTAGTTTTGGAAACTTCTAAATGCCAATCTCTACTCCCTGCTAGAATTATTAATTTGCATAAATCCTTCATTTCATTAAATTTTAGAGTGTCTCCTATCAAAGATATTATTTCTTAAAGTGTCTCTCCTTTTTGACTTTTATTTCTATGGATGCAACTTCCTTTCCTCCTTCACTCAAGTTTGAAATCTAGGTCATAATTGCTTGTCAGCTTTTTTCACTTGACTATACTTCTTAAGTACTGGAATTGTCATCCTTTATTTTTCATAGCCTGGTGCAGCTCTTACCACACTGTAATTGTAGAATAAACATGTTTAGAGTAAATTAATATATAATATAAATGAATATTATATAAAATATATATAAAAATATATTTTTACCTTTTGCTTTCACTGATACTCTTTTTCTGGCTACAGAAATTAAATAGATAATCAAAGAATTTGAATGCAAATGAAGACTTATAAAACATAAAGAAAGAAAAGTTGATCTTTTATTCTCATCCTTCATGTGCACAGCCTTCATACCCCTCACCACACATACACACATGGGTAACCACAATCATTAGTTTCTTATACTTCCTTCCAGAGTTTCATTTTATACCTATAAACATACCAATCTCTATTTTTATACTTATATAAATATATATATTATAGCTACACATGGTATGTGTAGTACACCACACCCACTACTGTCTATCTTGCTCTCCTCTTGAAATGTCTTGGAAATATTTCCACATTTTAATTCAGTTTCATTATTCTTTTTCTTTAAGCTGTATGCCATTCCATTATAAGGAAATAATTGTTTTCTTTCCTGTTGATGGAGTTATTTCCATCTTATGCTCACAGAATGGGTACTCCAATAAATAACCTTGTGATATTTCACATTTTTACAGGTAAATTCCCAGAATCTAATTGCTGGGTGTTGGGTCCAAATTAATAGTGATGAGATAGCCAAATTTCCCCCCAGAAGCATGGTGACAACTTAATGCAGCAATGCAAGAAAGCACCTGCTTTTCTATATGGTGAGTTACCAAAATCTATTTTTCCTTAAATGTCTATAGAAAAATTAAAGTTTCAAAAAAACTTTATTAAGAATTTCACCAATGAAGCCAAACATCTTTTTATGTGTTTAAGAATCATTTGAATTTTCTTTTTGTGAACTGTCTATATTAATTAAACTATCCAAGCTTAGTCCTTGTGGTGATTTTGAGCACTGCTCTTTGCCCCATCTTCCCCCAAAAAAGTTGTTTTGAGTAAATTATCTATATTGAAGAAGTATTGATTTTCTATGTTGTTTATCAAATTATTTTTGTTTTTGAGTTTTCAGTCTTAGTTAAAATGACTTTTCCCTCTTCAATATTATAGTGGGGCTTATCCATATTTTCTTCTAGCAGTTTCATGGCTTACTTATTTTACATATAAATCTTTGATTATTGGAAACTTATGGTATATAGTAATTTGTGCATATATCAAACTTTATGTTTTCTCCAAATGTCTACCTAGTTATTCTGACAGCTTGTTGAATAGTCTCTTTTTCCCACAGATTTTTAAGGTCAGAAGCAAACTTTACATTATACTAAGTTTCTTTCTTATTTAAGATTTTTTAAAAATTTCTAGATTGTCAATTCTTTTTTATGGTATTTTTGTCCCATTATTGTTGTAATGAATATTGCTATTATTGATGCCTATATGAGACTTTTTCAGAAGGTATCCAGCTACATAATATGGAAAATAGAGACATTTATAGAAGAAGATATAAGATACAAGAAACACTGTACATAGGACAATGACACCTTAGTCCTCTTGAAAGTAGGCACCTTGGGACCTTGCACAGTTCTCCCAGCATCTCTTCCACTGTTCAAAACACTCTGCAGATTCTTTTGTTGGAGTCACCATCAGGAGCCCTATCATATTTTCCTGAATCTCACTGACAGTCTGAAATCTCTTTCCTTTCAAAAGTGATTTTAGTTTGGGGAAAAGCCAGAAGTCACAGGGCACCAAATCTGGGCTGTAGCGGGTGTTGACTCACCTGGGTGATTTGATATTTCACAAAAAAACTCTGAATGAGGCATGATGCATGAAGGGACATGTTGTCACAATGAAGTTGCCAATCTTCAGTTGCCCATAGCTGTGGCCATTTTCATCATATTGCATATCTCAACCTATGAAGAACATTGAGGTAGTACTCCTTATTAATTATTTGTCCTGGAGGGACATACTCATGATGAAAAACACCTTCCTAATAAAATAACATAGTTAACATGGTCTTGATTTTACTGCTACTTTGCTGTGCCTCCTTCATGGAGAACCAGATGACTTCCATTGAGATGACTGGGCCTTCATTTCTGTATCATAATCATAAACCCACAACTCATCTCCAGTTATGATTTCCTTGAGGAAACCTAGTTCATTGGTAGTAGTTTGAAGCAAGTCATTAGCAAGTACTGCATGATGTTCCTTCTACTCTGGTAGCAGAAGCCATAGAATGAATTTTGCTATGACACATTTCATGCTAAGGTCCTGTGTCAAAATCTCAGATACAGTACTTTTTGGACTTCTCAGATAAGCTTCTAGTTTTTGTGATGTCATTCACTGATCTTTGTTGATTGCAGCCCATACATGTTCAACATTCTCAGGAGTTATGATTGTTGCAGGCATTCTATAATGTGGATCACTTTCAACCGATTCTCAACCACTTTGAAGTGTTCATGCCACACTTTTATTTGTACCACACTCATTACATCATCCCCAAAATCCTTCTGAATTATCTGAATAGTTTCCATTGGAGGACTGTTCAAGCTTAATGCAAAATTTGATGCAGTCATTTGAAATGTAACAGCCTGACAGTACACATGCTCACTCAATGGCATCTACTGCCTCTCTTGACTAGTATAGTGAAGTCATCATTGTTCATGCATGCACATTCCAATCCACTCTCCTTGACTGCCAGGTTACATCAATGTCATGTAAACTTTTCCTATTACATTAACAATGATTGGACTTTTTCTAGACAGACCTTGTAAAATAACTTCAGGCTGAATTTCTACTGCCTATAATATTTACACTTCATTCTGCTTAAGTACTTTCATAGATCCCACCCCTTCTTAAAGAAACATTAAGACAAAAAGAACTAGCAAGAAAAGTTTCCAAACTTTGAAACCTCTCTTCTTCCTTCTTCTCCACCATTACACAACATGCAATTAAAGTTAAATCACCTGGTCTTACCACTTCAATAATTATGCTTGGACCTATTTGGTCAACCTATTTTTCCTATAGATCAGATTCTTATATTCATGTTTCTACTGGATAGTCCATTGGGCTAAAACATAGGTTCATATTCACGTTGCTAATAGAAAGACAATGGTCTTTCCTCAAAGTATGCTCTTCTTTCTTTGGAAAAACCCTATATCATTATTCATCAAGTTGTTCAGTTCATAGGCCAAGTTTTATGATTTCTTTCTCCATAACATCTTTGGAATCTGTTTCTTTTCCCATCCCCTCTACCACCTCTCAATTCAGACTGCAATCATCTTTCACCCAGATTATTTCAAGAGGTGCAAAACTTGACTCTATAGACCACACTTGCACATTAATTCCACAATGCATTCAGCTAGTTATCTTTCCAAAGTGCACCTCTTCATTTCACATCTTTAGTTAACATCTTATGCTGATACTATATCTTCCAAGAGATAAAGTCCAAATGATATGGAATAGTGAGCAAATCCTTCATGATTTGTCCTCAGCAGAACTTTCATCCTCATTTTCTCTTAGAATATACTTATTACAATGGCAGCTTACATTTATGTTCCATCTTCTTTTCTCCTAATAGCTCCTTAAGAGAACATATTCTATCTTTCTAATCATTGTTTATCACTGCATCTAAGTACATAATGCAACAGCAGAACTATAAAGGTGCTCAATAAAGATTGCTTAGAGAATAAAGAGATGGCAGAGAAAATGTCTTAAAAGCCAGTATCACAAACTAGTTATTCAAAGATAAGTTGCTATTGACTCAGTGATATACTAAAAATAAGCAAAATAATCCTCCTAAGCTTCAGTTATTAAAAGGTGGTATTAACTAATAGAACACAAACTTTGGATTCAGACAGACTTAGGTAAATAAACTTTTGTCCTGTGTGATTTTCCATTTCTCAGTTATGAAATAAACTAAGCAAGAACTGTAGACTTAATTTCAGATTTACTTTCTATTAATATAAATTTTGAGACAGCTCCATGACAAGATAAAAAGAAATTGATGCTTAAGAAACATTTTATTAATGAAGTAGTTTGGGGCTTCAGAGACAACAGAAAAGGGAAATAAGAAGATATGATCATTAGTTTTATGTCAACTTAAGTGGCCATAGGATGCCCAGGTTAAACATTACTTCCAGGTGTGTCTGTGAGGGTGTTTTTGGATGAGACTAACATTTGAATCTGTAGATTAAGTAGACTGTCCTTCCTAATGTGTGGGCATCACCTAATCCTTAGAGGGACTGAATAGAAAGAACAAAAGGCAGGGGAAGAAGTTACTTAACCCTTTATGTTTCTCACAGCTTGAGTTGGACACATCATCTAATCTTCTCCTGCCCCTTAACTGGGACTTACAACCCTCCAACTCAGACTAAATTGTATTTTGTGCTTTGCTGGGTTTCTGGTTTACAAGCAGATGATAGTGAGACTTTTTAGCCTCTATAATTGTGTGTGCCAATTCCTATAATAAATACATATTATATGTCCGTGTGTGTGTGTGTGTGCGTGCAACAATCATAACTCCTGAGAATGTTGAACATATATGGGCTGCAATCAACAAAGATCAGATGTGCGTGCACACACACACACACACACACACACATATTGCTTCAATTTCTCTGGAGAACCCTGAGTAATACAAAAACAATGCATTATTTTAGGAAAGTTAAGAGGTGGGGTGAAATGTACATTTATTCAGGTGCTATGCCAGGTACTTCTCCCAGGGCTCTCTCAAGTCATGATACTATTGCAAGTTGTTAGCCTCATTTTACAAAAGAGAATAAGCAAGGTGTAATAACATGCTTGATAACACACAATCAGTTAATAAATAATGGAATATGGGATAGAATAGAAATAAATCTGACTTTGGAACCTCTGTCTTTATTCACCACAGGCTGCTTAGATACATTCCAGCACTGAGAGCTACAGAGCTGTTCTGTGTCTCCAGCTACTCCTGACTTTATACAACCAAGGAAGGCTGTGTACGGCAAGCAGCCACATTGTTATATTATTTCACCAACTGATGGGATATTATCCTGATTTTATGAATTATTTTATTAAGAAAGATTAAAAAGTAAACATTATGGTAAAAAAAATTAAACTATACTTAACATACTATTCCAAAAAATCCAAAAAGATGGAAGACTCCCAAACACTTTTTATGAGGCCAACATCATCCTAATTCCAAAACCAGATAAAGACACAACAAAGAAAGAAAACTTCAGGCCAATATTGCTGATGAACATTGACACTAAAATCCTCAACAAAATATTGGCAAACTGCATCCAACAATACATTAAAAAGATCATACACCATGACCAAGTGGGATTCATTCCAGGGAAGCAAGGATGGTACAATATTTGCAAATCAGTAAATGTAATACATCACATAAACAAAAGCAAAGACAAAAATCACATGATCATATCAATAAAGGCAGAAAAAGCATTTGATAAGGTACAGCACCCATTTATGATAAAAACACTCAGCAAAGTGGGAATAGAGGGAGCATTCCTCAACATAATAAAGACCATATATGAAAGACCTACAGCCAACATCATACTCAATGGGCAAAAATTAAAATCTTTTCCACTAAGATCAATAACAAGACAAGGCTGTCCACTTTCACCACTTCTATTCAATATAGTACTGGAAGTTTTAGCCACAGTGATCAGACAAGAAAAAGAAATAAAAGGCATCCAAATGGGAAAGGAGGAAACAAAACTGTCACTCTTTGGAGATGATATGATAGTGCACATAGAAAATCCTATAGACTCCACCAAAAAACTGCTTGACCTAATAAATGAATTTGGCAAAACAGCTGGATACAAAGCCAATATCCAGAAATCAAAAGCATTTCTCTACACCAACAATGAAACAGCAGAAACAGAAATCAAGAAAAAAAATCCCATTTGTAATTGCAAAAAGAAAAATAAAATACCTAGGAATAAACCTAACCAAAAAGGTAAAAGGTCTGTATTTGGAAAACTACATAACACTGAGGAAAGAAACCAAGGAAGACACAAGCAAATGGAAACATATACCGTGTTCATGGATTGCAAGAATTAATATCATCAAAATGTCCATACTACCCAAAGCAATTTACACATTCAATGCAATTCCTATTCAAATACCAATGGCTTATTTCACAGACATAGAACAAATGCTTCAGAAATTTATATGGAATTATAAACAACCCTGAATAGCTGCTGCAATTTTGAGAAAGAAGAGTAAAGTAGGAGGGATCACAATACCCAACACTAAACTATACTACAAGGCCACTGTAATCAAAACAGCCTGGTACTGGTACTGGTACTGGTACTGGTACTGGTACTGGTATAAAAACAGGCACATGGACCAATGGAACAGAACAGAGAGCACAGAAATAAACCCAAGCCTCCACAGTCAATTAATATTTGAGAAAGGAGGCAGCAACATAAAATGGAGTAAAAGTAGCCTCTTCAACAAATGGTGTTAGGAGAACTGGACAGCTATGTGCAAAAAAGTGAAACTCGAGCACCAACTTACACCATATACAAAAATAAATTCAAGGTGGATAAAAGACTTAAATATAAAATGTGACACCATTAAAGTCCTAGAGGAGAACGTAAGTAGGAAAATCTCAGATATTTCACGAAGAAACTTTTTTACTGACATGTCCCCTAGAGCAAGGGACATAAAGGAAATAATAAACAAATGGGACCTCATCAAAATAAAAAGCTTTTTTGCACAGCTAAAGAAAACAGTATCAAAGTTAAAAGAGAACCAACTGTATGGGAAAACATATTTGCCAATGATACCTCAGACAAGGATTTCATCTCCGAAATATGCCAAGAGCTTACACGACTCCACTCTAAGAAGACAAGCAACCCAATTAAAAAATGGGCAAAGGACTTGAACAGACACTTCTCCAAGGAGGACATACAAAAGATCCAAAGACACATGAAACGATGGTCAATATTGCTAGCTACCAGAAAGATGTAAGTTAAAACCACAATGAGATACCACTTCACACCAGTCAGAATGGCCATCATAAACAAAGTAACAAACAACAAGTGTTGGAGAGGTTGTGGAGAAAAGGGGTCCCTAGTGCACTGTTGGTGGGACTACAGACTGGTACAACCACTTTGGAAAGCAGTATGGAACTTCCTCAGAAAACTAAAAATGGATCTGTCTTTTGACCCAGCAATTCCACTGCTGGGATTCTTAGTATCCTAAAAATATAGTACACCAATACAAAAGAACCTTTGCACCCCAATGTTCATAGCAGCACAATTTACAATAGCTAGGTGCTGGAAGCAACCAAGATGCCCATCAGTAAATGAATGGATCAAAAAACTATGGTACATTTACACAATGGAATTCTATGCAGCAGAAAGGAAGAATGAGCTCCTACCTTTTGCAACAGCTTGGATGGAGCTGGAAAGCATTATGCTAAACCACATAAGCCAGGCAGTGAAAGACAAATACCATATGATCTCACCTTTAACAGGAACCTAAATAACAAAACAAAGAAACAAGCAAAATATAACCAAAGACACTGAAATAGAGGACAGGTAGACAATGACCAGAATGGAGAGAAGAGGGAATTTCAAGGGAGGATGGGAAGGATTTACAGGAACAAATTTAAAGGACACATGGACAAAACCTAGGGGGAGGGTGGTAATGGGAGGGAAGTGGGAAGGGTTTGGTGGGTGGGCTGGAATGGGAGTAAAAGGGGGAAAACTATACTTGAACAATGATTAAAATAAAAAAAATAAAAATAAATTAAAAAAAGAATTTTTTAAAAAGATAAAAGTTCCTAAATTCTGACATATATAAAAACCAAAGGAAAAAATAACTCTACCAAGAGCCAAGGTGTCTAAGTAACAAAACAATAATTTCTTTTATGAGGGGTTGAGTTCTTAATATTAATAGGTTATGCTATATTGTGGAAAAATTTATGGCATCATTATCTTATACAAAAGCTACACCCGTTCTGTAGACTTTTTTTAAAGTATGTGAATTCATTATCCAGGCAAAAATATGCTAATTCAGTCAGAAAAGAGTTGAAAATTCCACTTATAATCTTCTGAGCATTGTATTTCACAAGTGTTCAGCATACTTTTGAAAAAGCCAGGCTGCCAAAAAAAATGACATTTGCTTTGTTATTATAAAACAATTCAAGAAGCATATAGCAGCTCCTGGAACAATTTTTAATTTCACTTGTTGTATTTTTTATTTAATCTGTATTGTATTTTTCTAGTACCATTTAGTTCCCTTATACCCTCCTCCCACCAGCAGTCACCACACTGTTTTCCATGTCCAGGAGTTCTTTTTCCTTTTTGCTCAATCCCTCTACCCCTAACCATGCCCCCACTAGCTGCCATCTGGTCTCCATCTATGAGTCTGTCTCTATTTTGCTTGTTAGTTCAGTCTGTTCATTAGATTCCACATATGATTGAAACCATATAGTATTTTTCTTTCTCTGACTGACTTATTTCACTTAACATAATATTCACCAGTTCCATCCATGCTGTTGCAAATGGATAAAATGTCCTTTTTTTTTATAGCCAAAGAGAATTCTATTGTGTAAATTTCTTGGAAACAATGGAGTGAGTTTTAATATTAGTTCACAACAAATATACTTGCACTTTATGATATTTATTACATAAACTCAACTAATAACACAGTAAAAAAATTAGAACTCACTGAGGCTTTCTAATTTGACTAAAAGCATGTCATTCTAAGTGATCTGTAGAGGACCAGATTTCAGTCTGATAACCATTAATTTTCACTTTGTTTGATAAATTCACCACCCAAAGTACCATGGTAAAATCTCCCTAAAATATATTGAATAAATAAAAGCAATTGAAGGTGAAAGTAACTAATAAAATCTTTTGCTCATTATTTTAAGAGGATGTCACTAACTGACCAAAAATATAGCACTTCATCAGCTCTAAATTCTTAGACAGACCAGTGAAATAAAGCATAACTAAGTACATGTAGCAAAGGTATGACTTTTAAAAAATTCATCCAATGAATTTGATTTTTATCTCCTCAGATGTACTATGAACACTCATGGGAAGTAAAAAGTACCTTTGAATGTGTATATAAATTTCAATAACAATATCTATTTACCCAAATCTGGCCTTATTTTTATAAGTCAAAAATCAGTTTGAGATGAAAAGTTTTAAAAAATACATCCATGGTTGATTTTATGTGAATGTATGGGAAATTTTATTTTATGTGGCATTTAAAAAATGATTTGAATTGATTGTCTTCCCATCAAGAAGTGGGTGTATATTCTCTCCTCTTGAACATGTGCCATGAGATGGCTTGAGCAACATAATGTAGCAGAAAGTGGTTCTGTGCTGACTTCTATGCCTTTAGATATTAGCTGCTCCTGAACACAACAACAAAAGCCCTGGGAAAAGACCCACATGGAGGGGACCTGACAGTAGCACATACTTGCCAGCCATATGAAGGAGCCATCCTGGATGTGGATCCCCTTCCACTGAGTCACCTGCCCTAATTGATACCTTGTAGAACACAAGTGAGCTGTCATTCTGTGCCCTAGCATAGAATGCAGATTAATAAGAAAGCCAAATTAATGCTCTTGTTTCAAATGTGAGTTTTGGGATAACTTATTACCCAGCAATACATATTTGGAACACTTATAAAGACCAATCAGTGCACTGAGCAGTTATTTTCAAAGAAAGGGAATTAGTACAGTATGTCATGGTCTAAGCCAAGGGAATCTCTCATTTTTGTCATATATTTTACCTACATAAGTATTCATGGTCTTGTAGTGGAACCTGAAACTCCTGAACTGAAACATGAACCTTGATCACAGTACTTGATTTTACATTTTGTTTGTACATCAATGCATGTGCATGTATATAGGAGTTGAAAGAAAAAGTTCGAAAATAAAATTACTATGTTTTTTAAAATTACTAAAATAAACATACTATGTTTTTTTCTGCTTAAAAGTAAATACAGACTATCTGTGACATAGATTAGGTAACCTAGTCAAGCAAGAGAACCTGAACCATATCTTGAAAATAGCAGCAAACCACCTACCTGTAGAGATATCTATGATAGATTTACACCAATTCCCCCACCTCATGTCCTAAAAAATTCATCATCTGAGGGATTGAGCATAAACCAGAGTTTAATAAACTTCTTAAAATGTAGTTCTCAACATCAGCTTCATGTGAAAAATAAGGGGGAACATTTTTCTGTGGCCCCAGAAAATTAAATAAATATATATAGGGTATGGCCAAACATCACTACTAATACACAGCTAAACAAACATGAAAAGCTTAAGTAATTCCTATATGTAGCCAAAGCTAGCCATCACTAGCCTAGTGTCTTTGGTTCTTTCTTCTATTTCCTAAACATGCCTGGAAGTAAAAGGAGGTGCAGTGGAGCTGGTGGACAAAGATCTGAATTTATTTTCCCCCTGCACTTCTCCCTAAGCCTGAATGACTTCTTGTCTAGAGATAACAGAAGAGCAAATTAAAAATAAAGAAGGAAAAGAAGGAAAATAAAAAGACTTCTGGCCAAGATCGAGGTGTAGGTAAATACACTTTGCCGCCTCACACAACCAAAAGAAGGACAACAACAAACTTAAAAACAAAAAATAACCAGAACTGTCAGAAATCAAACTGTGTGAAAGTCCGACAACCAAGGAGTTAAAAAAGAAACATTCATCCAGACTGGTAGGAGGGACGGAGACAGGCAGCCAGGGCGGAGATGGCACGTAGCAAGGCAGCAGCTGGAGAACCAGGGCAGGTGAGGCAGTTGCTGGCAGACTAGGCAGTCTATCTTTGCATGCAAATAAACCAGGAGGAACAACTGGAGAGCAAGACAGACCGTGCAACCCAGGGTTCCAGTGCAGAGAACTAAAGCCTCAAAACCTATGAATCAAAAAACCTGTGGGGGTTGAGGTGTCAGAAGAAACTCCCACAGAACTCTCACAGAATAGTTCCTTGGAGAGACCCAAAGAGTCCTTAAACATACACAAAACAACCCACCTGGGAATCAGCACCAGAAGAGCCCAATTTGCTTGCTGGTGATGAAGGAAGTGACTGAAAGCCAGCAGAGAGCTGAGCAAGCAACATTGTTCCCTCTCACACCTCTCCCCCACATATAGCATCACAATGCAGGGATGAGGGTTGCCCTACCCTGGTGAATACATAGACTCCATCCCTTACTATGTAACAGGTGTGCTGAAGACAAAAAATATGGCCCAAATGAAAGAATAGATCAAAAACTCCAGAAAAAAGTACAACTAAGCAATGAGAAGATAGCCAACAAATCAGATGCAGAGTTCAAAACACTGGTAATCAGCGTGTTCACAGATATGGTTGAGTATGGTCACAAAATAGAGGAAAAAGTGAAGGTTATGAAAAGTCAAATAAAGGAAAATGTGCAGGGAACCAACAGTGAAGGGAAGGAAACCGGGACTCAAATCAACAGTTTGGAGCAGAAGAAAGAAAAAAATATTCAGCCGGAACAGAATGAAGAAACAAAAATTTTAAAAAATGAAGAAAGGCTTAGGAACCTCCAGTACAACTTTAAATGTTCCACAATCTAAATCACAGGGGTGCCATAAGGAAAAGAGGGAGACCTAGAAATTGAACACTTATTTGAAAAAATAATGAAGGAGAACTTCCTTAATCTAGCAAGGGAAATAGATTTCCAGGAAGTCCAGGAAGCTCAGAGAGTCCCAAACAAGTTGGACCTATGAAAGCACACACCAAGGCATATCATAATTATATTACCTAAGATGAAAGATAAGGAGAGAATCTTAATAGCAGCAAGAGAAAAGCAGAGAGTTACCTACAAAGGAGTTCCCATAAAACTATCAGCTGATTTCTCAAAAGAAATCTTGTAGGCAAGAAGGGGCTGGAAAGAAGTATTCAAAGTCATAAAAGGCAAGGACCTACATCTGAGATTACTCTACCCAACAAAGCTATCATTTAGAATGAGGGGGCAGATAAAATGCTTCCCAGATAAGGTCAAGTTAAAGGAGTTCATCATCACCAAGCCCTTATTATATGAAATGTTAAAGGGACTTATCTAAGAAAAAAGATACAAAATACAAACAGCAAAATGACAACAAACTCACGACTATCAACAACTGAACCTAAAATATCAAAAACAAAAACAAAAATGAACTGAGCAGACAACTAAAACAGAAACAGATTCATAGACACAGAGGTGACGTGGAGGGTGGGGATGGGGAGGAGAGAGAATGGGGAAAAAGGTACAGGGAATAAGAAGCATAAATTGTAGGTCAAAACAGGCAGGGGGGTGTTAAGAATAGAACTAATGGGAAATGGAGAAGCCAAAGAACTTATATGTACAACCCATGGACATGAACTAAGGTGTGGGAATGATGGTGGGAGGGGGGTACAGAACAGAGGGAAATAAAAGGGAGAAAAAATGGGACAACTGTAATAGCATAATCAATAAAATATGTTTTAAAAATAACAGCATAAGAAAATGGCAAAAATAAATTTTAAAAAGAAGTAAAACAAAAATGTGGTAAATGCTAAAGAAAAATAGCATGAATCTGCTAATACAAAAAAAGAAAACCTATAAACTTATCCAATGTCACAGAATTGAAAAATAGAGGAACCAAAAATTGTCCCTTCCTACCTATCAGATTGGTGTTTTAAAAAATTATATCTAGTACTATTGAGGAAATGAATAAGTAGAACCTCAAACACTATTGGTGGGAACATAACTTGATAAAATCTTTGTGAGGACAGTTTGGCAACATCTATCAAATGGAATACACATTCTCTTTGATATAGCAGTCCTGCTTCTGAGAATCTGTTTTACAGAAATACTAGCAAATGTGCAGAGATGTAAGTATGTGAAATATAAGTATGTAAAATATTTACTGTTCTGTTGTATTTAAATTTAAATGAACTGAAAGCAACTCAAGTATCTATAAACATAAAAATAATCAAGTAAATTGTGGTATGTTACTTCTTTGTGATATTATTTAACCATTATTTAGAATGAGACTGAATAGATTTATAGGTAATGAAAAATATAAATCTGCACAACATAGAATTAGGAAAAGTATATAAATCACAAATTAATAACATTTATGTGTATTTGTGTGCATATACATTTATGCACACACATACATGTGTGAATGCGTATTTATATATTGATTGGAAATTGTACTCTAAATGATAAAAAGTGGTTTTCACTGGATATGGAAGAGGAATTAAATAGAGGTATTGAAGTAAAATTGGGTAGAAGGTAAGAAAAGATTATTCATTTACTGCCTGAGTAATTTTAAAAACATTTTTTTTCAATGAAAAGCAAAAGATGTCAAAACTGAATTATTTTAGTATCTGTTTCTACTCATTCTCATTAGGGTTACAAAATTGTGTATCTGACCTGCTCAGTTATCATAGCTCACGTAACTTGGGGTATAATCAAGGTTTGTACACAGTTTCTATCCCCACCTGCCTCTTTTATTGCTAGGATTATGCAATTTTACACAATTGTGACCCATTAGTTTTACTACTTTTCTAAGAAAAGTCAAATTTTGTTGCATCAGTTCCCTAATTCTCACTATTTGCTTCTAAGTGTAATTTAGTCATCACTATCTACACAGAGCAAGTTGTCAAATAATTATCTAGAAATGTATATAACTTAAAGCTTTTGCACTAGCATTTTGTCTACCAATTGCACATATTGTTACAGTTACACATCCATTGCTATAATTGCTAGTCAGTAAAGGAAGCACAAAAACATTACATTTCTGAGGTCATTGTGCCAGGTGTAGAAGACTATTTTATTTATACTCAATGCTTTGAATATTGTATATTTATAGAATAATTCCAAACTGAAATGATCTTTGAAAAGATTATATTTGTAAATGTTCATCATCTGGGAAACATTTATTGAAACCCTTCTCTTTATATAAACATGTCCTAAGTGTTCTATAAAGGTTATGAGCAAAGAAGGGCAACCCCTGACGTTAAACATGTTTAAATTCACTCAAAGATATAAGATTACTAATATCTGAGAGGCAACCCTTTCTTAAAATACAATAGTTGCTTTTATAATATTCAATGAGATCATATGGGGGAAAATGCAGACAACTGTATTTGAACAAAAATAAAATAAAATTAAAATTAAAAATTTTAAAAATTAAAAAAATATTCATTGAATTCATTACAGGCTGGGAACAATTCTAAGCCCTTGGAATATATCAGCAAAAAAAAATTAAAAATTTTCTTTCTCCATAGAGTTCATTTTGTCCTGGAAATAAATTTAAAAATTATAATACCATTTAGATTATATAACAAATTAGATTATAAGTGCAAGAAAAATTGTTGGAAAGAGGAATTGATCAATGAGAGGTCAGGCAGGAGGACAGTACAGGCTATAGTGTGGTAGAGCAGGAGGTGTAATTTTAAATAGAATGGTGAGGGAAACCCTCAGTGGGAGGTTGACCCTTGAGAAATACCTGAAGGAGCTTGAGGGAGTTAGTTATGCAATTCCACACTGAGAAACAGTTGAGATGATATCCAAGGGCACTGTGTTCCTGGAATGTTTCATGAACAGCAAGGCCAGAGGAGAGTAAATGGTTGTCATAGAAAAAAAAAAAAAAAAGTGGATGTGAAAGAAGTAAGGCCAAATCACATAGTCCCTTGTAAGTCAATGTTTTTTATTACAAAGGCATATACATTTACTCTGAGGGGAAAAAAATCACATTGTGGTTTGGGCAGAAGAGGGAAATTGTATGAAAAGGTGTTTAGAGAAATCGTTGTGAATGCTGTCTTAATGACAGACCGTCAGGGAACAGGAATAAAATTACAAAGTCCAGTTATTAGGTTGTTGTACTAATTCAGAAGAAATCTTATGCTGTTTAGGCCAGGATAATAGCAGGGAAAGTGGTAAAAAGGGGTTCACCTTCTGGACATGTAGTATAGATAGATTTTACAAAATTCCCTGGGAATTGAATGAGAAGTGTGAGAGAAAGGAGTCAAGGCTGTTGGCCAGAACAGTTGAAAAGATTTAGTTCTTTGAAATAGATAAGGGAAACCATAAACAAAACAGATTGACAGGGAACATCAAAAGTTCAGTTTTGGACTTATTGAGTTGGTAATGTCTATTAGACATTCAGGTGGAGATAGTTTAGGGAGAGCATGATGCTCTAGAATTCAGACCTGGGGTCTGGACTGTAGATACACATTTGGGAATCATCAGCATATAGGTGCTATTAAAAGCAATAGATCTAGATATAGAAGAGAAAATGGCCAAGCGTAAGCCCTGGGCACTTGGATATTGAAAGATCAGAGAGAAGAGAAGGAACAAATAAGAGACTGAGAAGAGACTCAGAAAGTAAAGGGGAAAAAAAATCAGAACAGGGTCTCCAGAAGCCAGATAAAGAAAGTATTTCAAAGAGAAGTGATAAATTGTTTCACATTCTGTCAGTTGCCTGAGTAACATAAAGGCTGAAGTGTTATCATTGCATGCAGCCCATGAGGCCAATAGATACCTTGACAAGGGCAGTTTGGGTTGTGTGGTGAAGGCACAAGCATGGCTGAGTGAATGTCAGGGAGAATAATAGCAGGTGGGCAAAGAACTATTTTGAGAAGGTTGGCTAAATAAAAAACAGAGAAATGAGAAGGAAAATGAAAAGAAAAAAGGTCAAGGGACAGATATATATTTTTACTTTATTTTTGTTTTTTATACTATTACGGATATCCCCATCCCCCTCACTTTGCTCCCCTGTCCTCTACCCTCATCGCCCCCAACCCCTGCCACTTTGCTGTGGCCATCACCACCCTGTTGTCTGTGTCTATGGGTTATTCATATTTGTTCTTTGGCTAATCACCTTACCTTCTTTTATCCAATTCCACCTCCTCCCCCCATACTCCAACAGCTGTCAGTCTGTTCCATGCATCCAGGCCTCTGGTTCTATTTTGTTCATCGGTTTATTTTGTTCATTAGATTCCACATATAAATGAGATCATATGGTATTTGTTTTTTACCAAATGGCTCATTTCACTGTGCATAATAATCTCTTAGTCTATCCATGCTGTCACAACAGGTAAGAGCTCCTTCTTTTTTATGGCTGCATGGCATTCCACTATATAAATGTACCACAGCTTTTTTATTGACTTATCTACTAATGGTCACTTAGGCTGTTTCAAGATCTTGGCTATTATAAATAATGCCATAATGAACATAAGGGTGTATATATTCTTTCAAATTAGTTTCAGGATTTTTAGAATATAACCACAGAAGTGGAATTGCTGGGTCAAAAGGCAGTTCCATTTTTATTTTTATTTTTTAGAAAACTCCATGCTGAGAGATATATTTTTAGGACATTTCTGTGCTGATGGAATGATCCAGTAAAAAAGAAAAGAATTTTATGAAAAAGGAGGAAGCAGAAGTCCTGGAACAGTGATCTTAAATAGGCAGAGAGATAGGCTCATATGCACAAACACAGATCTGTTCTGTGTAGAGGTAGGTTTGCTCACCTGGCAACCAGTGAAAGAGGACAGAGACACAAGAGCTGATAGGTGGGCTCAAGTGTTGAGGTCTGTATTACTTTTCTGATTACTTCATTTTCCTCAGTATGATAAAAATGAAGGTCATCAATGAGGTGACCTTGAAAGATTAGGCAGTAGAAATTTAAAAGATAAAGAGAAGATGAGAAAAAAATAGTCTAGATCAGTAGAAGGGTGATTCTATAAATTAGGAAAATAGAGTATGATTGTCAGGAAGAATTTAATGTTTACTTGGGGTTTGTGCTTAGGGATTTAAAAAGAGACTAGTCAAGAGAATGTGTCTTTAGTATGGCCATATTAAATTGCATAAAAGGAAGCATGGTTAAGAACAGAATTTAGTTTAACTAAAGTTATGGGTAAGCCAAGAGAACACACCAGAGTAAGAAAAAGACAACAAAAGCTAATAATAGAGGCAACAAAATAATATAACAATAGACACATAAGGATAATTAACTTCATTCAAACATATGATGTGTAAAAATGTGTGAGATAGGTTTCTTCAAACTAACATAAAATAGACTCAGATTATAATTATTTATATTCAAATGACTCTTTTCTTAACAGTATATTCAATCTGACATTTGTATGGTGCAAAACCTTATGAAAACTTTCTTTTGCAATTGTTTTCAGTCTACAACACAATCTTTCCAGTATATGCAAAGTTTTGATTTTGTTTTAGAAAGAACAAAAGTCTTTTGAAACCAAATCTAGTGGATTAAGTGAGTGATACAATTCTATTTGGATCGCAAATGAAGTGTGATTACAAAGTTATAAGATTTATTTCCTTGAATGACTCATTAACTGGCTCTGGATAAAATTCCAAAAGAAGAGTTACACAATTTGGAATTAAGCTCCAGTTAATCAGAAAAGACCTTCTGGAAAGAGTGATTTTTAAATTAAGCTTACAGGAGGAATGAAAGGTAAAGGATTGGCAGATACCAAGAATGACCTGAACAGGTAGTACTTATATTTCTACAAATATTTCCAGTTTAACATTTTGATGTTTTATTTACACGTACCTTTATTTATTTTTAAAATCAATGTGCAAAGTAGGTAGTGTAGAATTGTTGCATTGTAAAGAACATAGAACTCTCCATCCCCTCACTAGTACTATTTGTAAATGAGGAAAACAGTCTTCAAAATTTGAGAAACATGTCTAAAGTCACAGGCATAGTGAGAAAAATGGTAACTAAAATCTATGCCTCCAGGTCTAAACTCAGTTATCTCAACCAAATTGTCATACTTCTTAAAATTTGACAGAGGAGGAACTGGGCAGCAGAATTTCTGTTTCTTAATTTGTTATTTCCAGTTGCTGTAATATAGGTACAGAGAGAAGAAAGTAAAATGTTTTCCAATAAAGGCCCTGAATCAGTGGTTGTCAACTAGGATGGTTTTGCCCTCAGAGTAGATTTTATTTCTACTAAGTAGGAAAAAAGTTTTTTACCCTCCCTAAGTATATTGTAGTTAGTTTTTAATTTATTAATCCTTATTACTATTGATGTCCTTGGTCCTATATTTTATAAATGGATATATTTATGTATGAAAACAACAGCAAGAGAAATGTTTCCCAAAGCTATATTTCAGAACTCACCAGACTGTGGTTGTTGAAAATCAATTTTCCCTCACCTTGTGGTCTATACATGCAGTTTTTATTTTCCAAGGGGAAACACCTGCAATCAATTGATGAACTGCTGTTTGTGGATCCAACTGTCACTGAGGTCATGCAGTGGCAAAAGCCTCATTAACATGATAGGAATGTGCCTGCAAATGTATCATTGAGATGCAAACTCTGAACCTATATTTTATTGTATTTGCAGATTTTTTTTCAAAAAGAAACCCCAACTTTTAGAAGGAGAGGTACTGAACTTTACCCAATGGATACTGACATTTGATAGAACATTAAAGGCTAAGATACACTCTTATATTCCTCATCTGTCTCATTCAGTAATTTTCCAGTTTCTTCTCCTTAAAATAACAGTGGAAAACTTCACTGAATCTCACAAAACGTATTACAGGTTCTGAGAACCTGCTCAATTTAGGTGTTGTTTTCAATAATATTTTTTATTTCCACAGTTGGTATGTGTCCTGTAAGTCAATTTCTTTACAAGATGAACTTCTTTCATTCTTTCTCCCCTATTTTTTTAGAATTATGGCAAATTCTCTAATTATATATAATTACTGTTTCCACAAACATATTTGGCATAGCTTTGTATTAAAATATTCCCATTTCTCATAATATCTTCACATGATATTGTTACACATGAAAGAAGAGAATTGTGGTGTAAGTAAACTAAGACAGTATCCTGTATAATCCACTTGTTTTCAGAGGGTAAAATATTGCCTATAGAGATGACACAAATTTCTTAAGTTCACTTAGATAATTAATGGCAATTGTAACTTAAGTCTGGGTCTTTTCTTGTATTACAACAATACTGAAATAACTTGAAAATAATTTATTTTATGCAATAACAAAGTTGAAGAGTTGATTAGATGTCAAGAATTTTCTGATTTTTTTTGGAAAGATGGTGGAAATGTAGGTGGGAGTGGAGTCCACTTTTCCCTGTGCACAGATGGAACACCTAGCTGATCTTCTGAGGAACAGAGTGAGGAGTCAATCATATCCCAGCATATATGAAGGTTGGAGACCAAAATTGTAGAAGACATTGAAAACCAGATGCTAAGGAGATTCTTTTGGACAGTAAGGTCCCTGGGATAAGCACAGGGACCAGGGCTGCTGCAGCCCCAGGCCTGACACCTGCTGGGCCTGCCACAGGATTATTGAAAGAGAGCCAGGTCAACAGCTTCTTCCTCTACCAAACAGGGAGGATAGAGAGGCACCAGGATGGACCTGGATGCTTGAAGTTGCTGGGGGGAATAGAGACAAAGTGGCATATGCACAGGGGTGGTATTCACCTGCCGAGACTGTGAACACCAGCTGGGTCATTATCAGAGAAATTGGGGAGCCAGGTGATACCCTGGAGAAGGGAGAAGAGTTGGGCCATGATGGATCTTGACCTGGATAGTCTCCAGTCTGGTTGGAGAGTTGGGCTGTGTGAGAGGCCAGACACTTGTTAAGAACGGAAGGCTTGAACAGGGGAATTTTATTCAAAAAAAGTCTCTTGGTGGCTGTTTAGGGAACTTTCCTACAGCAGGTGCCCCTGCCAACCCAGCCATGCACCCCTGCATCTGCCACAACCACAACCTGGGACATACCCCTGACACCACAGCAGCCTCGGCCTCAGCTTCAGCCTCACCCTTGCCCCCGCCATCACAGCCATCATGGTGCCCATGCCCTGAGTGGCCAGACTGGCTTGCTAAGAGGAAGGATGATGAGCCCTATGCAGAGGAGAGCAGCAGGGCTCAGGGAGTTAGCAGGCCCCAGAAAGACTTAATTCAGTGGGGGAGCTGAACTACTCTTAAGAGACTTTGAGAGTGTCTAGCACCTAGGACAGCAAAGAGCAAGAAGGTGGTATGTGAGTTGTCCCTAATTGGTGTACCTCAAGGACAGCACAACTGGTGATTGAAGGCACCAGCTGGCACAGAAGGGCACTGGGGACCAGCAGCAAACAGAGGAATTGGGCTGGAGGCTGGGCAACTGTGAAAGAATGTGGCCCAGACATGGCCACAATCCTCTCAAAACTAGGAAGGGAGAAAAGCAAAACCCAAACCCCCTTGACCTGCTGCAGCCAGAAAGACCAGCATAATTCACTTGGCTCTTTTAAAGTCAGCAGGAGGCTTTTTTTTTTCTTTCTTTTTTTCCCCCAAGTGAGACTATAAGACCTGGTTCTATGAAAGGACCAGAGTCAGACCAAAGAGGGATCACAAGATTAATACCAATAACTGAGAAACTAAGACAAATTTCCTTTTGCTATTCCAGAGAACTTTCAGGTTATTGTTTATTTGTAGTAGTTACTCTATCATTATTTTTACTTTTTTTATTTTATTTGTATTTTTTATTTCTCTTCTTTCTGTTTAGTTTTCTTCATTTTATTTGTTTAATTGTATTGTTTGACTAGGTTTCCTTGTTCTCTCTTTCATAGTGTATTTTTAATTTTCCATCTTTCACTTCACTTGTGTTCCAATAGCACACTACTCTAGGTCTTGTACTTCCTATTCTTGTTATTCAGATGACATAGATTCTGTCATATGATTGTTGTTCAAGTATTATCATAAATAAATTCTGTTTCATACAATTGTAAATAGTACACAGCACCTCTCCCAGATTGTAGCCCATTTCAATGTCTTCCAGAATTATATTACTGTTGTGGTTCACACTATCCTCTCACACACTATGCCTATTTTCTATCCTTTACTCTCACTATATCTCATAATCTTACTTCCCACAATCTCACTGTTTTCTAGATTCAACTCACAATACTTCCCCCCTCTAACAAAAGTCTTATCATTTTTCCACCCTTTCTAAAAAGTGGCTAGTTGGATGAAATATCATGATTAACACTATACATATCCAAAGGATCTTGTACCTCTTCCCTACAGGTTGGTATTTTGAATCCCATAGAATACACTTGCTGTCTTAACCCATTTTGCCTTCCCCCTCCAACTGGTCACAAAAAAAGGGTACATGGGAGCTGTGGACAGCAGTATACCTGCTGGAAGAAAGAACCAACAAAAGAACCACCAACACATAATAAAGGAAGATAGTGAAGGAGTGAGTAGAAGCCACACTAATCTCCACCCAGGACCAATCTAGAAATACAACTAAATGGTGGAGAAATTACCCAGAACAAACAACTGAACAAGAAGAAGAGAAAAGCCTCAAAACCTCAGTCAGATAGAAGAGATAGCTTTGAAACAACCTGTCCACACCTGCAGCACAGCATATAAGATGTGGTGGGCAGAGTGACCCTCAGTTCACTAGCATGAGGGAAGGATCCACCAGAGAAAGACCTAACAACAATCAAAACACAAATACATCCAGAGAGCCAAAATAAATGACAGCCCAAGCACAGCAAGTTCAGGAGATCAAGAGGACTGCACCACTGAGAAGACTCTTACCTGTGAGAACAGGTCTTCTACCATAGAAGTTTACATCACAAACTCAGGGAGTCAGAACAAATCAATTTAAGGAGCAAAGGTTAACAATAAGAGTGTCACAAGCAATGGGAAGACAATGAAACAAACCCCAAACAGAAGGAAAGGAGAAAGCCCCAGACAGAATCCTAAATGAAATAGAGGTAAATCAATTATAAGATATTGAGTTCAAAGCAATGGTTATAAGGAAGCTCAATGAGCTCACTGAGCATTACCAAAAACTACAGGGAAACTACAATGAACTCACCGCAAACTATATCAACATGAAAAAGGAAACAGAAACTATCAACAAGAGCCAAGAGGAAATGAAGAATACAATTTCTGAGTTAAAGAAGACAGTAGAAGGAATCAAAAGCAGGCTAGATGATGCAGAAGATCAAATCAGCGAGCTGGAAAACAGAGTAGAAAAAAACTCCCAGAAAGAAAAAGAAAAGGAAAAAGACTAAAAAGGAATGAAGAGGTGTTAAGGGAACTGCAAGACAACATGAAACTTAATAATATCCATATAATAGCTATACCAGCAGTTGAAGAAGAGGAACAAGGGATAGAAAACCTGTTTGAAAAAAGTAATGATGGAAAACTTCCCCAATTTTGTGAGAGAAAATGTCACACAAATCCAGGAAGCACAGAGAGTCCCAAAGAGGCCCACTTCAAGAAGCATTATAATTAAAATGGCAAAATTCCAAGACAAAAAGAGAATCTTAAAGACAGCAAGAGAGAAATGGGAAGTAACATACAAGGTAAGTTAAGGCTAAGACTAGCAGCTGACTTCTCATGGGAACACTCCAAGCCAGAAGGGATTGGCAAGAAATATTCCAAGTAATGAAAAACAAAGGTCTACAACCAAAACTACTCTATCCAGCAAGGCTCTCAATTAAAATCAGGTGAAATAAGGAGTATCCCAGACAACAGAAGTCTCAAAGAATACACCTCCACCACTCCAGCAATGCAAGAGATGCTAAAGGATCTGCATTAAACTGATAAGAGCAGATACTACACTTGATCATAGCCAAAAAGCTGAGAAGTCACAGGAAAAGGAAAAAAAAGCTTTAAGAAAAAATAAGCTTTAAGAAAAGAAAAAGAGAGAGAGAGAGAGAAGTACAGATACGAAAGAAGTAAAATGGTAATGAATAAGTACATATCAATAATAATCTTGAACTTAAATGGATTGAATGCTATAATCAAAAGACATAGAATACCTGAATGGATAAGAAATCATGACCCACATGTATGTGGCCTACAAAAGACCTATTGCAGAACAAAAGACCTACATGGACTGGAAGCAAAGGGCTGGAAAAAATATTTCAAGCAACTGGGAAAAAAAAGCTGGGGTAGCAATAATAATATCAGACAAAATAGACTTCAAAACAAGGGCCATAAAAACAGACCCAGAAGGACACTTCATAACGTTCAAAGGAAGAATCCATCAAGAAGATATAAGCATTATAAACATATATGCACCCATCATAGAAGGACTGAAATATATAAAGAAAATATTGAAGGACTTCAAGAAAGATATTGACAGCAACAAAATTATAGTATGGGATTGTAACAACCCACTGTCAAAAATGAATAGGTCTTCCAAACAAAGATATTGCTGCACTGAGCAATGTCTTAGATCAAATGGACTTAACTGACATAGACATAGGAACTTGCATCCCAAAGAAGCAAAATACACATTCTTTTCAAATGCACATGAAACATTTTCAAAGACAGTGCACAGGATAGGACACAAAGCAATCCTCAACAAATCCAAGAAAACTGAAATCACATTAAGCACTTTCTCTAACCACAAAGGACTGAAACTAGAAACCAATCTTAAGGAAAAATCTCAAAAACAATCAAATTCATGAACATTGAATAGCATGCTATTAAACAATGAGTGGGTCAAGAAGGAGATCAAGGAGGAAATCAAAATATTTCTGGAAACAAATGAAAATGAACTCACAGCAGTCCAAAACTCATGGGACATTGTAAAGGCAGTCCTGAGAGGGAAGTTCATAGTGATACAGGCCTGCCTAAAAAAGATAGAAACATTTCAAATAAACAACCTAACCCTATACCTACAAGAATTGCAGGAACAATAACAAAGAAAGCTCAGAGCAAGTAGAAGGGGAGAAATAACCAAGATCAGAGCAGAATTAAATGACATAGAGACTAAAAGCACATTTCTAAGGATCAATACAACCAGGAGCTGGTTCTTCAAAAAGACAAACAAAATCGACAAACCTTTAAGCAGACTCATCAGAGAGAGGAACTAAATAAACACAATCAGAAATGAAAGAGGAGAGATTACAACAGATACTACAAAAATACAAAGGATTGTAAGAAATTACTATGAAGAACTATATGCCAAGAAATGTAAAAAACTAGGTGAAATGAACAAACTTCTAGAAAAATATAATCATCCAAAATTGAATGAAGAAGAAGCAGAAAGCCCGAACAGACCAATAACAGTTGACAAAATTGAAGCAGTAATCAAAAAATTCCCAACACACTAAAGCCCTGGAAAGGACAATTTAACAGGAGAATTTTACAAATCATTTAAGGAAGAGCTAACTGCTATCATTCATGAATAATTCCAAAAAATCCAAGAAGATGGAAGACACCCAAACTCTTTATGAAGCCAGCATCAACCTAATTCTAAAACCAGATAAAGACACAAAAAAGAAAGAAAACTGCAGGCCAATATCTCTGATGAATATAAACACCAAAATCCTCACCAGAGTACTGGCAAACGTCATCCAACAATACATTAAAAAAATCATATACCATTATCAAGTGAGATTCATCCTATGGATGCAAGGATGGTACAATATGCACAAATCAATAAATGTAATACATCATATAAACAAAAGAAAGGACAAAAATCCCACAATCCTATCAATAGATGTGGAAAAAGCATTTGATAAGGTACAGCACCCATTTGTGATAAAAACACTCAGCAAAGTAGGCATACAGGCAGCATTCCTCAACACAATAAAGGACTATGTGAGACATACAGCCAGCATCATACTCAACGAGCAAAAACTTAGAGCTTTTCTACTAAGATCAGTAGCAAGACAAGGATGTCCACTTTCACCAATCCCATTCAACATAGTATTGGAAGTCCCAACAACAGCAGTCAGACAAGAAAAACAAATAAAAGGCAAGCAAATCGGAAAGGAAAAAGCAAAACTGTCAATGTTTGAAGACGACATGATAGTATACATAGAAAATCTTATAGACTCCACCAAAACACTACTTGATCTAATAAGTGAATCTGGCAAAACAGCAGGATACAAAATCAATATTCAGAAATCAAAGGCATTTTTGTACACCAACAATGAAATATCAGAAATAATAATCAGGAACAAAATCCCATTTGCTATAGCAACAAGAAAAATAAAGTACCTAGGAATAAACCTAACCAAGGAGGTAAAAGACCTGTACTCAGAAAATGATACAACACTGAAGAAAGGAATTAAGGAAGACACAAACAAATGGAAGTATGCACCATGCTCATGGATTGGAAGAATTAACATAATCAAAATGTCCATACTACCTAAAGCAATTTATAGATTCAAGGCAATCTCTATTAAAGTACCAATGACATATTTCACAGATATAGAACAAACATTTCAAAAATTTATATGGAACCATAAATGATCCTGAATAGCTGAAGCAATTTCAAAGAACAAAGTAGGAGGGATTACAAGACCTGATATAAAACTGCATTGCAAGTCCACTTCAATCAAAACAGCCTGGTACTGGCATTAGAACAGATATGTAAATCAATGGAATAGAATAGAAAGCCCAGAAATAAACCCAACTCTTTATGGTCAATTAATATTTGACAAAGGGAGAAGCAGTATAAATGGAGTAAAAATAGCCTCTTTAACAAATGGTGTTGAGAGATCTGGACAACTACATGCAAAAAAAAAAAAAATGAAACTTGATCACTAACTTACACCATACACAAAAATTAAATTGAGGTGGATAAAAGACTTAAATATAAGTTGTGACACAATAAAATCCCTAGAGGAAAACATCAGCAGGAAAATCTCAGAAATTCCATGAAGCAATATTTTCACCCATATGTCCCCTAACACTAGGGACATAAAAGAAATAATAAACAAATGGAACCTCATAAAAATAAAAAGCTTCTGCATGACTAAATAAAACAGCATTAAAATGAAAATAGAACCAACTATATGGGAAAACATATTTGCCAGTGACAGCTCAGACAACGGTTCCATCTTCAAAATATATAAAGAACTCACACAACTTCACTCTAGGAAGACAGACAACATAATAAAAAAACGGGCAAAAATACCTAAACAGACACTTCTCCAGGGAGGACATGCAGAGATCCCAGAGACATATGAAAAGGTGCTCAGCATCACTAGCCATCAGAGAGATGCACATTAAAACCACAATGAGCTACCAGTTCACACCAGTGAGAATAGCCATCATAAACTGATGCAGACACTGGCCTGCAGTGTCCGCACCATTATGGATGAGACATGAGATAAATTCACATGGACTACCCAGTCCTGTGGAGAAAAAGGCATGGCATGGCTACCCTCTCAAGGGGAAGGTGCCTCAGAGAAGCCTGGCCACTCTCTCAAGAGGAGAGTGCCCCAATCCTTCCTTGACAAGTTTTTTATTGGGTTTAATTTGCAAAGGAATACAGGTAAAGCACATTAATCATTGTCAGGCAATAAGGATCAAACAATAGATAACAAAGAACTCTGAGAGCCTATTTTGAGTCAGGGTCTGTTAGCTAAAGGGCTACAAAACTTTGGGAAACTAACTCATTTCCTGCTCAGACCCTTATCATTTAATGGAGAGCATTCTTAGCAAAGCAGGTTTCACAGGAGTCTGTGTATTCTTTCTTAGGCCTGATCACCTAGGGAACCTACCCTTTCCAGCACAGGGCTGCACCACCCTCTGTCATTATTACAGGCTTAAGTCAGGCAGAGAAGGCAAGATAGCCAAGAAATTAGGAGACTTCTTGCAGGCAGAATGAGGACTCAGGCTATGTCAAGGCCAAGGGATGAGGGTCCATCACCCCCTTTTGCTGTAGCCCCCCAAGTCCTTCCCTGAGGCCTACATGTGATCATAACTGTCTTAGGTTATTTCCCCCATTGAGGAATCTTATCCATCATTGGCTAACTGATCAAGCATTGGGGGCCAGTTATGGAAAAAGGAGCAGAAGATATGCTCCTGCCAGGGAGATAAGCTTTGTCTCCTTAGTTGCTAATGGTCCAAAGGTCGCTCACTCAGCCTTAGCCATGGGGGTTTGGGGGTAGAGCCCCTGAAACCAGGCAGGGAAGCTCTCAACAATAAATCAACAAATAAGTGTTGGAGAGGATGTGGAGAAAAGGGAACCCTAGGGCACTGTTGGCTGGAATACAGACTTGTACAGCCACTGTGGAAAGATGTATGGAATTTCCTCAGAAAACTAGAAATGGAAATGCCTTTTACCTGCAATTTCACTGCTGGGATTATATCCTAAGGATCCTGAAACACCAAACCAAAAGGACATATGCACCCCAATGTCCATAGCAGCACAATTCACAATAGCCATGTCCTGGAAGCAACCTAAGTGTCCATCAGTAAATGAATGGGTCAAAAGATATGGTACATTTACACAATGAAATACTATGCAGCAAAAAGTAAGGAGCTCCTACTCTTTGTGACAGCATGGATGGAAAGGGAGAGCATTATACTAAGTGAAATAAGCCAGGTGGTGAAAGACAAATACCATATGACCTCACCTTTAACTGGAACCTTATCCAAAAAACAAACAAATAAGCAAAATATAACCAGAGACATTGAAATTAAGAACAATATGACAGTAACCAGAGAGAAAATGGGAGGGGATAATGGGGGAAAAGTGGGAAGGGTTTTCAGGAACAACTATAAAGGACATATGGACCAAACCAAGAGGTGGTGGGATCAGAGGAGGGGGATGGGATGACTTGGGTTGGGGGAGACTGGTGGAGGGTAAATGCAGGAAACTGTATGTGAACAACAATAACAATAAAATAATTTTTAAAAAGAAAAAGAAAATAAAGAATTTTCTAATTTGGGCAGTTTTGGAAGTTACATATTTTCTTCTACACCTACTCCATACACCTACAAATTTAATATCCAATAACTTTTGAATGAGCTGAAGTGTTTGTATGATCATCAATGGACTTTTTTTAGTGAAGAAACTTTTATTAAACACTATCATATCTCTGTTATCTTGCTCAACATTAGGTATACTGTGGGGAAGACAATAGAAGACTAAGATTGAAAATGTATATGAAGGTATGTCTTTGCAGAAGAATGTGTTAGATGTTAAAATGGAAGGATATATTAGTCACAGTGGCCACAGTCAAGAAGTAATCTTCAATTTCGTCTATTAGGGTCAGAGAGGTCTTCACAGGTGAAACAACAATAAGGGCATGTATTTGAATGGTCTTTCCAAGAAATGTAGTTTTCTTTGTTTGTTTCCAATTTACCATTATGTATCAAGATATAGTAGGTAGGTTCCTTTATAGTTAGGGTTTCTTTAAGAAATAATGTGAATGATATTTTAAAAGGGCAATGCATCATTTTTATTATTTTTCTTTATTTTACAAATAAAACAAGAATAAAATAAATATGAATGCAAATGCTTCTCTCCTTTCTCATTCTCTAGATTCCTGGTAGTATTCCTGTCATCCATGAAAAACTTATTGTAGTTGTTGAAAATTTTGGTCATCAAGATTTATTATGAGATAACATACAGAGAAAAAGAATACCCAGAGGAATAAGTGCCTCTCAGGGAAAGAAGTATGATCAGAGACTATAGGGATTTACATGAATGTGGGGCAAAAGTTGAAAGATAAATCTGAGGGATTTGCTTTAAAGGGAAGAAGGTCATTCTGAGGCCCAAGAAAGGCAGACCAGTGTTTGCTCAGGACCCACCTCCTCCTGAGAACCCATTCCCCTCCTTCATCATATGAGCCTTTCCACTACTGCTCTGAGGGTCCAGGGAACTCATTATTTCTTCATCAGCTTATGACATCTCACCTGTAACTGCCCACCTGTAACTGCCCAATCAAAGTAATTCTGGTTTACATCTCAAGACTTTTCTCCAAGACTGATGTGTGGATGGAATTGTGCTCCTGCTACAAATTTATCTGTTGAAGCCATAACCCACAATGTGATGGTATTGGATGAAGCCTTTGGGAGGTAATCAGGGTTAGATGAGGTCATGAGGATGGGGCCCTCATGATGTTGTTAGCAGTTTAATAAGAAGAGGAAAAGAGAGATCAGTGTGAGGAGAACACAGCAATCTACAAGATTGGAAGAGAGCTCTCATTAGGCAGCTGAATCATCCAACACCTTGATCTTAGACTTCCCAGCCTGCAGAAGTATAAAAATATATATTTCTGTAGTTTAAGCCACTCAGCTTGTGATACTGTATTATGGCAGCCAGTCCTAAGATACTAAGTGAGGTACCTGATAGAGTGGTGACTACTTATGCACAGTTTCGTTTTGAAGAAAGTGACAAAGGTTAAAGGCTGGATTGAACCAATCTGAGATGCACGTTGATGGTCTACAAGTTATGGAAAAACCTCTACTCTCCATAGGCTGAGAAAATAGAAATATTTTTGATGTTTCTCCATGCCTATCTTTTTCTCTCCACTAAGAGGGGTTCTCAAATCTCAGTCCTGAGAGTGCATATATTGACTATTTAAAACCCCCAAAATGTGCATATTAGGCTGAAAATTCTCTTCATTTCTATTATTGTCCATGAAAATATTTTTAAGATGTCAGATTCACAGCTCCTAAGCAATTTTGTGGCATAATATAAGATATGCCCTCTTGAAATTCTGATATAAGATTTCTGAACTGTTGAGAGTGGATTGTGTAAAACCCAAACACTCTAAAAGGGAATTATTAACAGGAAGACATTTATTACATAGATGATCACTCCTTGGCACTGCTGAGCAGTTCTTTATTGAGAGACTAACTCCCAGGAAAGGAATTAGGGCTGCACTGTGTTACTGTAGTGACCTAGAATATATGAAAGAATTTGAGCGCGCACACACAAACAAAGTGAATAGTTCCCATAACCAAAGAAAATTTGAAAAAGCAATTGTGGTAATTTTTTTGTGTACTCAATTAGAGCATTTATGGTAAATGCAAAGAACTAGGTGTTGCATCTGCCTTCTAAAGACACATTTTCAGAAACAGTATTGGCTTTGGAACCAGAGCTGTGTGGATTCAGAACTTTCGCAAATTCTATATAATCTCTAAATTTAATTTAATTTGTTGTAAACTGGAAATATTAATATCTCAGGATAGTTCTAAGAAAAAATGAAAAAAATGCATTTGTATATACATATACACATTTATTTATCTATATATACTGTGTGTTTGTATATGCTAATATGTGTGTATATGCATATATGTACCTACTTTTATATGTGTGTATATATGTTTATATATGTACATATATGTATGTGAATATGGTATATGCATATGCATGTAAAGGTAAGATAGATGATAGATAGATAGATAGATGATAGATAGATTAGATAGATAGATAGATAGATAGATAGATGATAGATAGAACTAGCCCAATACTCAGTAAATTATACTTCCTTCCCCAAACCCTATTATTGTATTTGCTGGTTTCAGAGATTGCCAGGCCCTTCAGAGGTATTACTTCCCAGTGCTAACAAATGCGGGATCTGGAACTAGAAACCAGGTCTCCTTTGCTGGTTCTACTCCACGCTAGCATTGATACCATTGGACTATGATTACTCATTAACCTGTCCTCCCTCAGATGGGTGACTTTGGATGGGTGAGGATGGTGTTTATTCTGTTTCTCCCACAACTTCCACAGTAACCAGTGTTTAGCAGGCACTAGGTAAGTCTTGCTTGCTGAAGTTAATTGAATGTGTGAGTGAAGAAATGAATGAGTCAATTAATTAACAGTAATAATTCCTTAGACTTGGTTAGTAATCATGATGATGAAGTATCCAAGAATGAGTAAAACATGGAAAATGATAAGGGACTTGTGAGAGTCAGTAGCCTCTGAGCAGTCAGTCTCTACTCAGGAATGCCATGTCAGCACTTGGAAAGAACCCAGCCCTCAGGAGTCTAAACCTCCAATGCCTGCAGGGAGGGCGGTGGTAACAAAAATAACAAAGGAGGGAATGCTGGAGACTGGGGCAAAAGACAGAGCACATACACATTCTAAATAGACTTTTTGATTGTTTTTTTAGTGCTGTATGTTTTACTGTTTGGACACTGGGCAGAAACGTCCAGTACACCTGCAAGGCCTGACTCCTGGGTCTCAGCCAAGGCCTCTGGTGGAAGTGACTTACTGAAGGTCTTCTGCAATGTTAAAATGAAATTTCTTTCATTTGGGAAATAGCTAAAACAAGCAAGTACTACCTTGGGTAATACTCAATCTCCACCCCTCCCTCCACTCCCAGAGGGGTGGAGATTGAGTATTGAAAGTATTGAGAATAGAAAGAAGCTTCATTCTTCTATTACGATAAAATTATCAATGGCCATATTCAAAGCTCAGGCTGACACCATTCAATGTGACAGACATTTTAGAGGCCTCAAAGGCTCATAGGCAACTAATTGTGCACCTTGGCCTCACAACAATTGATATTATCCACATCCCCTATTATATTTCTACAAAACAGCTCTGTGAAAAATACTAATTGATCTTGAGATAGCTGCAGTTTAGATACAAAACAGCTTGTAGTTGCTCTGTCACCAGCGATTCCTAGGGGAAGCAAAGAGGTAAGGTGATTAACAACATCAGCAAGGAAGGTTTTATCTCAAATGAGATGCTTATGTAAGACAATCTGATTTTTTGCAACTTTTTTTATGCTTGTGTTTTATTAAAGGTCAGAGGAAAGTGCACTTGTAGGTGAGGTTCACCCTTGTGCTTTGACTTATTTTATGGCTCTGTTCTCCAGCTAAGTGTCTGAGGCACAGAGCAGAGGTAAAAGCACTCGACTTGGAGTCAAAAGGTCTGCACTGGGACTTCAGCTTTGCAAATCTGGGCACATCACTTGATATCTCAGAGAATCAGTGTCTTTGTATGAAAAATGAGATAATCTATGCCTTTTCCTCTGTACTGCATCACTTATGTCCAAACCCATCATTTTGTTCTTTAACACTAACCTCTAGTAGTAAAAAATTGAGCATATTTTCAAATAAATATGTACATATACATATGTGTCTTATACATATATTCCTGTTTAATATATCATGTATGTTAAACATAAACAAAATTATACATTTTCTAAAGTGGACATGGAAATAAAAGAACATGCCCTCCCATAACTTCATGTACCCTGGTGAACATGCCCACCACTTTGAAAACAGTGCTCTATATAAAACAGATTATTTATATTTCTCTGAGTGTGACTTTTTTCTCCACAGTCTTGATACTCAAAGTGTATAGTCCATGGGTATATCAGAAGTATTTACAAGATATTAGAAATGTAAACTCTCAGGTCCCTCCTCAAAACTGCTGAATCAAACACTGTATTTTGAAAAAATCTCCAGGTGATTAGGTATGCACTAGCATTGGGCCTTTTTCTTGAAATAAGATTCCTTCATTTGAGTATCCAAAGAATGTTTGCACACCTTCCACAATTCTAGGAGTGTGTAGATGTTAAACCATTTTTCTCTGACCACCATACGCCTATCCAATTAGATGCATTCACATTTCTGGTCTCATATTCCTTTATGTGGTCTGATACCATGACAGATCTTAAGATTCCTATTAGACTCTGAGCTCCTGATTTCAAAGACATTATCTTAAATACATTTGTCAGTATTTTTGGTGCACGGTAATATTTATTGAAATAAAAATTCAAGGATGTCTGTTGTCAGAATCAAAGGATACAGTGTGTATGGAAAGACAACCATTTATTTGTTCATCCACTCAAGACCATGTGATGATTTCTTCTATTTGTAATGGTTTATGATTTTAAGATTAAATTGTTTTATGAAATTATCATCCAGTTTTAAAATAAATGATAAAAAAGAAGCATTCTTTGAGCAGCCACCACATGCTAGGAAAATCCCCAGGTGTGCAGTAGAAAAACATCAGGGCTACAGACCTACCTTCAGGACATTGGGTCTAAGGCATAAAAAAGTTGATTTTTATCCTCTTTTCTTAGTCATGCCAGCCACAGCTTCTACCCCAGGCATTTCAGGGAGTAAAAAGCATTCAGTGGCAGAGTAGGTTTTGAGCCTGCTATGGGGCCCAATGTCCAAGTATCTTGTCCAAGAAACCAAACTTTTGGTTGTCCTAGGAGCCCAGAGTAGCTTTCTAGGCCCCAGACCTCTCCTTCACTTGGGGTTAAGCTTTTTGCTCCCAGATGAAATATATTCAGCTGCAAAACAAATGGAACCTTATTTATATTTTTCAGTGAGAAACCCAATAATTAAACACAGTTAGATGGATAAATAAGAATTTACAACAATGTAATAGAAAAGAAGAGGGCACTGTGAAATGCTATCATTCTTTTCATTTGATAGATCTTCCTTATATTGACCTTTATTTCATGGTTCAATGAAATTGCCTTCAATCACACACAAAAAAATGTTTAAACTGAATCCCACATACTACCACAGTGCAGAATTTCAGGGCACCTGGCATCATGTCCTAAATAAAAACTGGAAGCCAAAAAAGTATGCTTTAAAAAAACAGACTACACCATATTTGGGAGACCATCTGTTGAGATAGAATTGATTTCTAAATAAACACATCTAGTTAATTCCAACAGCTCAGAGCACTTGATGCCACCCTGCCAGCTGCCCAGCCCCACCAGCTAAATAGATCTCTACTCCCTTGTCACAAATGCAAGAACTAAAGCAAAGGGGGAAAGAGCTCTCCTACAAACTCCCATTCCCATATGATGCAATGTGCACTGTAACTCCTTTAGTCATCAGCTCTTATAACATCACCTTTCATAGTTTCTATCTCAGCTGGAACTATCACATTCGGTGTAAATCTTCATAGATAAATTTTCTTTAAGACTTTGGCATTTATAATTTTAATGCAATATTTTGTAAGTAGTTATTCACAGATTAACTTTTAACCTATTACAGTCATAGTTTCTTTCTTCCGCTACTTAAATGTTCAAACTAATTTGAAACACAGACACATTGGTGTACAGCTCTATGTAAATTGCATTCCCTGGAATTGTTCAGTATACAACTGGTTTTATATTACATGGCAACTATGTTTTTTTTTCTCAATTTTGCTCTCAAGCTTACAATTTCAGTTTTATTGGTTTATATATTTTTTGGCCTAGTTTAAATCTATAAGCTGTTTTCATAGAGAATATATTAATCTCAGAAGTAAGCCTGGTTTTCTAATGGAAATGCTTAACCATAATAGCATAAATGGTGTCACTTTAATTACCATTTAAAGAGGGGAGCCCAGAATGAGACAGAGTGGTGGACTCATTAATTTTCCTGCCTCTAGCACCAAGCTCAGATCCAGCTCAGAGAGAGAGGCCAAAGGCCATACCAATCTATGTTGTGAATGTTTAGCATAGTGAAATGGAATATCACACACCAAAGGAAGGAACAGGCTGCTCCACCACCATGTTGACCTTGAAGCAATAAAATGAAACAGTAATTACTACTTGGACTATCATTCTGTAATAATGCCTTTATTATGATACTGATTACATTTTAAATAAAGTTAAACCCATAAATTAGATCTTTAGCAGATTCTACTGCTTGAGTTTGTAGACACCTACTCCAAATTTGCCTTTGAGAGTCATATATATGTAGTAATTTATTTTGTATTTGTTTATGAATTAGTGTTTTGCATAAAGAAGTCTAGGCTATAATATATAGAAGTTATAGTTTAGTGTTTTTATAAAAAGTATTTTAAAACCCATGCCATATATTTTAATAAACATAATTTACAACAGCTTTTACATAAAAATAAAACCAAATATATATAAATCTATGGGGAACTAGATTTTAAATAAGTAAAATTTATTCATTCTATTTATTATTTCCACCAAGTGGTGTATACTTGTAATTAGGAAATGGAAACTATAATAAATAATTGAATGAAACACTATAATAATTTTTATCAAAGCTGTGAATTAGGTTATAATAAAGCACATGCTAATATTTTAAACAACATTTAATGACAGAATTGGGGCCTAACTGAATGTAATCCCTTGAATTTTATTATTTTAATTTTACAGAGAAATTAAATAAATAACAGAATTATCTTCTTTGATTATTATGCCTATGTATTTTCATACTGTATATTTTTCTTTATGTGATGTATATATTCAAAATTTATACACATACATGCACTCACAAACATTAAAGATATAGTTTAAGATTATGGATTTTGTAATAAAAATATTATAATTTGAAAATGTATTCTGTAAATTACTAGGTATATGGTCTTGGGAAAATTTTTAATCTCTTTCCTTAGTTGTAAAATGTGAATAATAAAATAATGAGCACAGTCAACAGTGTGGTGATTTCAGGGGTGGGGGAGAAAGGGTAGGTGAAGGTGGAAGAGAGTATAAGGAGGATAAAAGGTAATGTAAAAATACAATAAAATAAAATTTTTAAGAAATTAGAAAAGAAATCTACCTTCTGAGAGAGAGCCAAATTTTTATATAGGTACTCTGAGAGCTCTGAGTACCTAGCAAATGTTATTTCTTTTAGCATGTACTCTTGGCTTAATCTGGAAGGTAAAGGTCTGAGTAATGTAGGTAAACTATATTTTTTACACCAGTTTTCCACAGATTTTAAATTTGTGTCTTATTCTTGCTCTCTCCCTGGATTTATTTCCTCTGGCACTGAAAGACATGCATGGTTCAACTTTCCTTTAACATCCTAGACATGGGTTTTGGCTACAGAGAGTAAAACAGGGCAATCCCTTCAGCTTGCTTTGATCCAAAAATATATTGGCCTAGTTAATTTAGGGAAAAAAATTGCTAGGATTTTTCTGTATGCCTGAGTCAAAAAGCCAGTTTAACAAGGGCCATCTTGCTTGTAATTGGCAGGTCATGAGCCTCACTGGGAGGGAGCTCAGTCACACACAGGATTCAGCTACAACCAGGTCCTCTGTGTTATTGCCTGAACTTCTAACACTATGCCAATATCTAAGATTAAGATTTTTTGTGCACTGTATTGACATTCTTTTTTAAACTTTTAATTGTAAAAAATACATAAAACATAAAATATGCCATCTTAACCATTCTTAAGCATACAGTTCAGTAGTATTAAGTACATTGAAATTGTTATGCAACCATGCTTTTCCTCTGTGTTTTCTCATGCTCTCATCTTCTGCCAACTGTGCCCTTCTCTTTACTTTTATAAACCCCTCATCCTATAAGTTCCATCTGCTATGTCTTTCTAGGAACCTTCTTGTCCCTCCTTAAAAATCAGGGTCCTTTCTGTGTGTACCCCAATGCCTTATGCATATCTCCATTAAATCGGTACTGACCTACTTCCCCCAAAGGATTGTGGCTATTTGAGATCAAAACTTCTGTATAGTTTTCCTTGCTCTGCCAATATCCAGTTCCTAATAGAAATCACCAGTAAGTTGGATAAATGAATGAATGCTAATATCTAATTCATTTGTCTTTCTACTTTGGCATAGATGTGTCTATGTTTCACTGGAATTTTCCTGATACTATATAACTTTTAACATTTTAATCATGAATTTAAAAATATTTTAATTAGCAGTTGAGACACCCAAGTTCCTTTGCGCTTCAAAATGAACTAATTTTAAATGTAACATATTTTTTCTTATTTTTAAAGTTATTTTATGTAAAATAACTGTGAAGAATACATAATATAAAATTGCCCTGGAATTTTTTTGTGCTTATAGGCAAACATTATTCTAATGGAACAAGAAATATAATGGAAGGAACAACACAGAAATATTTGTACAATGAAAAAGAAAACCAACATCTTTGAATTGTCTTTGATATTTAAATGTATAACATTCATGTGATAATACTCCACAAAATTCCTTTTGCTTCATTTTATTTTGGTGTTAATGTGACTTTTGACATTGAAATACTCTTTAATGTGTTCTATATTACACCATGGCAATAACAAATTTATATGCCAAGCTGTCTTGCCCCAGAACAGCATGCACACAGATAGTCAATGAAGCTCAAAACTCTTTCTTAATGATCTCACCTACAGACCTTTTATGGGTCATTCATTCTTGTACTGTATTTTTCCAAAATTTAAGATTCTCCTTCATTGAAGGGTTTCATTTCATTGAGAACTAAATCAGAATTATTCTCTTGTAGCCCATTCAATTCAAAAGTAGAAAATTAAGGCTTGCATGTTATTGTTAGGCAACAAATGGCAATAATTCAACAGCTTATTTCAATACATCTTTTACTGCCATCCTAGTAAGTCTACTCAGGTAGGAAGAAATACTAACCCTAGATTTTTCCTGAAGAATCCTAATTTCTTATATGGTGTCCATTGGCCCCATATGTATACCCATACTTGTCAAATCAGGTATCTTGTTCTTTGCACAGAAGAAAAATCATGATAATCAGTGCTAACCTCTTCTAAAGTTGTCTATGTAATTTTTGTTTGAATTTTTAAATCTATTTTGGAATATCAACATTTTCCCCCATCTGCTTTGTATCTTCCTTATTGTTTCTCAGGATGAACAGAAAATAAGTGTTATAACAATAAAACATTTTAAAAGCCATCTAATTCAACATCTTATTTTAAAGATAAGACAATGACAACAGCAATCTAAATTAACCAAGATAATAACCAAAAGAGTTAGAAAATGTCTCTTTACATATCTCCTTTCTCACCCATTACTGAAGGCAAGTCTCAGGCCTAAACATGAAAGAAATGTGTTTACGGACTTAGCTGAGGCCCTTGGTGCTTTACCGAAATGATCTCGTCTAATCCCTACAACAGCCTGTGGCATGTGTGGCAGCTGGACTGAAAGATAAAATAATTCACTCAGGGTTAAGAAATGAATACTGAGAGAGAGAAACATCAATTGGTTGCCTACCATATGTGCCACAACTAGTTATTGAATCCACAACCTAGCATGATCTGACAACAGGAAAGTTTAAAAGAACAGAAACAATTTATGGTCAAGGTGATAGCATAAGTAAACATGGCTCACTCCTTGCATAACCACATCAAAATTACAACTAAAATATAGAACAACCATCACTCAGAACCACCAAAAATCAAGTTAAATGGAAGTGTGACAACTACAGAATTAAAGAAACTATGTCCATCTTAACTGGTAAGAGGGGGGAGATGCAGAATGGGTTGATCCTATATCCACATGTGGTGGATAAAAATTTGGGAGGGATATCTCGGGAGTGAGGAGTCCCAGCCCCACATCAGGCTCCCCAGTCCAGGTTTCCAGTGCCAGGAAGATAAATCCACATAACTTCTGGCTCCAAAAACCAGCAGGGATTGAATTGGTGGAAGAAACATCTGGAGTACAAAGAGGTTCCCCTTAAAGAATCCACAAATGAACTTACTCAGACTCATTCCCTCTGATCTCCAACACTGGGGTAGCAGCTTGAAAAACATCAGTGGCTTACAGAGAGGAACAGAAGTCTCTGGCATCAAGGTGGGAACTGGGGGATAGCTTTCTCCAAGATAGAAAGGCAGGCAGAGGTCATTGTCCATTTTCTGAACCTTCACTCAACAAAGCAACAAAGCTGGTAGGCAGGTGTTATATCTGAGACTCAATCAACCTAGCTAACACTATTTGCCCCACTCTGAAGATCCCCTGAGACTCTGTCCCATCCAACTGACAAGCCCACCCAAACTGTTAACCATGACTTTTCCATGTGAATGGCTGGTCTTGCTTGGCCCATGCATCACAACTTCCTAAATCCTATCAGACAAGCAATAGCCAGCCTCAGTAACACCCAGCTCCCATACCTCTTGCTAATTGGCCCCAGGCCTAGGACTAGCAGCAGCTAGATTAGTTTCACAGCTTGGCTTCCCCTGGGAATGTCTAAGCCCAGCACAAGTAGCAGCGATCTCAGATTGCTTTATAGCTCATGAAAGGTGGCCTCAGGCAGAACACAGGTGGGGCTGCTTTGTCCTGCACCATCTGGGAAACCCCAGAGCCTGTGCACCCAGAGGACAGATACAGACCACATTGAAACACCGCCACTTTGCTCTTGCACAGCTGATCCTCCATGGAGGGCAGAGGTTGATAATCAGTGGTCACAGCTATTCCTTAAAGCTGACTGGCCTAGGTAAATCCCTCCCATAGATCTACCAACAGCAACCAAGGCTGAACTACAAGAAGAGGGTGTACTCGGCCACCATAATAGGCACACTTTGAGTACCCAGCTTGGGTGACAGAGAAGGTTGTGTGACTGGGACCTACAGGACACCTACTTTAGACGATGCCACCTAAACAGGGAGTCACAGTAGCTCTATCTAATAAGTAGAAACAAACACAGGGAGGTGCCAAAATTAGAAGACAAAGAAACTGACCCAAATGAAAGACAGATCAAAACTCTAGAAAAATAACTAAACAAAATGGAGATGAGCAATATATTGGATGCAGAATTCAAAACACTGGCTATAAGGATGCTTAAGGAACTTAGTGAGGACCTCAACAGCATAAAAAAGATCTAGTCAGAAATAAAGGATATACTAATTTAAATTAAAAAAAAATTATAGGGAAACGACAGTTCAGTGGATGAAGGCAAGAATCAAATCAATGATTTAGAACATAAGGAAGCAGGAAACAATCAATCAGAACAAGAGAAAATAATCCAAAAAATGAAGATAGTGTAACCAGACTCTTGGACAACTTCAAGCATTTCAACATTTACATCATAGGGGTACCAGAAGGAGAACAGAAAGAGCCAAAAATGGAAATCTATTTGAAACAATAATGAAAGAAAACTTCCCTAATTTTGTGGAGGAAAAAGACATGCAAGTCCAGGAAGCACAGAGAGTCCCAAACAAAATGAATGCAAAGAGGCCCATGTCAAGAAACATCATAATTAAAATGCCAGCAATTAAAGAAAGAGAGAATCTTAAAAACAGCAAGAGAAAAGAAGTTTGTAACCTAAAGGAGAGTTCCCATAAGAATGTCAGTTGATTTTTCAAAATAAACTTGGCAGGTTAAAAGATTGACAAGAAATATTCAGAGTTATGAACAGCGAGGACCTACAGCCAAGATTGCTCTACTCAGCAAAGCTATCATTTAGAATCAAAAGGCAGATAAAGAGCTTCCCAGACAAGAAAAAACTAGAGGAGTTCATCATCACCAAACCATTATTATATGAAATGTTAAAAGGACTCATTTAAAAAAAAAAGAAGATCAAAACTATGGGCAAAAAAATGGCAATAAATACATATTTATCAACAATTGAATCTAAAAAACAAACTAAGCTAAAAGAACAGAGACAGGAGCATGGATACATTGAGCATTTTGGTGTTTGCCAGATGGGAAGAGTTTGTAGGGAAATGGGTGAAAATGTGAAGGGATTAAGAAGTACAAATACATAGTTACAGAATAGCCATGGGGATGTAAAGTACAGTATAGGAAATGGAATAGCCAAAGAACTAAGCATAATCCATAGAGAGGAACAATGGTGTGGCAGTTGCCTGAGGGAGTGGGAAGTTCTGGGTGGAGGGAGGCAAAGGGGTAAAAATTGGGACAACTGTAATAGCATGTTGGGGACCGCCCTGCCTGATCTCAGGAAGCTGTAACCCCCCGTGACTTAGGCTGAGTGAGAGACCTCCAGACCAGGAGCCACTAAGGAGACAAAACTTATTTCCCTGGCATGAGCACTGCCTGTTCTAATGCCTGGTTCCCTTGCATGATCAGCAGTCAAAGATTGGTAACAATTCTCTAAGAAAGAGAATGAATCTAGGACAGACGTGATCATGTGAGAATGCCCTAAGGGAAGAGACTCATGGGGCTGTGGAAATGAAGGGGTGATCGACATCAACCCCTGCCCCCTCGGCTTTGTCAAAGCCTTAGTCCTTGTGAGAAATCCAAATCTCCTTGCTGCCTTTGTCTTCTCTGTTAACTCAGGCCTGCAGGGGTGGTGCAGCCCAGACCAGAAATGGCGGACCCCCAGGGTAATCAGACCTGGGACATAGAAATATGCAAGATCCCGTGAGATCTGATTGCTGGAAGATGTTATTAGATTAGAATTTGAAGGCACAGACAGGAAACCAAAATTAGCCCTTTGAGCCCTGTTATATAAAACCCCAGGCTCTGCCCAGAATCACAGCGGGGGTTCTGTCTGCATCTTTGTAAGTCACCTACTTCTTTTGATCTTTTCTGCCAGACTGTGAATCCACAAACTAAGTCCGTATTCTCAATAAAAATCTGCTTGGGAATAGATGCGGCACGCTCTCCACTAGAGATAGTGGCCATGGTGCTCTCCACTAGAGAGAGTGGCCCTTCTGTCCATATTTCCCCACAGGACCTGGTTGTCTCTGTGTATGTTTTTCTCGTGTTTTTTGAGCATCCGCAGCCAAGATGGATACTGCTGGCCAGTGTCTGCCACAATACCATAATCAATAAAATTTAATTTTAAATAAATAGAAATTAATACCATTTAAAGATCAGAGTCTAGCCCAGGTCTGTCAAACTCCATAGTCTTTTAACTATACAGTCATCTTTCTGTAATATTCTCAATAATAACTAAAAATCTTGAATGAAAGACAGCCTTCTTTTTTTATAAAGACATGAAGAAATAAATTTATTTATGATCTATTCATACATTCTACTTTATAGTACAATAACCTGTGATAAATTAGTAGTCATTAAAAATTCTATAACATGTTACTACTCCTCTGGCAGATAAGATTTTCTCAAAGTTAAAGTCTATTCTTAGTTTAGGGTCACAGAAAACTTCCTCTTTGTCCAATTATTGCTGCAAACCAGTGCTGAGGTCAGCTGCCCTCCTGCCATGCTCCAGACAGGTGGCAATCTTGTCTTGAACATCTCCCTGCTTTTTTTGTGGTGACACTCTTACTTTCAAGGGCTTACCTATTCCCCACTTCACCTCTTATTTATTTTATAACTAGGACATATTTTAAATTACAAACGTAATTTTACTTTTATAGCTTAGAGTGCTTCATTCCAGAATCTCAGCCAAAGTTTTTATATCTTTGTGAATTGTGACTGGTTCATGAATAAGAACCCACCTGCAGAGAACCAGTGACCCGTTTGCCCATGTAACAATATATTTGGCAGTAAATGTAATTGTAAATGTAGCTATTCAGGTTAGTGTGTGAGGAAGGGAAATGCAGCACTGATACAAGCAGCTCTTTTCACTCTACAGCTACACCAATTACTCAAGTCTTTGTATATCCAGAACTGCAACACTGAATTGTTAAATAGTCATATAAGATTCAGAGAGGACCTAGAAACGTTAAGTGTTCCTTCCTTTTTCATGAAATGCACTCACACATGATTATTAAATGGTTTTTATATCCAGTTTGAAACGGAGACCCTGTTTAGGTTCAAGTTCAGTTTGGTATTTCATGGTCCTGAGAAAGAAAATTAACTTTTAAAAATGAATAGGATTTTAGTCTCTTCTGTTAATGGCATGCAAAGTACTACCATGCATGGGTTTTACATAAAATCTAAGTTAAATTTAACTGATGTGTATTCCAGTGAAACATTAGCTTTAACATGGATTGTGAAACTCTAATGTTTCACAAGGGCAAGTTTGTAACTGAGACACACAGTATTTAAAACAAGTGGAGACCATGCATAACTTCCCTTGGAAGTTTAATGCTATAGTAAATTATGTAAATAGAATTTATTGGGCAAATAAGAAAAAGCAACTCGAAATTAAATCATATATTTTTTACTGTAAGGCATTTATATTTTGTCTCCATAATTACTGTTATCACAGTTATACTGTTTCACAAATACATTTTCCTCCACTACTAACAGTTTCATCTCATTGAAATATATCCAAGATCAGACAATAGGCACCAAGCACACAAAAGGACAATGCCAAAATCTTGTGTTCATCATTTACACAGAAAACACTTTAAAACTGAGTTTCAATTTAAACTGAAGTTTCATAGATAGAGTAGAAACTGTTTCTTTAGAAGACCTGTATCTATAATACTGAACACAATGGTCTCTGGCAATTACTCTCTTCTTTAGTATCACTACTTAGAGCAATCTGTAAACTACCCACTTAAAACAATGTTACTGAGAAAATATTTTCAGTGTCCATAAATAATGAAAATTTCTTTCTTTCAAAAAAACCACCTTTGGAACAATATAAAGTGAAAAATGAAATACGGTCGACTCTTGAGTGACACAGGTTTGAAATGCACATGTCCAGTTTTATATGGATTTGTTTCAATAAGTGTAGAGTGGGCCCTTTGTATCCCCAGGTTTTTTCATTCGTGGATTCAACCAACCTTGAGTCAATCTGGAATCAATCCCCTGCAGATACCAAGAGATGAGTGCAACTAAGTTATATGTGTATTTTCTACTGTATGCCAAGGTGAGTGTTGAGTGGACTTTGTTCACTAGTCAATACCCAGCACTCCCCTTCTCAGCTCCACAAGGTTATCAGATCATGAGACACAGGAACACAGGTGGAATGACTTATGAAGAGCAGGGGGAAAAAACATAAATCAGTGATCCTCCATCTTCACACCCTCCCGTGCATGCAGGGTACGCACCATGGCCACTGAAACACCTACCACAAGTGTCCTCAACATGACAAAAAAAATAGATAAAGGCTGCATAATTTTACAACTGAGCCTATCTCCCCTGGCAGAGATTACCTGTTAGGCATGATAGCAACTTCTTCCAAAGACAAAAGACCTCATCTCTCTTCTTTCTTATACTCACCCTTTATTTCTCTCCTTAGCCCCACATTTTTCCCTCCCTCCTAAACATTTGCACAGTGCCCGCTGGAACTTTAGATTACCAGGCTGCCTATGGGAAAGTGAGGATTACTTTCACAGGACCATAAAATGGCTAGATTGAGTAATGTGTAACACATTCTCATCTGTAGTGTGAAACTGAAAAAGTGTCTTAGAAGAATATCTTATTTTCTTTTTTAAATTCCTTTCACTTTTTTATTTGTTTTTGCTTTTTTTTTCCTAAATAAAGTGAGTTCAGGAGAGTGAAGTGACCAGGCCCACTTTTTTTTTTAAAGATTTTATTTATTTATTTTTAGGGAGGGAAGGGAGGGAGATAGGAAGGGAGGGAGATAGATATATAGAGAGAGAGAAAGAGGGGGAGAGAGAGAGAGAGAGAGAGAGAGAGAGAGAGAGAGACATCAATGTGCTGTTGCTGGGGTTTATGGCCTGCAACCCAGGAATGTACCCTGGCTGGGAATCGAACCTGGGACACTTTGGTTCCCAGCCTGCGCTCAATCCACTGAGCTACGCCAGCCAGGGCTGTGTTTTTGCTTTTATTTTCTTTTACTTTTTCTCTTTTATTTTGTTTTTATTTTTTCTCTCTTTTATTTTTCTCTGCCTTGTATTTCCCCTCCCAACATCATTCCCCCACCTTAGTTCATGTTCATGGTTCATACATATAAGTTGTTTGGCTTCTCATTTTCCATACTATTCTTAACCTACCCCTGTCCATTTTGCACCTACCAAATATACTTCTTATCCCCTGTACATTCTCCCTTATTCTTCCCCCTCCCTTTCACCCTCCTCACTCAATGTGATCTCTATTTCTGTGAATCTGTTCCTGTTTTAGTTGTTTGCTTGGTTCACTTTTGTTTTTGAGTTTTGTTTTTTTTTTAGGTTTGATTACTGATAGCTGTGAGTATGTTTTCTTTTTATTGTTCATAGTTTTGATCATCTTCTTTTTCTTAGATAAGTTCCTTTAACTTTTCAGATAATAAGGGCTTGGTGATGATGAACTCCTTTAACTTAACATTATCTGGGAAGCACTTTATCTGTCCTTCATTCTAAATGATAGTTTTCCTGGATAGAGTAATCTTGAATGTAAGTTCTTGATTTTCATGACTTTGAATACTTCTTCCCAGCACCTTCTTGTCTGCAAAGTTTCCTTTGAGAAATTAGATGATAGTCTTATGGGAACTTCTTTGTAGATAACTCTCTGCTTATCCCTTGCTGCTTTTAAGTTTATCTCCTTATCTTTCATCTTGGGTAATGTAATCATGATGTACCTTGGTGTGTGCTTCCATAGGTCCAACTTATTCGGGGACTCTCTGAGCTTCCTGGACTTCCTGGAAGTCTATTTCCTTTGCCAGATTGGGGAAGTTCTCCTTTGTTATTTGTTCAAATAAGTTTTCAATTTCTTGTTCTTCTTCTCCTTCAGGCACCCCTATGATTCGGATGTTGGAACATTTAAAGATATCCTGGAGGTTCCTAAGCCTCTCCTCATTTTTTTTTAAATTCTTGTTTCTTCATTCTGTTCTGGCTGAATATTTATTTCTTCCTTTTGGCCCAAATGTTGATTTGAGTCCCAGTTTCCTTCCCTTCACTGTTGGTTTCCTGTATATTTTCCTTTATTTCACTATTCACAGCCTTCATTTTTTCCTTTATTTTGCGACCAAACTCAACCATTTCGGTGAGCATCCTGATTACCAATGTTTTAAATTCTGTATCTGACTGGTTGACTATCTTTTCATTGCTTAGTTGTGTTTTTCTGGAGATTTGATCTGTTCTTTCATTTGGGTCATATTTTTTTTTTTGTCTCAGCCCACTTGTTACATAGTAAGGGGCAAGGCCTTAGGTATTCATCAGGGTGGGGGAATCCAGAAGAATATCTTTCATGGCCTCATGTATTTGTATAACTTTTTCCAGAAAGAAAAGAAGTTGAAAATCCTCCAGTAGAAACCAATAGTCCAGACTTGACACCAGTATAGAGTAGTAGTGACAGAAAAGAGACACAGTGAGTAGATTTTCAGGACAATAAGAATAAAAGGCCTGATCTCAGCAACTGATTAATCATGGTATACATTAACACAATGTATACTCCATGTTCAGGTAACACAAAATGCTTATTTTCTGATTCATAAAGTACAAATTCTGTTTTACCAAGTGGTTTCTCATTATGTTCCTTAAATTAATCTAGTAGCTAGATTCTCTGTTAACTCTCTGTTCTACAGATGGCTCAAAGGCTTATAAACAATTGCAGAAGTTGAGTCCCCTAGCACCAAATATATGGATTGTTTCAGCAAACTAATTAAAGTAAAATAGTTTTAAGCCAAATGTTACCCCAGAGGTTTTTGAAGAAGTCTGAAAAACTTATCATATTCTTTGCTTATAAATTTATAATCAAAAGTATTTTCAGGATAGAAAATAACATCCCTGAAGTGAATTTATCACTGATGATAATCATCTTCATTACTCAAAAGATAGAGATTTTGAGGATCCAGGCTACTCCATGGCTATTCATTTGATAATGCTAGGAAGATAAGTCACTGAAGATTTAAATCACCAAATGGTAGTCTACTGCACTGAAAAAAAAAATGTAATATCCGAAGTAATGACCAGAAAAATGAATATTAAAGTAAGCACAATATCTTGACAAATATATAAAACCTGAGATGACACCAGACTTTTCATTATTGGAAACCTCAATCAATTCAGGTTTATACTGCATAAAAAATTCTGCACTCCAAACACATTTCAGGGGGATCCAAGGGTTTTGAAAAAGAAAACACCAAAGTGTAGAGGAAACCACCATGTGAAGGGCTAATACCAATAAAGCTAATAATAATTAGAACCACTGCTATTCGAGAAATGTTACAGGGGGTTATTCCATAAAAGCAAGTGCAAAATGTCATTTAATACACCAAAACAACTTATTATGACTATATTCATGCTTTTACTTTGTGTTTATATTAATATTCCTTGGAAAAATACTACATTGTTCTTATATGTGTGTAATCTTTAAAACAGTGTCCTCTTTTTGTAACTTATATGACAGTGTCACTCTAGTATTGAATTCAATTTAGAAACAGCATCCCCATTCTTTTTGCTGAAGTTTCTTGGTAATTCACCTACACACATTCCAACCATTACTTTCTCTGCCTCCATACCAGCAAGCCTATAGTGACCAATGGCAATGCTTCTGTATCTTTTATAACATTTCATTACTATGGAGACACACCATAACTGATGGCCTCAAACAAATTTATGAATAAATATTTCTAGATTAGATCCAAGTGTCATGTGTAGGCAAACATCATGAATGAGTTTGCAGGGAGTACTGGGTAATGCTTCATCTTGTCGACTGAACTTAGCCAACCTAACTAAATGGTGTCTCATAAGAACCTGTGAACCTTGTCCCTCTCTGGGTGGTGGCCTCCTGTTCTCTTACTAGACTCCAGTGCTGTATGATTCTTGATACCATCTACTCCATGTTCATCAACTAAACTGCAGCAGATGTGAACCTAATCTCTTCCATGTGGAGTGAAATATCATTTATAAGTGTACTGGGGACTTCTGCATTTTTTGCTATAGCAGCTGGAAATTTTAATTTTCTCCTCACAAAATACATGTAATCTGGGTGTGAAATTACAGAAGGTTGTATTAAGTCTCCAGTTCTGGCACCTCATTAAACACTTGCAATGCAATTGCCATTTTAACAAAGCAGAGCACATGCACCAACTTGAATGTGCACATGATTTTAAAATATTCTGATAGGTATTTGTGTGCAATTTCTCCTGATTTTAGTCTCTTAAGTCAGATGCTGCATTAGACAAGAGAAAAATGAGTTGTGAGGTTAGGATTAAAGATTTTAGAGTACAATAAATATCCTTAACACTAAACGTCTTAGCAAAAAGGATGCCATTTGTTTTCAGCCTCAAATTCCAAAAGTGACTTCTTATTCTGATGAAAAGGTCATAATAGCCCTTGAAAATGCATGTTCTTAAGTAGCAGAGGCCAGCTCCACCCATTTTTAACAAAGTGGACAAGGGCCAAATATATTGTTAAATTAACACTTTTAATGGAGCTTAGACTGTGAAAATAGCACACTGGAGTTAAAGCAAATGTGTGTGTAATGTTCAATTATTCTACTCTATGTGCTTGGCCAGAGAGACAAGATGAATAGAAACTATGCTGGTAATTCTTCCCACTATTCTGTCCACAATCACACTATCAACAGCAAATGATCCAATATTAATAAAGGTGTAAAGCGATTAAGACTATTATAAGAAAAGAAAAACAAATATAAGATGACTACTGAAAGAAAAACAATTTTAAGAAGGTAGAGGGAGAAGGAATAGTAAGAGTAAAGAATAGAGACAAGGCAAAGAGAAAGTAAAGTTTACATTGTGAATATAAAAGAAAGGGAAGAAGGTGGAATGGAATGAGAGAAGGCAATCATATAGTATTAAGCTTAAACAGAAATTTAAAAAATATTAATGAGAGAGAAAAAATAAGGATCAAACTGGGGAAAAAAAGGTCCACCACAGCACTACCAACAAAAAATGAGCAGAAATTAATATAGGTGGGAAGGTAATAAGAGGGAAAAAAGAAATTAAGAAAAGCTTAAGAGATGTCTAGAAGAAAGAGAATTGATTTTTAGAGGATAGAGGGTGAAGGAATACTAAGAATGAGGAATGAAAGCCAGGCTAATTCAGGGAAAATTTTAGATTTAAAATGAAAAAGAGAGAGAGAGAGAGAGCATTATGAAGGCTAAATGGAGTAGGAGAAGGAAATGGTAAAAATTGAGATTTGAAATACAAAAATAGTGAAGATCTATAAATAAATGAAGAAATGCAACATCAACCTCCATATCCTCAACATGTTAACAAAGATTAATACAGGTGGCAAGAAACTAAGGATATTTTAAGAATGTGGAAAAGAATGTGAGATGACTCATAACAAATAAATGGTTTTGAGAAGCTGAAGAAGGGGGAAACAGTAAGAGTATGGAATAGAAATAAGTCATACCAAGAGAGAAAATAAAATTCAAAATGACAATAAGAAGAGGAAAGAAGAAGGTAAAATGAAGTAAGAGAATGGAGGAGCAGAATATGAGATTAGAAACAAATTATAGCATAAAAACTAATGACCTAATGGGCACAAACTGGAAGGGCAAGAAATGAATGTTAAAAAGCCATTCAGGAAGAGCAGTGGGTGAAAACTGGAACAGCAATAATACAAGAATTTTTTTAAAAAATAAATAAACCCAAAGTAAGGGGGGAAATCTATGTAGGACAGAAAATAAGGCAAATCATGAAGAAGACCATGGTGGCATTCATCTCAATAGAATCTAGTGTTTACCACTGTTTTCTCTTTCTGTATCTGCCCCTGGTAATGTCAGATAGTGTCCCAGTCTGGCCCTAGGCAGCCTGTTTGAGATGACCAGTGATCCCCAGTCTGTGGCTGTCTCCTACAGTTGTTAATCTAGTCAATAGTCAGGCAGTAATCAGCAGCCAGGCTTAAGCACCATGGGCGGGGGGGCGGGGGGGGGGGGATACAGAGTAATTCCTATAAGTGCTATTGTTCCCCCTCAGGCTGCGGTCACTTGGAGGAGACTGCTCTGCTTGAGCAAGATGGCTCCTGTAGTAGGGGGAATTACTCAGTATAGGGATCCTAGAGGCTGCTCCCTTAGTTCTCTCCCCAAAGCCATCATCCCCAGACTCTCTTAAAGTGTCTTTAATCCACTGCCCCCCCCACACCTTTTTCAAAGCCCAGTGTATGAAGCTGAATATGAAATTTTGTGTGTTGGCCCTTTAAGAGGTTCTCTGTGTCTCCAGCCATCTCTCCATGGCAGACAGAAACCTTGACACTTTTCTCATCTGGATGTTATCTGGGTTCCTTTCTGGCTCTGGTACTGCAGGCTAGGGAGTATAGCTTGGGGTTTAGATCCTGTACTTCTCAGGGACAATCCACCAGCTGCTGAAATTTTCCTCTGGCACTTCAGCTGCCACCCTTGGGAGCCCAGCCAGCTCTCTTGTGTCACCTCCACACTCTGCCAGTTACGTTGTGGTGAAATGATTTCTTCTCTCTGTTCATGGTTATGAGGCTTCTCACCAGCTATTGTTCAGTTGTTTGTTTCAGATTATTTCTCTACTATTTTAAAGCTGTAATTCTAGATTGGTCCTTGGAGGATAGTGTACCTTCCACTTACTCCTCCACAATCTTCTAGAGTTGTATTTTTAAACATAATAATTCTTTCATAGGAATACTGATAATTTCCAATTTTTTCCCACAAAATCTAGAAACAGTAGGAAGCAGTGACTAGGAGGCGATTAATGTACTTCAGAGATCTCCTGAAGGAAAAAGAAAGGAGAGAGAGAAAGGAAAAGGTTTCAACAGTTCTTTTCATATGAGACTTAATATCAGGAAGGGAGGATGGAGAAGTTAATAATTTATAGAGCCATTGTAGAAATACAGGTTATCTTGTTCACAATCAATCTTATTGAGAGTTATGTATGGTACAGCAACCCTTAGTGGAATTGAAAAATATAGAAATAGTTTCAAATTAATGAGGGAAAAATGGAATGAATATCAGTCTTGTCCAACCAATAGAAGTAAAGGGGGAAAAAGCACCCAACAAGGTAATAATACAAAAGCATAGAATAGCACCATAATATCACATTAATGACTACTATATATTACAGTGAATAGGTTAAATTCTATTTTTAAAAATTAAAAACTCTTCAATTACATTAAAATAAAAACAAACAACATTTGTTTCAAAGATGGTTAGATAATGGCTGTACTTGTTGCATTTCTTCCTCGGCATATGAATACATTTTATCTGGCAGCTCTTTGAGGTTGACTGTAGTCCTGAGACTGAATTCTGCCTAATAGAATATAAGAGCAAGTGTTGTCAGACATTTCTTGCCTTGACTATTAAAATTTCCCATGTATGAGTGATGGACATGTGAAGAGGATCCACCCAGGATGGAGGCATTACAAAAAAGAAGGATGGACAGAGTCTGAGATCTCTGAATGATTATGAGCTGGCTGTCCACCCAGCATGTGCACTGAACTGGTATGCTAATAAGATATAAACTTTTCTTATATGAAGTCACTGAGATTTCGGTAATTTTGTTTTTTCAGTTAATGTGTTTGACTAATACAACTGATTGTATTGCTGAAATCACATGTTAAGGATCCCTCTAGTTATGGCAGACTTTCCTATTAGCAATGGTTTAAAATAATTAATGTGTCTATAGCTGATGGGGATGATTGAAAAGGGACACTGATAAACTATTACTGTGAGTAAATTGCACTATTTTGGGGGGAAGCACTGGCATCCAAACATCAAAACTAGGAAATGTATATTTCCTGAAAACCAGCAAGTTTACTTCTGAGAATTCATCCTAAAGAAATACTCTGAGTTTTTTTAATGTGTTAATGTATGACTTTCATAATTCCAAATAAAATTATAAAATATTAACATTATTAAATTTCTTTTATCTTAAGGTGTTTTAATTAAGAGTCATTAAAGTCACATTGAATACGTATATCACTAATTGAAAATTTTCAAGTTATATTGTCTGAAAATGTCAAGATGTAAGTAATACATATAATACATTATTATATTGGAAATAGATGTACAAAAATGCTAATTGTTTGATTCACTTTGTCTGGGTAAGCATGTTGTGATTTCTGAGCTCTCAGAGATGAGCAGGTATTGCTTTGGTAGATCCTACCCTCCATCTGGCTGGCTGAGAGTCACTCCACCCACCACATCTTGTATGTGCTTGTACAGATCTGTTTGCTTTTTCTGGATCTGCCCCTGGTGATGTCAGATGGTGTCCCAGCCTGGTTCTAGGCAACCTGTTTGAGGTTACCAGTGATCCACAGCCTGTAGCTCTCTCCTTCTTTTGTTAATCTAGCCAATCTGTAATCAACAGCCAGTTGTAAGCACCACAGGGTAGGGCAGAGTAATTCCTGCAGGTAGGACTATTGCTTCCCCTCATACTGATGCCACTTGGGGGAGGGGGACTGCTTTGCCTGAGCAAGATGGCCCCCACAATATGGGGAATGACTCAGCAGAGGGATGGATCCTGGTGGCTGCTCCTTCTGTTCTCTCTGCAAAGCCTCCACCCCCAGCTCTTTTCCAGCAACTCTAGTCCACTCTGCCCTCCATTTGCTGGACCCCAGGGTACGTGGCTGCAAATGAAATTAGGTGCATTAGCCCTTTACAAAGACTCTCTGTGACTCCAACTGTCTCTCTCTGGCAGACGGAAACCTAGCTACTTTTCTCAGCTGGATATTACCTGGGTTACTTCCTGGCTCTGGTGCTGCGGGCTGGGTAGCCGATCTTGGGGTTTAGACCCCACACTTCTCAGGGAGAACCCCTGAGCCACTGAATTTTTCTCCAACATTTCAGGTGTCATCTGTGGGAGCCCAGCCAGCCCTCTTGTGTCTCCTCCATACTCCATACCAGTCATGTTGTGGTGAAGTAGTTTCTTCCATCTATCTATGATTATAAGACTTCTCTCCAGTCATTTTTCCATTGATTATCCCAGAATATTTCTCTACAATTTAATTGTAATTCTAGATTAGTCCTGGGACGAGGTTAATTTAACTTCTGCTTACTGCTCTGCCATCTTGGAATTCCTGATATTGTGACTATTATTATCACCATTATTAACATCTCTACCATATGAATAATGAAAATAGGATATCAGTAGATGATTGGGCCTTAAGTTAGGTGAGATTTTCCCAACTCCAACTCCTGTGTTGTCTCTACAACACTTTATACACTGCCACTTATTTTTTAATAAGTTTAGTCAGAATCCAGAATCTAGCATTATTGCTATGATGTTTAGGTGGATTTTAATGCACATTACAAGATGAGTGTCTTAGTCAGTTCTTGTTACTATAACAGAATACTGTAGACTGAGTAGCTCAAATGACATTTTTTTCTCACACTTCTGGAGGCTGGAAAGTCCAGAATGATCCAGTGTTTGGTGAAGGCTTTCTTCCTAATTTGTAGAAGGTCATATTCTTGATGCATTGTCACTTGGCCCAAACTAACTAGGTCCCTGGCCTCATCTTATAAAAGCATTAATCTCTTTATGAAAGCTCTACACTCATAATATAGTTACTTCCCAAAGGCCCCACCTCCAAATACCATCATGTTGAAATCTCATGTTGAGATTTCAGCACATGAATTTTGATAGAGCACAAGCATTTAATCCATTGCAGATAATAAACAACCAAAATAATTCATCTTGTTGGGGGTTTTCCAGGGGAGAGTAGGTGTCGAAACACTGAAAACTGCCTTATGGTTTGACACAAAGATCAAGGGTAAAGTTGGGTTTCATTGGTACATGTCAATTAAAACCAGTTATTTTGCAATTTCCTATTCACTTCTGTTGCCTATTTTATTTTAGATGTGTAGGGCAATCCTCTGTGCAGCAACCTGAATTTCTTAGTAGACAAAAATATAATATTATAGTTAGAAAAGTGCAGGATTTGGTCAGGAAGAAGCAAAAAGATAAAAGGGTTAGTTATCTACCCTGCTTGCAGTGTACTCCAGCCTCATAAAAATGCTGTGACATGGTAGGGCTTCAGCATGCCCAGTCCCCATTAGTCAATGAACTAAGCTTGGAGTGGGGCTGAACTTCTTTCAAATGTAAAAAAAGGACATGACTGGTGGCATATAAGGAGAGAAACAGGCATTTTTCTCAAAAATAGTCAATTCTCTCTCAAAAATTTTCCAGAGAGGATGCCTGGGAATTCCCTGCTATTTTTATCTCTGAAGACTTAACTTAGTGAAAATAATTAGAATCATCAATAAAGAAGAGGTTGGGAGGTACCTTTTAACATTCATAGACCCAAAATTGCAGAAATAATGAAGATGAGTGATCTTTTAAAAAGAATTCAGTACTTTTATGTAACCCACATACATTCTTCAAATTATGCAAATGTATTTAACAAAATCAGAATTCATTTAAACTGTACATGCCTCCACCACCTGATCTCTCCAGGCACATCGTTAATTCATTTTTATTTCTCTGTTAATCAGTGAGGGTAAACTTTGAACTACCCAGGGTTTAGAAAATAGGGAGCCCTAAACCAGAACAACAGATACTTCTACTGAGCTATGCTGGGAGAACAGAATGAGTCGCCCTTTCACATCAAAGTTAATAGTAAAAGAAATAAGTGAAGACATTTTCTCTAAAACAGAGATATTTTCATGAAGATATAGGTCTAAATTGACCTATCATCTAGTTTAAAAGCTTTGAGGAAACTATCTTATATAGTAAGATATATTTAGTTTGTACTACTTTTTACAAGAAAGGAAAAAAGAAAAAAAGAACCAAAAAGGAAAGAAGGAAGCAAGAAGGGAAAAAGAGAGAGAGAATAGGTATGTTCTCACTAATTTGTACTTAATCATAGCAAAGTGATTTTAAATTAGTGTTCTCAAAGGAGGTAATTGATAAATAAATAAATTTTACTTTATAATTATAAAGTTAGTGATATAACTATAAACTATAAATACTGTGACTTTAGAATTGAAATTAAAACTTATTTTTAAATACATATATATATAGAGAGAGAGAGAGACAGAGAGAGACAGAGAGAGACAGAGAGAGACAGAGAGAGAGCCATTAGCATGAGTTTACAATAATACAGTCCACTTACATAAAACTGTTTGCAGAACAATGTGATACATTACTCTATGCTTTTGTCTACCTTATCAGCTTCTTAGCTATAAATGTCTTAATTTGTAGAGAGGATAGGAGGAATTATTATTCTGCTATGCTTAATTATCAGTAAACCTCAATTAGGAGACTTCAAATCAATGGCGTAATGTCATATGACATATTCACAGTATTGTCAATACAGACCATGAGTTATGTATGTTCTAGGTATGATTTATAATAGTGGTCAAAACTTTCATCACAGAGGTCCATAAAATACTAGCTTATAATATTGGAATGCAGTTTTTGTCATTTTCTTCCTGTGACTGTAGATCAGTTATGTGAGTACAGCATCATACTGGGGGTAAAAATGCAGTTAAGTAAAAATGGCATGGTTAATGCCTTTTGGGAGCTCATATTTAAAATGGAAATATAAGCTTACCCCTGAGAAAAGACAAGAGGAAATGGGCTTAAATTTATAGAAAGAGAGGACAACACATTTTCCCCCTGTTCATTTCCCCGACACATCCCATGAGGTTACTAACTGCCAAGTGAACTACAGAGCTGATTGAATGTATTGAAGAAATTATCTAGTTGGGCATGATCTTATCCTGATATGAAAAAAAAAGGAAGATTGCACGTATGATTCATCCACCCTTCTTTATTTGGACTTCTTTTTTATATCTGCACCAAGACTTTAAATGAAAATATTAATTAGCCACTGCCTGGAAGAAAAGGTAGGAAACTAATTGTTAATAACAGTTGGAAGACTAAGCTATAGGTCATAACCATAGATCCCCAGGTACTCTGAAAATGAAGACAGTCATTCATTTGTTTGGAATGAGACTCCAGCAAATTTGCCATCACATTTGGCTTCCAGGTCTAGTGTTGTTCCTCCATCTCTTCAAATAAAATCATCAAACTAAACCAAGCCAAATTTCTTTAAACATAATTTGTTTAAAATACTCTGACAGTGTCAGGAAGACAGACAAAATAATTAGTATAAAGAAAAATTTAAACACCAAGGTGTTAATGAAGAAGCATCATATCATAGGTTAGACTGAATCTCAGCTACACTGGTTTAACACTAACTGTGAAAACTTAAAGAAGTTTCTTAACTATTTTGTAAAAGTTTATCCCCACCTAGAAAAATAAGAGGTTTTATTTTTTAGGATTAAGGATAATAAATGTAAGCTACTTAGGCATAGTAACATAAAGAAAAATAGTGATAAGAAAGAGTGTCTCAGAACAAATCTTTCAGGGAAGTAAACAGAACAGAAAAGAAAAAAAAACAGTTAAAATGAATGATTAGAAGGTAGGAAATGTAGTCAGAGAAGTAAATAGAAAGTAAGAAAGTTAGAGAAAAACCATAATTAAATAAAGTAGAGAATTTATGAGGAGATGAAAACCAAAATAATAACTTTATTTTAGATTAGCAAATTGCCAAACATCTTAGGGTAAATATTCCTTTGTGTAGTTAGTTTATATTTTATGTGAAGTTCTTGTCTCCACAACCAGGGGCTGAGAAATATATTTTGCATTTCTTTTATATATCCATCTATACCCAACACATTAGTCACCATAAAGATCTATAAAAATTATTCAATGAAGATAGTAGTTGAAAAGGGTCACAAATGCACATGAAATAATAATGCAGACTTAACTGGGGTGGGTTTTTTTAGAAAAGCCAAAAAAAAAACCAAAACCCACAAACCATGAACAGAGAGGCACAGGTTTCTCAGACAAAGGAAAGAGGTGTAGAAATCAGATAGCGGAGGACCAGGTTTCAAACTCAGAGTGTTTATGAAGAAGTTTAAGGAAGAAGTTGAAGTGAGGAAATGAAGAAATATAGCACAGGGCTCAAGTACGTGAGCCTGGAATTAGACAGTCATAGGTTTTGAACTGAGTCTGATTGGAAAGTTTAGAATTACACTTTTCTAAGCCACAGTTTCCTTAATTCTAAATTGAGCCTAATAATATCTACCTTAATGGGAGATTGTGAGATTAAAAGAATTTTCTGAATGTCAGTCATTTATCACAGGGCAGAGCCTGGGACATAGTATGCATTCAATAGATAACAGTCATAGCCACCATATTTATTATTAGCATCACCATAATCATTAATCCTTAGTCAATAAGACAGGCGTGAAATAAAAAATGAACATTTGAATGGACAGGTGGGTCCAGAGAAAAGTTTCAGAGAAGAGTATAACATTATTGCTGCAGTGAGGGGGGTGGGACATGAAATATGAGAAGGTATAGAGGAAAATGAACTCTGGAGCAGAGAAGACAGTTTGCTGCTCACCAAGTTTTACATGTCACTGATCACAGGCTCTGGAAAGGCTCTATTGGTTCAAGGTGGAGCTGAGGGTGGAAATTTTGAAAGGTGCACATCTGAGTTCTGAGAAGTCAGAGAGGCAGACTGAGGATGTAGTGGAAGCACAAGGGGCAAAGAAGGTGGAAAGTATGTTTGTTTTTGCTCTGACTTTGTTGTGCTATCCCATTTTAAATTTGTGCAAACTTGAAGTTTTTGTCTGACTGTAGAATATGCAGAGAGAAATCTTAATGTTAATCCAGTTTTTAAGTATTAAAATGTTATTATGAATGTAAAATTAATAATAATAAAATATTTAAGGTAAAATTTAAAATAATAAATTCTGCTTTTCTGGTTAAGAAAAAGGAAAAGATAATGTATAAATCTGAGAAAAAATCAGAAGTTAGATAATATCCTCAAATATTTAATATCTGAAAAAACTCTCACTTTAATAAGTGAATAGGCAAATATATATTTACATATCTACATATAAACATAAAAATGTGTATATATATATATATATATATATATATATATATATATATATTTATACACAGGGTCCAACAGAAGTAACGCCTGCTTGAGTGTGGTTGGTATGGTACATGAATGGTTCTCACAGGATAGACAACAATTTGAACATTTCATCTAAAATGTCACATAGTATCCTTGAGAGTGATATTGTTATATTACAGAATTGCATGCTTATTATTTTGTAATAAAAGGTTTTGTAATAAAATGGGCTGTTATTTGTGCTGTGCCCTGTGTATAAAATGCACTGATTTAAATATAACTATTGGCCTCTGTTTTTTCCAATATTTTCTGTTTACACCAAAAAATTAATTCACCAGTAAAGTAGTAATAGCATATTAAGTTGGAAAACTCTAAATTTTTACTTGTTGCTATAAAGCTCAAAGTGTGGGGAACCATAGAAAGTTTGAAAATAGCAAGTTGTGTGTCACTGTACTTTTACTTCACAAACTGAAATATTTTAAAGAAAATACCTTATTCATTTTCTTGAGGGTTGATTTGCTATATCAACACATTCTCTTTTGCTGTGACTTTTTACTCTAAATAAAATAACAAATATTCCCACAAACTTGAACCCCATTTGCATAATATATCAAATTCACACACATCTTATTATCTAGGTAAAGAACTTTATTTGAACTCAGCTGCTATGTATCAACATCCTATTTACCTACTTTTACTTGTAATCTCCAATATGCTACTATTATAGTTGAACAAAAGAGAACACTTTATATATTTCACAGAACTTATAAAGCAACATTTGATGCACAATATAACCTAGAGGCTTTATATTGAAACATGAAAGTTCTCATGGAAAGAAGAACCATTTTTAATAGACAAATTGTCTTAACCATACAAAAAAAAAATGACTCTGAAATCTTAAAGTCCAGTCCAGCCCAGAGAGCAGAGCTGTGCTAAGTCAAGCAACTGGCAAAAGGAAAGAAGGAGTTTATTTTCCTTTCCCATAAGAATTATTGCCACAACTAATACTTCCATGGCAAAAAGACTTGAATCGGGACAAACTTCACTATGTGTGGGAAACTTCTTGTGTATGAAACATCTTTATATTTATTGTTATTTTTCTTAATGTTATCATTTGAATAGAGACAAATAAGAGGAAGTAGAAAAGGTACCATTTTTCTATCAGCTGGAAAATAACACCTATTTATCTAGACTGTGTCCTCTTTGAGTACAGAGCATCCTTGGCTCCCTGTTCTACTTTCAGTATCAGGTCCAGAGATAGACATCTAGTAAGTACCCAATGCGTGTTCTGTTACTAAAAAAATGGCAGTATAAAGGGTTAAACAGTATAACATAGGATTCTAGGAACTCTTACTATAAAAGACTAAATTTTATATATTTTGTGCTTTGTGGGTCATCTAGTCTCTGTTGCAACTACTTGACTCTGCTCTTACATTGTGAAGGAAGCCTTTGAAAATATGTAAGTAAATGAATGCAGCTGTGCTTCAATAAAACTTTATTTTCATATGTAGTCTGAGGGCCAAATTTGGCCTACAGACTATGGTTTGATGACCTCTGGATTAATATGTATGATGGTGGTCTTTAGGCCCAATCTAAAAGCAAGACACCAGTTCATAGTTGGTTTAGGACAGAAAGTTTCAAAGTCAAAATCAGGATTGAACTCAAAGGGCCAGTGCAATAGAACTCTTTGGAACCTGAAGAGTAACTCCTGGCAAAGGTTTCTCTAATATTTCTTCTAATAGCTCTATATTCATGACTGTTAGCAGCTCTTGTCAAGGGTTGACTGATGTTTTCAGTAGAATAGCCTGTACAGGGTTCATTGAATCTTTTTTAGAACCTTCCTCTGTGAGCTGGATGGCCAAATTTCCAGTTAATTTTTAGATAATATCCAATTGGAGAATAAGACAAATACTTGATATTAGCCAGAATCTTTGTGATATCTTAAATATTATACTCTTAATATTTACCCAGGGAAAATAGAAAAGAGGTAGGGATGAAGGTCATGGAAAAAGAATTTTATTTTATAAGCAATTATAATGTGCTAAGATCTGAGCCATGTTAGATTACTCATATGTGCTTTCACTTAATACTCATTATAACTGTGAAATAATTCATTTTTCTATTTCAGGTGAGAAAACTGTAATTTAGAAATTGTCAGACACTAGCCATACTGGCAAAAAAGCAATAGGTTTCAAATCCAGATTTGTTGCCAACACCTTTCTACCATCCACACCTATCCATTGTTCTCCATACTGCCCCAAAACTGAAAACATTCCATCCTGCAACCTCTCCTGGCACAACGAATTACAAGGTAGTATGACTGAGTGATGAGAGAGAGGCCAAAATTATGTTTTAAAAATGGTTACAGAGAAGACATATCTAAGGTCTTATTAGGGCTGCAACTAGAATGATGAGAAGAAACCAGTTGTGCAAAACTCTGAAAGATGAAGTAGAAGAATCAGCAAGTTGAAGGCAATAGCGCAGCAAAGAACTTTGCTTACTTGAGGAACACATACATGATAGCTCACTGTAGAACAGAATGAAGTCAATGAAAAAGAGAACAGGGCATTCAATGATCCTAGATCTTGTAGCATCCTATATATCATGATAAGGAGCTTGGATTTCATGCTAAGAGCAATGGAAAGTTATTAGTGGGTTTCAGGTTAGGGAGTGATATGAGTTGTCTTTTTCAGTATCATTCACATGGCTATACAAAAATAGTTTGTAGAGAAGTGAGCAGAGTGAGCTAGCATCTACGTGAGAGTTAATGGGATCTTGGAAGAGATAAATATTTGGATTCAGAATATATTGTTAAGAATTAGCTGATGCTTTAATGTAGGAGATGAGAGTAAGAGAAATGATTATTGCTAAGATTTTTAATTACTCAGATGGCACAACTTGGGAATAAGCAAGTTTGGAGATTGGAGACATTAAAAGTTGATTTTTCTATGGAGAGCCAAGTAGAGTGCAAGCAGATTGTTGGATATAAATTTTAGAGTTCAGAGTGATAAATAGATGGATAGATAGACATATAGAGAGATAGATTGAAGTAGATACAGGAAGGAAATGCTTGGAAGTCAGCAACATATAGATCACCATGAAAAAGAATATTAATAGAAGAAGAGAGGCTAAGGCTGATTCCTAGGACAGTCAAAATGGGAATCAGGTAAAAGGGAGGGAGAGCTGTGCTTCTGTAGGGAGAATCAACCATTGCATATATGTACTGCATCTTGCTTTAATCCATGTTTTCAAATATTTAAATTGCAGAAAATATGACATTGGTAGGGGAACACAATGTTAAGCATTAGTAAGGAAGTCATGAATGAACACTAAAAATACTGGACTAGAAAGGAGTAGGAACAACTTAAGCTTAACATATTTACCATGGCAACAGAGATGGAAATAGATTTGAGGACACCATACTCAAAACAAAATAATTTAGGAGCCTGCTACAGTAATTCAGGCAAGACAACAGTATCTTCAGTGATCACCAATGATACCCTACTCTTCTAAATCTCCTCATCTCTCTAGCCCTTGTCAGTCTCCTTTGGAGCTGCCCTCTTCCATCTGTGCACCCTGAAGTATCATTATCCCCTGGGAGGCCATTTTTGGCTTCCTTCTAACTCCGTATGCATTCCCCATAGGAACTTCAGACAAGTCCAAAGCCATGATGACCACAGATATGCTGATGGTGACCAAACCTCCACCACAACCCAGTTTCTTTCCCTAAGCATCAGTCTCACATTTCAGATTGTCTACTCCATTACAGCTGTTTCATTTCAAGTGGAACATATCCAAAGCCAAACTTACTGTTTTCTACCCACAGCCTAATCTGTCTCTAACATTCTCCCTATTAACCTATGGTATCCCCTGCTACCCAGGCAACCATGATAGAAATTTGAGAATCATCTTTGAATTTTTGATTTCCCTTACCCCCCACATCCAATCTCAGACCCAATCAATTATACACCTCTCACTCTCAAATCTTTCTTTTCCTCCCTTTTCCCATGGCTGCTAAAAATTCTATATCATCTTTTGCCTAGACCATTTTAAATTGTCTAACTTCGCAGAGTGAGCTTTCCAAAAGAAAATTCATCTGCATGTTTCTCTTGCTTGTGACCCTTTAGTGACACCTTACCTGACTCTGGCTATATTTTGCAGATAGTTTTTATCCATGATTCCAGGATTCCTAGACTTATGTATGAATTTACAAGTTGTTCATTTTCCAATGAAAATCCAAAACATAAACATAAGCATATGATAAAAATGACATAATCATTTCATAAGATTTCCAAGGCTACATTGTTGTCAGTGTTAACAATCTCATTAGCAACCAGAGACACTACATTCATTGTTGTGGCTAAGAGAAAAAAAAAGTACATATGCTAACATATCTTAACCCCAAATGGTATTCCAGCATAGTATACAAACAAACCAAAGTTTCCCTATGATTTATAGAGACATTGTGAGTGAATTGACATAAGGTATAGGTATGTCAAAGTCAAAAGACCTGAATCAAAGCAGTTCTCATTAGAGAAGCATTTTAAATAAAAAAGAAAAGTAACATCCCGTCAACCTTGAATTGTAATAGTCTTATAATTCTATTTATTTTTAACTTATACTTATTTTTTGGTTATGTAAGATCTTCATATACAGGGAATTTACAATTCATTTTTTATGTGTACATATGTAAGTAAGATTATGATAAGGTATTGAAGTGAGCAATGGAAGCCTTAAGAGCTATTTTGTTTTCAGTGGCATCCATACGTTACTTAACTTTAGGAAATTCTGGTGTACAAGCTCAATACCTCAGTATGTTAATTTTCTCCCTGATCCAGCCACCTTCATCTCCTACTACTAAATGTACCTTGTACTTCCACTACTTTAAAGAGCCTACTTTGTCTAAATTATCCTTGCATTTTCATGTTTTGCACTTTAAATTTCTCTGCTTTTATAGTCCCTCATCATTTATAGCCATCGATTTAATTCAAACTCCATATAATGTATCAACTACATTTTGGTTCTTTCTCATTTCTTCCATTTTCAACCCCAATCAGGCAGATAAATTTAGTTGCTTTTTCCAAAGTCTTTCTCAAGGACAGCACTCACCACAATCCATTGTTGTAACAATTGATTTATATGTCTGTCTTTTTATAGGAGGTCTTAAGCGACTTGAAATTAGGAATTTTATTTTATTCCTCTTTGCATTGCAAGTCCCTGATTCATTTCCCAACATAGAGTAGTCACTCGATAGATAATTGTCATGTAGATGGAGGAATGAAAAGGTGGATGGATGCATGACGGATCAAAGGATAAAGGAGATGGAGTGGTCAATGGGTGGGTGAATGGATAGATGAATGAATGAATGAATGAATGAATGACTAAATTCATATATGAAAGGATATTATAATTTCAGATTACAATATATTTTAAAGACAACTGAGAAATCAATGTCTTTCCCAATAACAGTTAAATTTCTTCAGACTACAAGTCACATTGTAACAGTATTCTTGTTACCATGATGGCTCCATATGTAGAGTGTGATCTATAATCTACCTTGAATATATTTGCACATATTGACACAACTGGATAGCTGTGATAGTTTAACCTGATAGATCTCAGCTGCTTAAGATATAGAAAAGAAATTTTTTGGTGGTCAAATTAAATCTTAATGAGTCTGTCATTAAAAGTTATATATTGTCTTCAGGTCATAATACTATTATTAACCATTTACATTGTATTTTCTAATGTTTTTCCTTCTGCTGAATGTGTAAGGGGAAAATTGGCTAAATACTTGATGTCACACTTTAAATAGAATTAATGGAAACTAATGCATTTAAAATGACAATCCAAGGAGCAATGCAGGTCATTTTAAACAAGAAATCTTACAGGTAACTGATTTTCCTTCTCAGGCTCCTAAACACACCTAGATGAGCTGTTAAGTACAAACGGAAGCCAAGTGCATACTAATTGTTCTTTGTTTAATTTGTGCTTTAAAACTTGTCATGAATTTTGCAACTTTTTACAAGGTTTGGTTCCTTATTTGTGTTTGTTGTTTGATAAATTTGAGCTTATTGGCTATAAATTCACATATAAAAATGATATTTCTAGTTATAGTTTATAATATTTCTCCCCTTGCATTTCAGCCATAATACCAAAGATACATACTATACATGACACATGATTTATGAAAGAATATAATTGAAAAAATAAGTATTTTATATGTTTAGTCTTTGCCCTTTATTTAATATATACTCCTCTCTTGACATGTTATCAGAGAACTTTAAGTATAGAAAGTAAATAAAGGTAGGAAAGAACAAAGAATATTGTAGTAGAATCCAGTATAATTTCTTTAAGCATAAAGAATGATGTAATGTGGGCCCTGGCTAGGAAGTTCTTTGGTTAGAACATCACCTTCGTACACTGAGGTTATGGGTTCAATCTGTAATTAGGTTACATACAAAAGCAACCAATGAATGCATATATAAATACAACATCAAATAGATGTCTCTCTCTCACCGTCTCTCTCCTTCCTCTCTCTTAACTCAATCAATAAATATTTTTAAATGATATAAAGTATGAATTATACTAAGAAGCATTATTAGCAATTTAGATTGTTAGTAAAGGGAAAATTATATGTAAATGCAGTTTTCTTAATTCCCTTTACTCGCTGGGAGGCATTGCTTCCTGAAGAAATAGTCAATGCTTCTGAGTTTTGGGAACAATGCAATATATTCAGGATCAATCCTAGTTAATCTTTTTTTTTCAAAAACAACAGATTTTTTAATGATATATTTTATTGATTATGCTATTACAGTTGCCCCATTTTCCCCCCTTTATTACCCTCTGCCCTGCACAGCCTCTTCCACCCACATTCCCCTCCCTATCCCCTGCTTTCGTGTCCATGGGTCATACATATAAGTTCTTTAGCTTCTACATTTCCTATATTATTCTTAACCTCCCCCTATCTGTTTTCTACCTACCATTTATGCTACATATTCTCTGTACCTTTTCCCCCATCTCCCTCTCTGACTCCCCTGTTGATAACTCTCCATGTGATCTCCATCTCTGTGGTTCTGTTCCTGTTCTACTTGTTTGCTTAGTTTGTTTTTGTCTTAGGTGTGGTTGTTAATAACTGTGAGTTTGTTGTCATTTTACCATTCACATTTTTTTCTTTTTTTTTCTTAGATAAACCCCTTTAACATTTCGTATAATAAGGGTTTGGTGATGATGAAATCCTTTAACTTGACCTTATCTGAGAAGCACTTTCTCTGACCTTCCATTCTAAATGAAAGCTTTGCTGGATAGAGCAATCTTGGATGTAGGTCCCTGCCTTTCATGACTTGGAATACTTCCTTCCAGCCCCTTCTTGCCTGCAAGGTCTCTTTTGAGAAATCAGCTGACAGTCTGATGGGAACTCCTTTGTAGGTGACTGTCTCCTTATCTCTTGCTGCTTCTAGGATTCTCTCCTTCATTTTAACCTTGGCTAATGTAATTATGATGTGCCTTGGTGTGTTCCTCCTAGGGTCCAACTTCTTTGGGACACTCTGAGCTTCCTGGACTTCCTGGAAGTCTCTTTCCTTTGCCAGATTGGGAAAGTTCTCCTTCATTATTTGCTCAAATAAGTTTTCCATTTCTTACTCTTCCTCTTCTCCTTCTGGTATCCCTATGATTTGGATGTTGGAATGTTTAAAGATGTCCTAGAGGTTCCTAAGCCTCTCCTCATTTTTTTGAATTCTTGTTTCTTTATTCTTTTCTGGTTGGATGTTTCTTTCTTCCTTCTGGTCCACACCGTTGATCTGAGTTCCAGTTTCCTGCCCATCACTGTTGGATCCCTGAGCATTTTCCTTCATTTCACTTAGCATAGCCTTCATTTTTTCATATAATTTGTGACCAAATTCAACCAATTCTGTGAGCATCCTGATCACCAGTGCTTCGAACTGTGCATCTGATAGGTTGACTATCTCTTCCTCCTTGCTTAGTTGTATTTATTCTGGAGCTTTGATCTGTTCTTCCATTTGGGCCATTTTTTTTGTCTTGGCACACCTGCATCCACACAACTGAGGTTCCTTGAAAGAAAGTATGTTCTCAGTGGAAGGGATGGATCACAGCTCTTTTCTTTCCAAGTTTTCTGCCTGCCGCATTCCTCCCCTCCAGCGCGTCAGCAAATCCTAGTTAATCTCTTTGGGTTTTCTGATAAATTGTGAAATTGACAGAGTAGAATTTAACTCTACATTTATTATGAATAGTAACTGAATTAATTCACTGACTACAGTTTTTCTGGGCAAGAAGTCTACATAAACATTAGCTCAAGTAAATTGAAAGAAAGGGCAATGTAGTGTCATAGGTAAGGAAATCATTAGTTTCCCATGGAAAAAAGAATGGAAGCAGCACAAATGTGTCTATTATGGCAGTTTGTGAAAGTCACACAATTAGTAAATTATTGAACTTAGATTTAAACTGAGATTTTCCTGACTCCCATATTTAGGCAATTTCCACTATACTATACTGTGAATCCATTCTGATTAACAAGCAACACATGCATGCAACTCTTGTATTAAAAATGATCTTGTCATAAAGAATCCTGGGTAATTTTATTGCAGAAGGGCTGACAAGGAATGATGTCAAAATCCTGTTCTTCCTGTGCATCTTAGTTCCCAACTAAGAATCCTGAGCAAATTTATTTTACTGACCTATCCCAGAGTTATACACTTAGAAAGGATATTTTAAGAAAAAGTTTAAGAATTGTAAGATTAATCAGAAGACTTTTGATAGTCAACATGAATTTAAAGGCAGAGCCTTTAGGTATGTGTTCCACAAATATTACTCTAATTATTAAAATTCCAAAAAAAAAAAACCCAAGAATTCTTTAACTCTTAAGCTTGTTTTACTTCTGAATCTACCTTGGTCAAGCTATCTACTCTCAAAAGACCTCTGATTTAGGATCTCTAGGCACCTGTTTTCTGAGGTATCCCTCAACCATCATTTACTGGCTGTTCTGTTCTTAGCTTCCCCCACATCTTTCCCTGGAGGAACCTCTTATTTGAGAGCCTATCCATTTCTTTCTAGCAATGTTCTATCCATTAGAAATAATTTTCTCTTACCATAAATTGGAAGAAAAATTAAATCTCCATTTTTTCCAAATTTGTCTGTTGAGCTTCTTTTCTGTTTCATCACAATCAATTATTCTTGGTTAAATTGCTATTCAGCAGTGATTGTAAACTTAAATGCCCTATTTGTGAGATGAAAGTAGAAATAGATTACTACATCTTCCTACTCTAGTAAGCTTTCTGTTTCTTCTGGAATTCCCTCTCTTAACAAGTGGCCATTTTTCAAGTCAAGAAAGTACCACAGTCCTTTCTTGGGGCTGAGAGTCCCAACAGTCATCATGGATGACTTGTGCAGAGGATGTTTCTTAGGATGAATATTCTGTTTCTGTATGCTAAAGGATACTTAAAGCTAATTTACTTAATAAGGCATATTATAGGGTTTTGAAATAATAAATCTGATAGCTGGCTTTCTTAGCTAAAAACCTTTCTGAATATGAATTTGTTATCTTATTCACCTTTGTTTTCCCATTAGCTAGAAAGTTTCTGGAATATAGGAGGTGCAAAATAAATATGAATTAAATGAAACTTAGACCAATACACCACTATTGGTTCCTTCAAATGGTATTTTAACAATGAGGGAGGAAAAGTTTTTACATGTTCCAAATGAAAGTCTAGAAGATAGGTATTGATGCTTTGAAAGCAAATGTGATTCTTTTGTCTTATGCCCTTCTCTTTTATTTTTTTAAATCATTTGAACTGAAATTTTATACCATTCCCATAGGATAAGTCTAATGTTTACATGGTATATTTTGTCCACTCAACTAGATAACATAATTTGGAAGAGGAAAACAAACCCTATTTAAGGCAACCTTCCAACTAGTCCTGACTGAACAATCATTGTGCTGATCTTCTTTTCTTACCTAATTGAAACTCTTACTATTAAAGATCCTTATTTATTAATCAGAAATGTTTCCAGAAGGCCAAATAAATGTTGAACTATGAAAAAGGAAACTGTCACGTTGTTTATTTTTTCTTTTGTTGCCCTTGCCTGGGGAGATATAGCTAATAAAATATTGCTATGAGCTGTCTGAAATTTTTCTACCTTTGTTTTTGTCTATGATTTTTATAGTTTCAGGTGTAATATTTGTCTTTAATCCATTTTGAATTTATTCTTGTGTATGGTGTAAGAAGTTGGTTTAGTTCCATTTTTCTGCATGTATCTGTCCAATTTTACCAAAACAATTTATTAAATAAACTTTCTTTAGCCCATTGTATGTGCTTGCTTCCTCTGTCAAATATAGACTATAAGAGTGTGTGAGCTCTATATTCTGTTCTTTTGATGTATGTGTCTCTTTTTATGCCAGTACACTGCTGTTTTGATTATCATGGCCTTATAGTATTGTTTCATATTAGATAGCAAGATGCCTCCAACTTTGTTCTTTCTCAGGATTGTTGTTACATCAAACTAAAAAGCTTTTGCACATCGAAAGAAATCAACAAAATAAAAAGATAACCCAAGAATGGGAGAACATATTCACCAAATCATTTCATAATGGGTTAATAACTAAAATTTATAAAGAGCTTACAAAACTTAACACAAATCAAACACAAAAACCCAGTTAAAAAATTGACAAAGGACCTGAATAGACACTTCTCCAAAGAGAACATACAGATAGCTGATAGACATATGAAAAGATGCTCAACATCACTATTCATCAGAGAAATGCAAATTAAAACCACAATGAGATATCACTTCACACCTGTCAGAATGGCTATCATCAACAAATCAATAAACAATGACTGTTGGCAAGGATGTGGAGAAAGGGGAACCTTTCTGTATTGTTGGTGGGAATGCAGATTCATGCAGCCACTGTAGAAAGCTGTATGGAGACACCTCAAAATATTAAAAATGGATCCGCCTTTTCATCCAGCAACCCCACTTCTCAGAATATATCCAAAGGAACACAAAACACTAATTCAAAGGAATATAGGCACTCTTATGTTCATTGCAGTGTTATTTACAATTACTAGGGTAAGGAAACAGCCCAAGTGTCCATCAGTAGATAAGTGAGTAAAACAACTATGGGGTATTTACACTATTAAATACTACTCAGCTATAAAAAAGAAGAAAAGTTTACCCTTTGTGACAGTATGCATGGACCTAGAGAACATTATGCTGAGTGAAATAAGCCAGTCAGAGAATAACAAATATCGTATGATTTCATTCATATGTGGAATCTAATGAACAAACTGAACTAACAAGCAAAATAGAGGCAGACCCATAGATAGCAGGATGACAGCTAAGGCGAGGAGGGTAAGGGGTGGAGGGATTGAGCAAAAAGTAAAAAGGACTCATGGACATGAACAAGAGTGTGGTGATTGTGGGGTGGAGGGTATAAAGGGACTAAATGGTAATGTTAAAATATAATTACATTATTAAATAAAAAAGAAGAAAAAAAAGGTTGTCTTCCTACACACTCTCCATGAACACATCAGAGATTAAACAAACCAAGCCTGGGAGGCTAAAACATAGAAGTGTTTAGTTCCAACAAGGTTCTTGAGGAAGAAAATAGGAGTGATGAAATAAGCACAGAGCATGAGGGGAAGCATAATTGCCTTTACCTAAGGCTATTATTAAAAACTAAGTTGATAGGTGAGTCCAGTAGGCTGGAAGGGTGAAACAAAAAGGCAGAGATAGATTACAAAGAAAAAGGGAGACCTGACCTCTCCAACAACAGTTTTTAAAAGGGAAGCTATCTTGCCTGAGATTAATATCCAAAAAAAAAAAATAAGTTACTATGTATATATTTTAATAATACCTTTTGAAAGGGAACAGAATTAGTTATGAGAAAGGACCAATGATAAGCAATAGTCCTTTAGATGCCATAATACTATAAACCCTGAGATATCTTAGTTAAATGCTTAAAATCAGAAAGACTATTATAAAGAATTTTTCAATAAAACAAACAGCAAACTTATGTCTTCCCTAGAATAGAACCTTGTTCTTCAGCCCAGAGCAAATGTTTCAGCTGAATTACTTTCAAGACTTTATAAGGTGTTGACACAATTTCTACTTTCACATCGTAAATGTGCCACCCTAATAACCCTTGTTTAATTACTGTTTATTACAACTGAATTCTCTCAGCATTTCAGTGTGGCATTTCTCATTTTTCTGTCAGTGAAGTTTCCTCTGGTGGAACCTCCGCCTCCAGCTACCATTGATATGATCCTCAGCATGAACAAACCTGAAGATTGTGGGGAACAGCAACTGGAATTTTGGGGGTTATACCTTTGTCAATACCCAAATATGTAACAACAAAATAGATCCTAAAAATAATAGAAGAAGCCACTGTACCTTCAAAGCAAATATTTTCTAAAAACTGGATTCATGAGTTAACATCAGCTCCATCCTGACCCACTATCCTCCCCTTTGGAAGACTGACAGCTTATGAGAATTAACAGAAATAATAATCTCCCCAATTCTGTTGCTCACTTCTAATGCACATTAGTTTGACAACCCAAAACACAAGAAAAGAAAATGAGGCAATCTGTTTGTTACTTCTGAGTGGCTAAATATTCTAGAGGTCAGCCAAAAATTGAGCTAATTTTTATAATTGTTCTATAAAATAACATCTGACTTTAATGGCATGTCAGTGGCTAAATGTTAGGGTAACACAATATGTAGGAATTAAGGGGAAAATCAAATCAACTAATAAATTTTCCCTGCAAGGATCAGATGCACCAAATTCTCTGAAATAAATACTTGTAATAAGCAAAGCTCATGCTAAGACAATGGGGTTATTCATTATCACCAGAAAAGAACATTATCACCAATATAAAAAGCTGAGATTTTAAAACTTTGGGTATTTAATTTCTATCAGAGCTGGATTCAAGGTCAGTTGTGTAATACCAGGCATTATTTTCCCTTTGCTACCTTTGGCAGACATTTCACATGGCTCATCCATAAATAATTAAGACCAACTTATCAGCTGCATCAGCTTAACTACTGCAGGGGAAAGCAGAGGTCCAAGATTTTACTTTATTTGTAACTTCTAATAGAAAGAGAAACAACATTCTCTGTGTATTAATAAATGAGTCTTACTTCTTGTATAAACAACACAAACATTTCTTTTCAAGCATTCAATATGTTCATTTCCATCTGGACCTTTCTAAACCACTTGAGTAAATTGAGAAAAATTACTAAAGCAAAAGCCTCATGCATATACTGCTAGCATGAAATAATTTAAATCTGAGGTAACTTCCAAATGACAATAGTGAGTCATCAGGATAATGTAATATAGTGTGAGACACATGATGAAAAAACAATTTGAAATTTAGCAACATGAATCATGCTTACAAAACATGAGAAGGGTGTCCAAAGGGACCCTTGGGACTCTCCCATTTACAAAAGAGACAATCTCTAGAGTGTCCATAAAATGAGAAGGAGAATTAATGGGGTTAAGGCTGGTTTATGAGTAGGTCAAAAAGTTCAGTTGGTGATATTTTAATTTCTGTAGGGAAAATGATCTTGTTTTTTCTCCATTCTTATAAATGTTTCATTTAATTTACAACGACGCACACTTGAAATGTGTGTATGAAAGTGAAGAGACTCATTTACAACCCAAAATACTATTATCTCATTTTAATGTGCTTGTGTATGTATTGCAAATGCAAAACACTAGACTAATACCATTGTGCAGGGGAAAGAACAATAAATTAAATATTAGAGATTTTAAGGTGGGTGTTTAATCCAGACCTAAACAAATGTGAAATATGCTGCCTATGAAATTCAAAGTCGAGGAATCTGCTATGGTAAAGTGGAAGGAATTATAGGTTTGAATTATAATTTGAGGTTTGAGGTTAGAACTGTGTGGAATTGGCCAGAATGCTCAAGTTGGTTGAGATCATATGGTATTATATACTAAATTTATTTGAAAATCACTGTCAAAATTTGGGGAAATAAAAAAAAACAAGGAGGAAGGACAAAGATATGAGGACAAAATGAAGAACTAAGAGAGATACACTTACATTACCTTGTGTGTTACTAAGGAATAATAATGATCAGGGGATAACCAACACATTGATCCCAGAGGGGGTGATTCCTTCTTTCACATAAGGGCTGTGACACTAAATACTAGTGTGAGGATATACAGATATACCTACTCACATAGCTTAAGTTTTCTCTCATGAATTTTTTGTGCAACCACAAGACCCAAACTAGTTATTTGGGGGTTCACAGTGAAATTAAAATACCTTCATAGTCCTCACCATTAATGTCATCATCATTATCATTCTCTACATCACTATCATCATCTACTAGCATTTATACTGGAATAATATGTTTATATTAAACATGTTCCTTAGTTGTAGTGACAAAGGGAGATATATAACTGTTCTGAAGCCAGATATATCACAGAAGTGACCAGATATAAGAATGAGAAATAATAAGATAACATTACATAGTTAAGAGGAAGAAAACCAAAGCTATCAAAAATTATAGGTTCTTAATTGTTATCTTAAATGGATGAATATCATCATCCCTTTTGGATGTATGTTATTAGCTCCCATAAATTTGCTAACTTCAGACAAAAAAGCCCATCCTCCTCCACTACGGCATCGCCAAAGATCTCTCTATGCGTATCCAGTGGCCCCATCTGATCTGTGCCTAAACAAAGTTATCCAAAGGGCCTTCATTTGAACTTAAGTGTAAAGAAATTTTGTAATTTCAAGGCTACACTTATGTATAAAAAGAAGTCCAAACATTAATGTGTTTAGGGTGGTATGGTCAATCCCAAGTCACCTTCTCTTCCTTCTTGTAGTAAAGTTCTTAGTGACCAACAGATTCCTTTTCTCCTTCTATACAGGTGAATTGCATCTCACTGTGTGTGTGTGTGTGTGTGTGTGTGTGTGTGTGTGTGTATCTCAATTTGTGATTTCCTTTATCCATTTGTCCATAAATAAACATTTAAGGTATTCTCATGTTTTGGCTATTGTGAATAATGTTCCAGTGAACATGGGACTGCACACATCTCTTCAATATTTTTATTTTAATTATTTGGAATATATACCCAGACATGCGGGAGCTAGATCATATAGCTATTCTACTTTTAATTATTTGAGTACTACTCTTACTATTGTCCATAGCAGCTAAACCATTTTATACTCCTACCAACAGTGTATGAGGGTTCCAATTTCTCCAGATCCTCATAGCACCTGTTATCTTTTCTTTTTATAAATACCATCCTAATAGATGTGAGGTGATTTCTCACATAGTTTTAATTTGCAGTCCCTTGATAATTAGTGATGCTGAGTATCTTTTCATATACCTGTTGCCCATTTGTATGTCTTCTTGGAAAAAATGACTATTCAAGTTCTTTGTCTACTTTTTAATCAGGTTAACTTTTATTTCACTATTAAGTTGTAGCAGGTCTTCATAGATTTTTTATATTAACCCCTTATCACATGTATATGACTTTCAATTATTTTTTAATTTTTTAAGGTTTTATTTATTTATTTTTAGAGAGATGGGAAGGGAAAGATAAAAAGGGGGAGAGAAACATCAGTCTATGGTTGGTCCTCACACCCCCCACACCCCCCACTCAGGACCTGGCCTGCAAACCAGGCATGTGCCTTGACTGGGAATTGAACAGGCAACTCTTTGGTTCACAGGAGGGTGTTCAGCCACTGAGCCACACCAGCAAGGGCTATATATGATTTGCAAATATTTTCTCCCATTTCATATGTTGTCTTTTCATTCTGTTGTTTCCTTAACTATACAGAAAAAAACATTTTACTTTGATATAGCCCCACTTGTCTATTTTTGTGTTTGTTACCTATGCCTTTGGTGACATACCCAACAAATCATTGCCTAGACCAATGTCCTAAAGATTTATTTTATGTTTTCTTTTAGGAGTTTTAAGTTTCAGGTTAAAGTTTTTAATCTATTTTGAGTTGATTTTTTTGTATTGAGTAAAGCAGGGGTAAAAGAAATTCTTATTTCACATTCAGATTTGGGGTTTTAATTTCTAAAACAATAGCAGAAAATGATACTTAAATTTTCCTGAAGAGAAGAAATGTGTAGAGCACTAAAATAAATTCATACAAAATTTATTTGTATTTTAACATCAATATTTGTTGTGATCTATTCTGAGCATTTATAATCATTTAGGGATAAAGGAATGCTGGAGGAATGTATGTGATTTGATGACTATTTTACTTACAAGTCAACGAAAATGACTTTGTGCTCACCTAAAAATAGAAGTATTGGTTCAACAAAAATATATATAAGATACCTGCTGGCAGCTGAAGAAGGAACACAATAAATTAATGGGCTGAAATTATAATATAAAAAGGAAACCTTTATCTTGGTTTAGTATTTCTCAAAACAGAAAAAAATAGTTTAAATTAAATGCTTTTGAGAATATAACATTTTAATTGAGCTGAATGATTTGTTTCCTTTAGCACATTCTTTAAGTAAAACTCAGACAAAAATTAACAAGCAAACTGGTAAGGAAAACAAAATGTAGAGATGGAAGGCAAAGACAATTAACCATCTTGAGGCTTGATGCCTGTAAGGTTGTTTTCTACTCCCGAATGACTAATACACTTTCACCATGTAGCATATCTGTCACACTCTCAAGCATATGAATGCTGCGCATTTCCTCCGAGGGGCCCACCAGAGGTAACCAATTTATAATAAAAATAATTCTGCATTTTCACTTCTTCCGGTCTTAAAATCTAGTGAAGCAAATTATTTTTTACAAAGAATTTGTAACAAGTATTTTATTGCACCTCATTGTTTCAAACTACTTTTCATCATTGAAATCCTAATTTTTCCCTCTTTTATTTTTATTGTTCCTTTCTGTATGCTTTCAGCCATTGGCAACCTGCTGTCCAAGACACCAGTGAAAAGAACTCCATTTTGCACTTGGCTTCTCTAGAGATTTTAGAGCATGTGGGCATAGATGTAACAATGAGTAGATCAGCACCTGCCAACATTGGACCCATGGTTTTGGGCAGCGAGACAAGCGAGCATAAATATCATCTATAGCTTCATCTGATAGGAGTTCTTCTTGGCTTTACTCTAGCACTCACTAGGTCTGTGCACCCTCAGGCAAGGTTCTTAATGTGTTCATGCTTCAGATGCCTCACTTCAAAAATGGGCATCAGAATTTATCTAAACCTATAGGGTTGTATTAATATGGTCAGCCCTCCCTAGGATTATGTTTGCAGTAGGCCTGAACAAATTCATTTCTAATGTGCACTTTTCAGTCTATTATAGTGCTGGTGGTCTGATCTTCTACCCAGTCTCCAGGTTCAGGAAGAATTTGAAATTAACCTGAGTTCAAGACACTTATGCCCCAGGGGCAAATCAACAATGAGGAATCTCTGGTTCCATATCAGCTGAGGAGAATAAATATTCCTCCTCAGTTTTTGTGCAAAAAATTAAATACAAAGGTTAAAAGCATGTTTATAAAAGTTTAGAAAGCTCAATTCTGATATAATCATGAGCTTGAATGACTACAAAGGAGCCATGTATTGTAGCAAGAGTTTGAACTTTGGAGAACAGAAACATTACTGAGTGAATCATCTGGGGAAGTTCACTGAGGTACACACAGTGACACTGCTAGTTCTGAAATGTATCCCCAATAAATAGTAAAAACCAAGAGTAAGAATTGATACTATGGTAAAATTACAGAGCTAAAGACTTCCTTGTAGCCACTGAGAACTTCCCAGAATGATAAACACTATTGTGGGGAGCCATTGTTTGAAGAGATTATGGGTCTGTGAGCCATAAAAACATTCATGACCACACTGAACAGGGGTTATGTTTTGTTTCCTAAAATGGGTAGTTAGTTTGTTAGGATTCTTCCCCTACTACCAATGTTATTGATTTATTGGTTTGATTGGGTCATTAGATACTAACCTATAACAATTAAGGATAACTCAGTTTTGATATTTATATACTACCTAAAGGGGGTCTTTATTTTTAAAATGTATAAAGTTAAAGAAAAATTCATCTGGACTGGAAGGAGAGGTGGAGACAGAATGAAACAGACTGCGAAACCCAGGACTGCAGTGCAGTAAAATAAAAACTCAAAACCCCTGGCTGTAAAAAAAATCTGTGGAGGCTGTGGCAGTGAGGGAAACTCCTAATCTTATAGGAGAGTCCATTGGAGAGGCCCAGAAGGTCCTAAAATGTACACAAACCCACCCACCTGTGAATTAACACCTGAAAGGGCACAATCCACTTGTGGGAAGTGAAGGAGGTGATGGAAGGTGGGGCAAGAGCTGAGCAAGCAGCATTGTTCCCTCTCTGACCTCTCCCCCACATACAGCATGACAATGAAGCAAAGAGGGTTGTCCTGCCTTGGAAAATACCTAATACTCCTCCTTTCACAATGTAACAGATATGCTGAGACAAAGAAATATGGCCCAAATGAAAGAACAGATCAAAGGTCCAGAAAAAATACAACTAAGTAATGAAGAGATAGCCAACCTATCGCATGCAAGGTTCAAAACACTGGTAATCAGGATGCTCACAGAATCAATTGAGCTTGGTCTCAAAATGAAGGAAGACATGAAGGCTACACAAAGTGAAATAAAGGAAAATGTACAGGGAACCAACAGTGAAGGGAAGGAAATGGAGACTCAAATCAATGACTTGGAACAAAAAGAAGAAATAAACATCCAACTGGAACAGAATGAAGAAACAAGACTTCAAAACAATGAAGAGACGTTTAGGAAACTTTGGGGCAACTTCAAATGCTCCAACATCTGATTCATTGGGGTGCCAGAAGGAGAAGAGGAAGACCAAGAAATTGAAAACTTATTTGAACAAATAATGAAGGAAAACTCCCCCAATCTGGTAAGGAGACAGACTTCCAGGAAGTCCAGGAAGCTCAGAGAGTCCCAAAGAAATTAAACAAAAGGAGGAACACACCAAGACACATCATAATTAAGTTACCCAAGATTAAAGATAAAGAGAGAACCTTAAAAGCAGCAACAGGAAAAGAGAGAGTTACCTACAAAAGAGTTCCCATAAGACTATCACCTAATTTCTCAAAAGAAACCTTACAGGCAAGAAGGGATGGAAAGAAGTATTCAAAGTCATGAAAGGCAAGGACCTACATCCAAGATTACTCTATACAGCAAAGCTATCATTTAGAATAGAAGGACAGATAAAGTGCTTCCCAGATAAGGTCAAGTTAAAGGAGTTCATCATCACCAAGCCCTATTATATGAAATGTTAAAGGGACTTATATAAGGAATAGAAGATCAAAACTATAGAGCAAAATGGCAACAAACTCACAACTATCAACAACTAAATCTAAAAAAACAAAATTTAAGCAAACAATGACAACAGGAACAGATTCACAGATATGGAGATCATATGGAGGGTTATCAGTGAAGAGTGGGAGGGGGAGAATGGGGAGGATAGTCCCAGGACATAAGAAGCATAATAAGAAGGCACAAAATAGACAGCAGGAGGTTAAGAACAGTATAGGAAATGGAGAAGTAAAGAACTTATATGTACAACCCATAGACATGAACCAAGGTGGGGGGTTCTGGAGGGTAGCATGGGGTGCAGGAAGGAGGGAGATAAAGGGGAGAAAAAATTGGGGCAACTGTAATTGCATAATCAATAAAATATACTTAAAAAAAGAATAACCACACAAACCAAAGAAATGTGAACTCTACTCAGTTTGCTAAATTAGTTAAGCTTAATCACACATATATACACTCAAGCTGCAAATAACATACATATTTGTTCATATGTTTATTTCCAGTTTTTTCTCACTGGGAACCAACAAGTGCTATCGCCTATGTGACCAAGCCAGAAAAAAAAAAGAAACAATATTCTAAACCATGCAAACATTCTTCCTTATTCATCCGATTTCTGTGTAATTAGTATCTATAAGCTCACTTCCAGACCCTGCTACCTCTGTACTGAAATAAAAATTTCCTCAAATCTGGACTTTATTCCAAATTAGAAAATTTTTAATTCTCCATCAGATTTTTTTCAGAGTTTAGGAATTAAGTGAGATCTATCTCTTTAATTCCAAAATTTGCTTTTTCCAATGTGTACGTTCTGAAAGTTCTGACCAACTTCGCCCTGAAAATTTCCTCTGTGGCTACGTGAAACAGGCACATTTTGTTTCTGTGACATCACCACAGTGGGAGGGAATTTATTGCCTCTGGTTTTTGAAAGGAGAAAAACAGATCACAGAGAGTCACTTCATCCTAAATTTCATGAATTTCATGGACTGAATAATATCTTCCTATCCCCACCTCCATACTGATCTTATCTGACCCATGCTTGGAATCAAATTAATCTACTTTTTAAAGATGTTTCAAGTATTTGTGTACACTATTCCTTGGATTTCTTAGGTATAGAAATAAGTGACACCAAAGAAGAAAATACATGAAACTTTCTGAATACATCCAGGTCAAGAAATTACTGTAAACATGTAGAACTAACATTAGAGGTTATAGTAGTATAAGCAGAGGCATATTTGATAACTAGGAACTAGTCCTAAGGAAAGCTGTGGGACACAATTAGAAGAGCAAGTTCAAAGGCTCTGAGATGATGGTAAGCTTTGTGATAAAAATAAAGGCCTCTGTGGCATTACTGCAGGAGGGTAATGGTGGAATGAGGCAAAAAGAGGTGATTGTATTAGTTTCCTAGGGATCCTACAACAAAAACTGGTTGGCTTAAAATGAGAGAAGTATATTCTCTCACAGTTCAGGAGGCCCTAAACTGATATCAAGGTATCAGCAAAATGTTTTCCTTCTGGAGGCTTTTGAGGGAGAATCTGTTCCATGCCTTTCTCCTAGCTGCTCATAGTTGACATCCACCCTTGGTGTTCCTTAGCTTATACCTGCATTACTCCAATCTCTTCCTCCATCTTCATATGACCTTCATCCCTATGTATCTTCTTAATGTATCTATGTTTCTTCTTCTATCAGGCTTAGATTTAGGGTCCAGGCTTTTCTAATATGACCTCATTTTAACATATACATCTGCAAAGATATTTCCAAATAAGATCACATTCTGAGGTTCCAAGCAAACAAAATTTATGGGAAACTTTTTAACCCATACAGTGGGCAATTGTCAGATCATACAGGATCTTGTAACCCATGATATGAAATGGATTGCTGTTGTATTCTGAACATAATGTTAAATCTTTCAAGGGTTTTTAGCAGGGTAAAATACATAAAACCTAATACATGTATATTTGAAATAGTTTGTGAAGAAAAAGTTTTTGATAGAAAAGAAAAAGGGTACAAACACCAATGAGCTGACTACTGCAGTAATCAAGGTGAGTGGTAATAGTGGTTTGAGTTAGTGTTGGCATTTACAACTGAGGGATGTGGACATTTGGGGGAACTATCTGAAAGATGAAAATAGCATGTGTTACTGATGGATTTGACTTGGAAGTGAGAAGAAGAGAGGGACCCCATATTTCTCCTTTGAGTAACTGGGTGGAGGATGGAACCATTTATTACAACAGTGAAGATTGCCAGCCACAGTGGGGATGGATAACAGTCAGAAGTTTCATTTTGGATGTATTACATTTGAGCTGTACATTAGAATTCCAAGTCTAGATATCATAAAGCAGCTGGAGCCTAGAAAGAGATCAGGACTTGAAAGATAAATTAGACAGTTATCAGCAAGTTGAGGGTAATTAAAACCATGCAGGATGAGGTCATCTGGAGTTTGAGCATAAAGAAAGAGGATGACCTAAAAAGTATCGTAGGATACAAACTCAAGTTTAGAGGCTAGTTAAAGGAAGAGGAAAAACCAACCAGAGAAAGTGGGATAGAGGAGCCATCAATGAAGAAGGAAGTCCAGGGAAACATGACGTCAAAATTCTTACTATTACTACTACCTACATGGTAACATGGAAGTCACATATGGAAGACTTCATGGAAATACAGTCAAAATATTCACTGTATTTTCTACCAGTCACTGCTCTAGAGTGGCTTTCCCTGTGGGGGTAATATTCTTCATACAACACTGACATAAGGCTTGGCCATGTAGCTAGCTGTGGCCAATAGACTATGAGAAGAAGTGATACATTATACACAAAGCAGAAGCCTTCAGAGCTGTTCCATGGTTCTACCAGTATTCCTTACATTTAGTGACAAGAAAGGCATATCCCAGATAGGGCTTCTCATTCATCACAGACTCAAAATGAAGAAAACATGAAGAGTAGATCTATACCCATATTTAATGTAATAAAGAATAAAACTTTGTTTCTGTAAGTCACTAAGATTTGGGGATTTCTCATTAACTACAGCATAAACTAGAAGAAGTTGAGGAAAACATCACATTTTACATAGCACAGTTATAAAGTAAGATGCTGTTTATGGCTCTGGAGGCCACAGTTTTGCAGAAAGAATTAGAGTCTTCACATCAAAATTATCTAAGATCAGATACCAAATCTAGCTTTGTGAACTTCAACAAATTAATTGACATCTCTTAATTCATCCCATCTAGAAAGAAAAAGGTACCTATCTTACAGGACTGTTGCAAGAACTAAATGTAACAATATATGCAGTGTGCTCAATATAGTTTCAGCCTCCCTCTTCACAAAAAGTCTTCCAAAATACATATTCATTATTTCTTTTTCCTTTCTTTTATTATCTCTTAATAAAGGCTTGGAGTGCAAATCATAATCATTGCTCTAATCATTACTATGTCACTAGAAGAAGGGGGAGTATAAAAAAAGAATATAGAGTCCAGGCCTAGGGGATGTCTCTTGACCTTGAGATGGCTCCAGGGGGACATTGATACCTGAGAAATGGAGGCTACCCGATTGTCAGGATTAGCCTTCATTCCCACAATGGTGAGCCCCAGGGGATTCAATTCAGAAAATAACTCAAATCATCCTCAGAAATGAAGGTCAACTAAGAGGGTCTCAGAGGGAGTGTACAGCTCTTATGACAAAGCAAATGGTAGGACCTCTGGTCTCTTTGCTATGTTTGGGACAAAGTTAAACTAGAACTTTTAGTGATTAAACTGGTAGAAACTAAAATTAAGGCTAAAGTATCAGGAATTTATATTCACCCCAAAAAGGGTTGACATCTCACCCAAACCACATTATCCTTTTGAAATAGGAATACTCATATGCATTTTAAAGATGAAACTGAGGCTGAGAAATTAGACAACAGAGCTGGAAATTGTACCCAGTTTTGTGTGCTCTTTTCTAAAAAATCCATATTTTTCCACTGAACACCTGCTTCTCAAAAAAAAAAGATAAAAATGAAAGGATCTACTTCTCTTACCTAAGCCCATAAAAGAAAATTAAAAACATACAATCACAGAAAAATGTGTACAATGTTTCTAGCAGCAATATTTTTAATAGCCAAAAGTGGAAACCACTCAACTCTCTATAATGGATGAATGGATAAAAGAAAATGGTATGCACATACAATGGACTATTATTCAGCCTTAAAAAGGAAGGAAATTCTGACACATGCTACAAGCTGGATGAACTTTGAAAATGTTATGCTAAGTGAACGAAGCCAGGTAAAAAGGCTCCATATTGCATGATTCCACTTATATGCAATGTCCAAAAGAGGAAAATCTGTAAAGATAAATAGTAGATTAGTGGTTGCCATGAGAAAGTAATAAACGGGAATGGGCTGAATGGGTATAGTTTTACTTTCAGGGTGATGAAAATGCTCTGGAATTGGTGACAATGGTACAATGAAAAATCTACTGAATTTCATACTCCCAAACTGGATTTTATGGTATGAAAATTAGATCTCAATAAAAAGAAAAGGGAAGTGGAGAGGTATCATTTAAGAGTGTGTTCCTGGTAGCATGCAGTGCTATGACATAAACCACTGACTCAGTTCCCAATTTGATTATGTATCTCCAATGTAACCCTCAGTATTAGAAAAAGGTGGAGGAGGGACTCTTCATTGAAGCCTGCCCTCTCCTGACTCAGGCACTAAGGCAGAGCCCTGAGTTTACCTGCAAGCAGAGCAGCAACATAGACAACTGCCAGGAGCTGGAGAAAAGACACAAGAAGGTCAAGATCAGACATGTGTGTTCTCTGACAGAGCAAGGTGGGTCATTAGTCTATGAATCTCCAAGTGCACTGGGCACGTGGGGGATGCCACAACTTTCAACCTATGGGAGTTAGGTTCCAGGATCTTCTTTTATCTTTTTTCTTTTCCACTGAGGAAAGAAAGAAAAGTGCATGAGAAAAAGGAGAAGAGCAGCCTTTTCTAGTAGTGAAGGGCAGGGAAATCTCACTGCCAGTGGCACTCACTGTATCTTAGTTTCTTTAGTAACAAAATGTGCTGCATCTTTATGATCACGAAATGATGGAGGGGTTATGATGTTTTCTGGCGAAGCTAATTCTCCAGAAATAGAACTAATCAAGGCAAGTCAAAACTGAGCTGGTGCCCGGATCCCTTTCTAACCCTGGAATCATACCTGTAAGTTCCAGAAGCCCACAGTCATTCTCTACAACTACTAGTATGCAAATTATTCAGAGTCTGAAGCATAACAACAAATGATAAAGCCCCCTGGTATGGATGGTGGTAATTAGCTGAGAAGAGCTAAACTGGAGGAGCCCAGGGACCTGCCCTTCATGCTAGGTTGCCCATCCTCTCTTGGGCCCTGGAACCTCTCCATGCTGTGAGTTCTTTGGAGGGAAACTGGAAATGCTAAAACCTTTCATCTCCTTTATTCTGAGGTGGGCTCCAAAAATGTCCTGACTTGTGGCAGGAGAGGGCACCCTTTGTCCCCTTTCTCCTAAATAATCTTCTCTTTATGTGGTCCCTTAAGAAAGGTGCTCAGGGGAAGTCACATGGGAACTGGCAACAATTTGTTATTTTAATCTTAAATAAGGAAATCAAGTAGTGATGGGCATTGAGCACTCAGAAGGAAGCTAATGGTATTTAATTTTGGCCACCACCACTTACCAGGGGGAAAAAAAGGAAATGCCATGCTGCCACCACAAGTCACAAATGTGTTCCCTGTTACTATTATACACCATTTTGTAAAACCTTTAAATTTTCATTGTTTCAATACTTTGGATTTCTGATTGATCATTTTTCATTCTAGTTTCCCCTAACTAGGCATTACAGCTTTAAACATCCAAATTTCTTTAATTTTAGGGATTTTTTAACTCCTGTGAAAAATTGCTACTGTAATTTCCCACTGATAGTACCACCAGCCATTAATAGTGCCTGAATCTTCACAAAAATTGAGTGCTCAGGGGTGAAGTAAGAAATTTCCTTTAAACTTGATCCTCTCTCTTTTCTTAAAAAAAAAAATTAGCTTCCAAGTGAAATTGCACAATGGTCCTGTACAGATGCAATGTATTCTTTTTGTCAGTGGCTTGATAACTTTTAGATTACTGTGAGTTAAAATGTACCCAGAGAGCCTAAGGGGAAAATATAAATATGCCATTTGTCTTGAACTCATAAAAGAGGTCAACAAAAAAGGAATTTAATAAAAGTTATTACTACCTAAAAGCAATGCCAAAATTTAATTGTTCATTTTTAACTCCCAAAGTAAATGCTCTAACATCTAAACCCACTGAAAAGCTTCCTGGACTTATTATTGCTATACCTACAGTATTTTTTTTTCTTGAAGCAGTCTCATATAATTTTTGAGTATATGAACATTGTAGGAAAAAAAATTCTCTTTAATTAAAATAGCCTCAAAGGCTCATGGCAATCCATCAGTGTGATCCTCTGGCGTAGTTAGGCCTCTTCCATTTTCCAGGCAGATGTTTTGGATGATGCTGCTAGCTAATTACAGCAATGTCCAGGGCTGTATTATCAGCCATTGGGTTGTCTTTGGTCCCTTTGTGCCATGACAATTTTTCAGAAGTGAAATTAGTCCCCTTGCCAATTCCTATATTTTGTATAAGTCCAGATGTCTCATTTTGCTAATATCATATCAGACTGTAATATTTTTATAACAGTGTAGAAAACCAAAATGGAGCCAAATAGACACATTGCTGCCAGACAGTTGACCTTTATTTACTGATAAGGATTTTTAAGTCATAAAATTTGAACTTATTAGAAATGAGCTGCATTTTCAGGTTTATAAGTGAGCCCAATCTTCCCCCATTGAGAGCTGGAGAGAAGATGAGCTCATAGAAATACAGGGTGTGTAGAAATCCAGAAGTCTTCATAGAGCAGTGACAAGGGGCTGTGGGTTGCTTCCAAGCATGTGAGTTTTCTGTGTACAAGAACCACAGCAGTTGTCTCTCATGAAAGGAAATGTACAATGCTCTGAGTTTAGCACACAGCCACCAACTTCCAAAGCATGAAAGGCTGCCTATTGTCAATCAATGGTTTGTCTTCCTCCCATGTGTCATCCCCCCCCCAAAGAGGGGGATGAAGTAGATTGTGTGGTTTCCCAACCATGCCTTCAGTTCACTCCCCCAAACCATTTTTATATGTTAACAGAATTCCTAATTACATTTAATCGTATATTTTTTATTTCAAAGAGAGAGCAATTATCCTTCCTTCATATTTCCTTATAGATTTTTAAAAAATGTTTTCTGTCCAGACTTTTGCATTATTCTTTCTTTGTGATCAACTTTAAATATAGCTAGGATTTTAATGAGCTTTTTTCATTATAATTTTTCCTTCTTAAACAAATTATTCTCCCTGCATATTTATTGATACTGAACTAAATGCACTATGTTCTATCATGACCTTGAAAACAGAAATTTGTCACATTCTCTGTCATCACTAGTCTGTTAGTTAATTTAATAACAATAAATGGCTTTGCCAATACATTTATTCCTATTATAAGTTCCTCCTGCATTTGTTACTTTTGTATTTATTAATAGTTTGTTGGCTCATTTATGTGAACTGTGCCACCATTTATTTTACTATTTCAGTTAAATAACAATCAAATATTCCCATATTTCATAGATTTGTCAGGCAGCCTAAAGTTTTATCAAATCAATTTAGAATACAATTAAAAAACAAATATTCTGTCCTGCCCAAAGATAGCCTGATTTAAATACTTTGAGAATTTTATTCACCATCTATTTCCCCTTCCAAAATTTAGGGTCTTATAAGCTCAGTTTCATTATTGGAAGTGCTCCTGTACCACAAAATAATCACCCCAGCTAGCTAGCTTGAAATTCAGCCATTCAGGATGAATATCTAAGTGGTTAAGCAAGACTTTTTAGATGAAATATCACTAGGAGGGTTAAGATATTTGGACTTGCAATAAAGTAAGTCAGGTTCAACTCCAAACTTTACCTTTTTCTATTCATGTGGTTGATGTTAAATATCTCATTTCAATGATCTACAAAATGAGCCTGTCATAACTGTCTGCAATTATCCAGATTCTTATGAATATCAAAAAACATATGTATGAAAATGAATTACAAATTAAATATCAAAAATATATTAACAGCATTATTGTGTATTATGCTTGATTTACCACAGTTATTCCCTTAGAGAAGGAAGAGCACAGATAATAAGATACAATTCTGGAAAGGCATACTGGAACAGAAAAACAGAGTTGGAAGCTAATAATGGAAGATGCTCTATAAAAGAATATTCCCCTGAAAAGACACACTGGAGGGGGTGTGAGCAATAAGTGGCAGTATGGGAGTCTACCAGAACTTTCCAGAAACAGAAACCACAAAGAAGAGAACTTCTTTTTCTTGTGGCTTCACCAAACATCAGCGCCTGTTTGGGGAATTTTTAGTTTAGCCAGGTCCTCCCTCCATTTTTGCCTGCTCACACTTCTGTCTGCAGTCTTCACCAAAGTATGATCACAGGTTTTATGGTCTGTTGGCAGGGTAAGAGCCTTTAATGTCTACATTCATTTTTCTCCCACTATATGTAACAACAAAGTCAGGCTCAGTGAAATGTGATTACAATTGTGCTCTGAATAAAGTGAGAGTGCAATCATTGTAGAACTGATGGATGAGAGAAAAGGAAACCTGAATTTTGGACAAATGTCAAAGTAAATGTAATTGCATCACTACCCATGTGCCTATGCCTTCAAGACAAAAAGAAAAGTGGAGACAAGAAAAAAGTACTTCCTCTTTTATGGGTGTGCATCACATAGCTCACACATCTTCCCTTTCTCTCTTTTCATTACTTTTCATGATGTTATTGAGGTAGAATTACAAAACTATTGTGGAAGTTTCTGAGCAGTCACCATGAGCCAGACAGAACCTGGGTGTGAACTGAGGCCCTAAGGGTAAGAAATATGCATCTTCATTCTACCCAGGTTTCACCTGTGCTTCCTTGTTGTTTTGGTTTGGTTTGGTGTTGTTTTGCTTTCAGCTGAACACATTTGTTTAAAGCACATATATTTAAATAATAGAAGAAAAAACTATCAGTAACTGATTTAGCAAATCCCTTGCATCAAAAGCCCACCTGTTTTCTCCAATCAAGCATCTTATAAAATCAGTTGGCCACATATCCTCTTACAAATCACAATACAAATCCTTCCTAGTGACTTCTTTTAAATCTTTTAAATGTGAGCATGTGTGTGTGTGAGACAGCGAGAGAGAGAGAGAGAGACAGAGACAGAGACAGAGACAGAGACAGAGACAGAGAGAGACAGAGAGCGCAATACAGCAGGAGGCCCAGCATCAGCTTCAACCTGAGGGATCTCTCTGGCCACCAGCTATTCCTCAGGTTTCTCTTCAGCTTCTTTCCCCATTACCTCCTCGGTGCTATAAAACAGGCTTTTCTCATTTGCTTTTAAATCTGTTATTCAGGTCATTCCTCTTTTGCTCATGTGTCTATAAAGATATTTTCCCAACACCAAGGACTGTTTTCTTTTCTAAGTGGCTTTGCTTTGTTTTCTTACTGCCTTTTCTCCACCTTTTAAAAATATTTTTCCCACCCAGTGTCCTCCTCACCATTTAATCACTATTTAATCCAGCCAATCTTGGGGTTTCTTTATCCATCTCTACATTTTCTCCTTTCCAAGGCAAAATGCCACATCTAAGAAACTTGTTAATTCTCATACCACAATATCAACAATTTTTTTTCTTGGTGAGAAATAAACTTTCCACAATTTAGTTTGCTGTATATTTTCTCCTATAAATGAATTCTCATGGCATATGGTATGGATAGTATCTCTCCCTTTATACAGAAAGACTTCAGACACTTTGTGTCATATGCAATTTTTTATTTTGGCAGTTCCTGCTGGAACAGTTTTTCCTATAGTGCTGCAAATGTCCCTTCAGAACATTAAACTTGTAATATCCAGAAATGGAGATAGCACTGAGAAACATTTTCTCCTATGCATGTATATGTGCGGGATGCCACAGACTTTGCAGAACTCACTATCTTCTTATTTCTTTTTATGATAATCTTTAGGGTGAAACATAAGTCACACACCAGACTAGTGGTGGAAGGAAAGATTGTAAGTTCAAGTCTAGGCTATACCCAGAGATGTCTGTGGCTTCTCTGTTATGATAGAATGAAAAAGGAAGTGGGAGAAAAACACATCAATATGACTTACCCTCGCAGCCCAGAGAAGTGAAACCAAGTCAAAGCCTTACTGGCCTTGATTACTCCCATTGACATCATTTCTTTGCCAAGGCAGTTGTACAGCAGACACACGTCCACTGTTTGCATAATTAATCCATGCTACAAACATTAAATCTGTCTTTAATTGTGCATTTACTCTAACTTACCCTTCTATGTGGTTTCTATAAAAGTTACACAGATTATTTTCAACTCATTGTTCCTAAAACTCAGAGTTCTTTCCATGTATTGTGTCTCCTTGGTCATCTTTAACTTTGGATCTGCTAGAAAGTGAATGGGAATCTCCCTCTGATTACTAATCATTTTCAATCCCTTAACCTGGGCTTTCTTTAGTCAACCACATGTTTTAACAAGTTATATAAATATTAGTGATTTTCTGATTTTTTTCTGCTTATGTCACATGTTTAGTTTTCATTTTTCATTAGTTTTAATAATTCTTCTGTGTTCTGTGTTCCAGTATTTCTCATGGAACTTATTTATCCACATTTAATTCCTACAGGCAAAGAAGAAATATTGTCTTTATGCCCCAAGGATTTATTATTATATCTGAGGATATAAGATATTACCATACAGAATTAAACATGGGTGACTCTGTTTTATAAATATCAATTATTCAAGATGATACACTCTATACAGTTAAGAAGAGGTTTCATTGCAGGATGGTGTAGATGTGGGGTGTGGACAGTTATTCAGGAACAAATGTGTTTAAAAACATAAATGGGATTACTTAAAAGCCTAGTTTAGGGATCAGTTAACACATTGAAGGACAGGGTCAACAGGGCCTAAAGTTTATGTAGAGGACTCCTAAGAAATATGGTGGGAAAAGCAAATTAAGTCCACACTGGGACAAGTCAGTTTATGTAGTTGGGACTTTATTTTAGCAACATTAGAGGGACTTGGAGAATTGTTAGGGGCGAAATAGCAGAATGACAGTGACTATAATGTAAATGAAAGAACAAAGTGAGTGATGTCTACAGGAGTAGGCAGGCATCTGCTGTAAAATTCTGGATCGGAGTTGGGGAAGTGGCTATGTGAGGAACCAATGTAATTTCCATTCAATGGCCCAAACCTGTTGTTGGATTATAAATTAGCAGTGAGAGAGAGATAATTGCATAGATACACTTTATTTTTTATCTTTAACTTGTTTCCCCTCCTTCAGCCTTGGAAAATAAGATAGCCACAGCTAATATTTATTATTGAATTCCCTTAAGCATATTGTAGTCTCTGGAAATCTTTATTCTCATACTAATAATAGGCCTATATACTATTATCCATACTAATAAGGTTCATTCATTGAACATTTTATGCCTATTATTAGTATGTAAATTTCTAGACAAATCCATTTTAGTGCCATTTCTTTCATACTTCTGGTGAATTCCGGAATTTCTTCTAAATCCTATTCTGAGTGTAAGCTCTTGGAGTAAACCTATTCTCCCTTGTTAGCACAAAGTACAGAAATTTTTATGTGCTTCTGTGTCCTCTTGCCTCCCACCTCAAACATTGAGGTAAGAGAGAAACCTCATCCTTAAATAGTATGCAGGTCTGCATTTATAGCCAATGTATGGCTGCCCAGGTTGAACTTATCTTCAACCTGAGATAAGTTGAAGTATAAATTTTTTATTCTAGTGTCCCTAGGCAAAAAAAAAAAAATGTCCTCACACTTATATACTCTTGTCTACACCTAAGGACAATCCAGTTTCTTACATAGTAGACATAATCTTCTAATGCCTTTTCATTATAGGTATATGTATGTCTTCTTTAGCAAGCATTTCATTTGTAAATAATGTATAAACAGTCTGACCTTGCTTCTGCTTCATGCCATTTGGTGATGTTCAGTCAGCAATTTTCATTTTCTCCAGAAATTTCTTTCATAAATTTTCATAGTTTGCCCACTCCTAAGCATTTCTGACTGCTAAGATGGACTGTGTCATCTTCATTGGCTTTCTAATCAAGATTTTCTGAGAAAAAAGTGCTTTAAAGGTGGAACCTTGCACACATCTGTTTTCAAGCCTCCCTAAAAATCAATGTTTTTTAAAAAAATAAAACTTGTTCTTTAATCTAATAATATTAATGTCATTCATTCTTTCTACAGTTAATAAAGATGTTCTACTTTCCTTCTCAAGTTAATGGTTTCCTTTCTTTAAAATTCAAAAACTTTACTACTTTTGCTCCTCTTCTCAACACTTTATTATCTTGTTCTATTTCTGAGTTTGAAATGGAGACTTTTAAATTTTGATTACAGTTTCTTTTTCCTGTTCTTTATCTCACTGCTGCTCATCTCCCTCTTGACTCATACTCCCCATCTTATAACCCCCCTTCTTCTCTTCTGTAGCAAAAAAATTTGCATAATTATGAGAAAGCCCCCTCACTATTTCCCCTTTGTAGTGCTAGATGTTAGTTATGTCTTCCTTCCAATAATCATTTTCCATCATGGAAGGAACTGATTTGAGACTACTTTAGAGATAATAAGAGTAAAATACAGAAGAGTTAATTTCCCTACATTAAAATTAAATTGAATGTGGAACAATTCCCTGAGGCTCAAACTCCTTGTTGCTGACTTGATCACAAGTGGAAAAGGGAGATATCCTTACTGAATCTCTCTGCAATGTCATAAATGGACATCTGCAATAACATAATTTTTCAATATGAGTAAAATTTTCTTTCAGTGTAACAGTTATTAATTTATATTTCAAATAACATGAGGAACATTAAAGGTAAACCTAATGTTGTCAGAGCTGTTCTCAACCACACTCAGTTCTGGACCTGTTTGCACTGTGAACTAGCTGGATAGCCATAGCAAGTCATTTGACTGTGATAGGTCTAATTTCCTAATTCATAAAATAGATGGGCTATATTTTCCCCAAGGCCTCTTCTAGGTCTAACTGTTTTTAATCTACGCTATAAAATAGAAACAGCCACTGCCAACTTTCTCAGTATTCTAGCTATGTCCCCTGAGATTTCACATGCTGGGAGAATGTTATCTGCAAAATCTTAGACATAAAAGTGTATAAGTGAAATATGAAAGGCTTATTAAACAAGCCATACCATTTAAACTGAGGTATGACAAGCATGCTTTTGCTAATAAAGTGATGCAGCTTCCTAATCCAGGGAGGATACAAACCAAGGCTGGCAATACAGCTGTCAGGTATGTTCTGTACTATATCAATGCATTTATATGTCACTTTTCATTTAAAACTACAGTTTTTGGCAACCTACATCCTTCTTGCTAAATCAGTGAAAATAATCCCACTGTGTTCTCTCTCCTTTTTTTATTTTTTATTTTTTTTAGTTTTTATAGAATTGTGAACTCAAATCATGACATCTCTGAGTAGTTTAATGTCTCTTCTTTGGAGTGGGACAACTTCCTTCAGGAGAAGTGAATTTCTGGAGACAAGTAAATCAGAATTTTAATTCATATGAGCACTGTGTATGACTAGATCAGTTGTGTTGCTGTCAATGCTAAAACCAAAAGCTGGTTCTAAGAGTTGGTTTCTTTAGAAATGTTTTTACAAAATATTCATTAAATGAATGAAACTTTATAAAGTAATGATTCCCACTTACTATGTGCATTTTAGTTACTATGTGCATCATAGTGTGATATAGACACCAGCCCGAAGTGTCCATGTCATTATGGATGAAATGAGACATTCACACTAACTACCAAGTCTGGGGGAGGAAAAGGGACAGTGTGGCTTTTCTCTCAAGGGGAGCAAAAGCCTTGGCCCTTGCTATAACCAGCCTTTATTGGGTTTCTCTGCACATTACTTGAAGGTCCTCATTTACTATGCACAGGTTCACTTTAGGTGGTTACCTTTTACAGAAAACAAAGGAGCCAATGCCACTAATCACATCACAGAAGAGGGATATTTACAAATGAAAAGGAAAAAAGTGATTGAACTGGTTTCACTCATCCTTAGAAGGTTTAGCATGGATTTTAGGAAGTTACTTTGCAGTAAATGTTCTCAATTCAGAGTGAGGGAGTTTTTTAGCAAAAGCAAGACTCAAAGTGGCCTAGGTACATGGCAGGCCTGATTCCCCACAGGAGAACCTATCCATGGGCATGGGTCTTGTGCATCTCTGAGTGGGAGCTGGGCCCACACCACGCAGAACGGCCCCCTACAGGAGTGACTCTGGGATATTTAAAATGTAGACTCTGGCTCATTGACTCCAGGGCAAGGACTGAGATGGGGATGGTAATCTGGGTTTTCCCAAGACTAAAAGTGTTTGGGGGACAAAGGAGTTGCATAGCTAAAATGTGAACATGCTGAGAAAACCAGTATGAATTGCTGACACTACCTGAGATTCTGAGCCTCTGTCTGGCATCAAGTGTTACTGCTGATGTTGGTTCTGGAATCAAGGTTTGAGAAGGAATATTTGAGTGCTAATTTCAGATCATGTGGTCTGGGAAGCTGATTTAAATTCTTTTTTTCTCACCCTTATCACTTGTATGATCCTGTGCCAGTTTCTTAACTTCCCAAGCCTCAAATCCTCAACTGAAAATTAGAGTAGTAACAAATGCCCCCATCACAGGACTGTGAGCTTTACAAAAGATGAACAACATAAAGTCTTTGATCACTTAGGTATTCTCAATAATTTGTTCACTTTTGGTATAATCATTACTGTAATTTTTTCTCCTATAAAATATCAGTTAAATGAATATCATTATAATACATAGCAATAAATGAAACTTGTTTAGAAATGGTCTTGACACCTGCTTGTATTGAAACAAGATTTTATTTTACTTAATACATTCAGTCTTTGATCAAATATGTCTTTAGACAGATGAATACATATGGAAAAAAATAGTATGTACACAATTCTATGCCTTAAAAATAAATGTGCAAATGATAACAATGCTGCATGTGCCCCAAGTTCAATGTAGCATAACTGGCTCACCATTTTATACTGAGTTCACTTATGGAAGGGAAATTCCTATTTGGTTGTGTCAATTCATAAGTATAATAATTGAAGGGGAATAAAATTGAAATCCTATTTAGTTAATGACTAAATGAAGCAACATAGTAAACTTCCTTAAATTCATTTTTAAAAAGCAGCTTTCAGGAGGTAATTCCTTCATTTAAATATTAAAATCACTTGTCACCTAAGACTTCATGGTCCTGATACAATAGCATAACATGTTGCTTGAGCCTGATGAGAAAGGCTTTAAGTAGGAGGCAATAGACTGAAAACAGTAGAAGTGAAGGCCCCTGAGATGTAAATAAATCATAGGATTTTAAACATGATATGATACATAAGATATTGGATAAGAGTGAAGGCAACCCCAATGATGCGTGGGTCACCGGCCAGCAGTAATCACGGAACGCTGCAGATGGCTCCTCAAAACGTGAGAAAAAAAATGCACAGAGACAGACTATGCATTCTTCTGTGGAGAAGTAGGGACGGAATGGCCACCCCCTCTAGTGGGGAGCATGCAGATTTACTGTACAACCTGGCTTTTGTTGGGTTCATTTTGCATAAGAATTCAGGTAAAGCACATTACTCATTGCGAGGAAGTAAGGATCAAAAGATAGGTAACAAGGAACTCTGAGGGTCTGATTCAGGGTCAAAGAGCTGTAAGACTTTAAGGAACAAACTAACTTCCTCCTTGGACCCTTCTCATTCAACTGAGGGCATTCTAAACAAAGAAGATTTCACGGGAATTTACAGGTTCTTTCTTAGGCCTGATCACCCGGGGAATCTGCCCTTTCCAGCACAGGGCGGTACCACCCTGTCATTGTTTCAGGCTTAGGTGGAGCAAGGGAAGTAAGGCAGCCAAGAGATTAAGAGATTTTCTTGCAGAGCAGGAGGACTCGGGCTTTGTCAAAACCAAAGGGTGAGAGTCCATCAGCCCCTTTTGCCATAGCCCCCAAAGTCCTTCTTTTGGGGGCCTCCCACGTGATCATGCCTGTCTTAAGTCGTTCCCCCCTTGGGATGAGGTATAAGGAGCAGAAGTGGCGCTCCTGTCAGGGAGGTAAGCTTTGTCTCCCTGCTGGCTTATGGTTCCAAGGGCATTCCCTTAGCCTTAGCCTAGGCAGGGGTTACAGCTTCTGATACCAGGCAGGGTGGTTCCCAACACCCCAAGGTTATAAATTTTGTATTCTAAGGGTTAAAAAATATATAAAAAAGAACCCCAAAACCTCATAAAGAGGATGATTTTCATTTGAATCCATTATTAATTATACTATTATCATTGGTCATATTTTAAATTTCCTGTTATAAGTCACCATTTATCTAACCTTTAGGAAAAAAAAATCATTTCAGTTTGTATATTGAAACAAATTAGAAGCCGGTAACCATTAAGATATTTTTTATTTCCCTCCTTCTGACTACTTCTAAGGACTGCTCTTCTACCATATAATCTAGTATTTAAACTTTACAGCCAGACATCAAATTGTGAACATACTGGACAGGTTTAAGATTATTAAGCCACAGTATATGACCTGAGCCACTGTTTTCTCTTTCACTCCTTGGGCCAATAAGAGCTATGGCCTTGATTCATGATTTGAACATGACCCACCATATAATCAATCAGCAAGACAATTGACACAGAATAATTTTTTTCATGTTAGTGTCATTCACCTGCCTGAAGATATGTAACTTTCCAGTAGTTAAGATACTATTTTTATAATAAAAATATTAAATCATATATTTTGGTTTTCATATGATAGGAGTGAAAAATAAGGAAACAAAGACATTTAGAGGAGATACAGCTCATACTAGAACTTAGTTGGTGTGAATTCTGGTCTTAGTCTGTGTCTCTTGCACCAATATCAATAGAGAATAAAGAAGAAAAATTGCATCAATGCTTGATCATTAATCATCTACTTGTCATTTGTCAGTGTTTTTAAAAGAAGTAAATGTTCCATCTTTGCCAAGCCCTGTTGTAGATATTCATTTTTTCTCCTTTGTTCATTCAGTTTACATTCCAAACTTATTAACTTCTTATGAACTTTAACAATTTCATATTCAAGGACATTCATTAATGTGCAGAGTTGTCATAAAGGCAACATACAGCTTGGGCTCAGAAGAAGAATTAATAAATCACATCACATCACATGAAGCACATCCATGAGGCAAATATGATATATAAACAGCTTACATCATATTCAAGCATCTTGAATGTAGTCATAAATTAATAGCCAATTTAAATATTTAATTTTCTAGTTTCCTGCATGTTCAGATTTTCCCATCTATAATTCACTTACTCTCTTAGCAACACACAGCTTGAATAAATAAAGCATGTAAGTGTGCCTTCCTTCAGTATCCTATAATCTTCAATAAGCCCTGGGCTACCTATACAAAGAAACCTCTTGCCTTACAGAACTACTTTAAAAAATCTCTAAAGTTTCCAAAACAATGTCATATGACTATTATTTGAAAGCCACCATCCTTTCTTCAACCACCTACATTTAGCAACTGATTTTCTACTGTCTCCCAGGTGGCTAAATGAAACAAGTTTCATATGTGTCTTTTATCAAAAGCTGTCTGGGGAGGGGATGGGGGATCTCTGTGGCTGTTATCTTCAGATGTTTTATTTGAGTAAGTATTATAAATGGATATAAATCTTCAGATGTTTTATTTGAGTAAGTATTATAAATGGATATAAATAGTGCTTTCAGATGTAAAAAAACCCATCAAGGCATGGCCTTAATAGGCCTGTAGAAGCTCAATAAAATAAATCGATAGCATGTGTCCTGGAAGAGTATTGCACTTTCTAACATTTTGCTCAATACTGACATTTAACCTACAAATTTTTCATGTACCAATTTTTTAAAAAAGAACTTGCTGATACAGGTGCAACTACATACAAGAAAACATTAAGGAGAACTTTATACTCCAAGGTTCTTGCCAACATTTTTCCAATGCATCACTATGTTATCACCACTTCTTGTTAATCCAGCTCTTGTTGCAGGAAATAATAATCATTATTTGTGTCAGATTTGCATCCTTTTCTGAGTCTGAAATACCCACATTGTTCAATTACCTACCAGGTCACTATAGACTTATTGCGTGTTGGTCTAGGTATGAGAGGTGCAGAAGACAGAGATCCAAATCCAAGTTTCCATAAAACACAGAACAATGAGTTGTAGCCAATGAATTCCACAGGTCAAGCTCACAGCAGCCCGGAGACTGCAGTAAGTGACCAAGAGGTGGAATCAGGTGCCTCATCAGCCCTTGGTCCCAGGAGAATCAATCTGATATTAACACTTTTGTCCTTCCTGACTCTGTGCTCATCTGACTTGTATTGATAAATGTAGACTCTTCATATTGTTATTGTCAGTTAATTATGGCATAAGAGAAAACTGAAATTTTGTTTTTAAGAAACAGCAAAAAAGCTGAAAAGACTAAGCTAAGATGCAAGGTAGCAGGATAACCTAAAAATCCAAGATTTGGGGTGAAATTTTGCTTAAAAAGAAAGAATTAGATAAAATTACAATACTGTGGTCTGGCAGTGCAAATAGTCAATCATGACAAAGCCAAGACAAAGATCATAATATATTTAAAAAATCAGATGGGAAACAGAGAGAAACAATTATTGAAATTGTGTGCTTAAGTGGGTGTCATACAGAGGAAAAGAATCTAATATTTATTGAAGCCTTACTAGATGCCAGATCTTCACAAGCTGCAAGAGTCCTTCTCAATACATTTTGCACTGAGGAAGCTGAAGTTTAGAAGGGTCAATTAACTTCTCAGGGCCACCAGCTCCAAAGTGAAAAAGCTGAGATTCAAACTCAGACCTGTCTCATTCTAGAGCCTTCACCATCTTCCACCATCCTATGCTGCTTATCTCTTTTATTGTCCTACTGGCCAACTCCAAAATATTTTTCAACTTTTACCCTATTCTTTATTCTATATACACATAGAATGCCAATCAGGCTTTCACAATTTCTTTTTTCTAAACCATGCTGCCCTCATTTTAGACTTGGCCTTTGTTTTCTAAGAGTTCACTGAGAGTGGTAGTGTGACAAGTTTCTAGGGAACAAAGCATGCTGCAGGAGATTCACAAAAGCTAAGCTAAATTTTGAGGGGAACCTTATATAGTGATAAACATATTAAGCAAGAGTTGCTGAAAAAGAAAACTCAGGAGTGCAGTTACCTTTGAGAAAATAGAAAGATATGTTCAGTAATGAACACCTAGGTAGATCGAACCAGAATTTTGCATTGTTTTAGAGCAGTGATTTTCAACGGGTGTGCCACAGCAAGCACACTGATGTGCCACAAAGATTTTTAAAACATGCAGTACCTGACTCTTTAGTGAGGGGTATTGACCTCTTTTTTTATTGGATTGTCAAATAAAAAATGACAACAGCCAATACAAAAATAGCCATCTGGTGTGAATGAGTCAAAATTATACCTTTTTTCTCAGAATAGCAAAAAATCTATACTTTTTGGTGTGCCCCCAAATCACAGTAATTAGTTTATGTATGCCATGAGATGAAAAAGGCTGAAAACAGTTGTTTTAGGAGGTACATTGGTAGAGAACTGGAAGGCATATGTATTAATTTTTATAAACAGTATATATGTTCATATGCTATTTTTTGTTTTATATATTACATGAAAGAGTAAGCAAAAAAGAAGTTGGTCTAAACCCAGACCAACAGGGCAGGTAGAACACTGCCCATACAACCAAGGTCTTAAAAAAGGTCAGGTGGCCCCCTCCTCCCTCTGAAAAAAAATAAAGACACAGATGATCCCATTGCTGGTCCAAAGACATGCTCCAGAGCTGGTTACTGAGAATTGAGTCTGTGATTCTCACAAGGGAACAGCATACCATGAAGCAACTTTAACTTCCTTATCAATAATTGTAGTTCAGGTATTCCTATTTGGATAAATGATGTAATGCCTCTTCTGCCCTTTGTCAGCCTTTGCTTTGCTCTATTCTCCCAGTGTGGAAACACAATGTTTACAATGTCATTCAAAGGAGAAATGCCAACACATTTGATTGGACCTTTGTCAATAGAATGCTGAAAAAGAAAATTGCTGTTTTATTGTACCAGCTGGTAATATTTTAAAAATAAAATAAAACAAACAACACTCATTCCCTTGAAGTCAGAATGTGATACCATCTTTTCTGCATGCTTTTTCCTTTCAGCACTTATAGCAGTTGTAATTTTGTATTTATTAGTCTAAATGTGATTTTTATGAGGGCAGGTTCCCTCAGTTCATCATGGGTTTCCAACACAGATAGAAGGATAGAAGACTGGGACAATTTAGGCACTCAAGAATAAGTGACATAATACAGAAATAAACAAATATTCCACAATAATAAATCTGTACCCCATTAGTCTACTGTTGTCACTTTATAAAAATAAGACAAGAAATATTACAAAGGACAATTACCTATGTACAGAAAGTTCAGTTATTAAATCAATGCATCAGGTAAATAACACAATCTCTAGCCCACTCTCCCAGTAATATTCCAGACATTGAGGTATCACCAATTTGATATGAATTCAGTCATGTCATGAATATTCATGTTCATGGTATTGACTGGTTAATATAATATAGTTGAAAATAAAGTTTCTAGATAGTAATATATAGGGAAATTATTATAGCATTATAATTTATATAAGCACCCTGTTTTTAAAAGAATGAGTTGATTGCAGAGAAACAAATTTTAAAAATATTCACATCATACATTTGTATGTGTGACATATATGTATATATACATAATATAATAAGTATTTTTATTTGTACAGGCATTAAAGTATTAGTTATATACATGTTAATTATATACTTGCCTGCCACATTTTTAAAAATATCTATATGTAATGGGAAGAGATTGCTGTATGACTATAAAAAATTCTTTTTCTGAGTTTCAGTTAAGAAAATTACCATTTCTTTTGTATAAGCAAATAACTATAGATACAACCAAGATTTAGTCAATAAATGTTGCTGATCACTTTTTCATAATATATAGGTATAAACACCTAACACGAAGCAATATGGAGGAAATAAGACAATTTCAAGAATGAGTAATTGACAATTTTATATTAAAAATAATTATAATTGGTCATTATATAATAATTATATAATTATAATGTAAGTAGTATAATGTCAAATGAGAACACACAACATGTAGCTACAATAGAAGTAGGTTAGGAACTGAAATTCAGAAGTGCAAAAGTAGGCTGGAATTTCATCTCTTAGAGGACTATTTTTAAAAGTTGCTTATAGAAGCATATGAATTAGATAAGGTATTTAATTATTATTCATTTCTACTTGACAGAACACAAAGACAAGTGGATATAAAATTAAATTTTAGAAAAAATAAAAATAATAATAAATAAATAAAAGTTAAACTTTAGGGAAAATTTTAACACAGGGATTTTATGTTTTAAAGATTTTATTTATTTAGTTTTAGAGAAAGGGGAAGGTATAAAGAGAGGGAAAAAACTTCTATGTGAGAGAGAAACAATGATTGGTTGCTTCTTGTAAGTGCCCCGACTGGGGTACAACCCAGGCATGTACCGTTACTAAAAAGCAAACAAGCAACCTTTCATTTTGTAGAATGACACCCAACCAACTGAGCCACATCAGTCAGGACTAATGGAGGGTTTAAAATTTTTTTATTTTTATTTAGTTGTTTATTTTTATAGTACTTTTCCATTACCATTTATCCCCCTTATACTCTCTTCCAACCTCCACCAACATCTCGATTTTAAAACTTAATTTGAAATTGAAGAAAGCCAATGGTTGGATAGTTTGAACACATCCTTATATAGGAGCCAAAATGATGGCTAATTTTATGTGTCAACTTGTCTTAGACTATGACGCCCAGTAGTTTGTTGAAACCCTAATTTATATGTTGCTGTGAAGGTATTTTTTAGCATCTAAATCATTACACTTTGAGTAAAGCAGACCCCCCTTCATAATGTTGCCAACCTCATCTAATTAGTTAAATGCCTTAAGAAAAACTCAGAGGTTATCAGATATAGAAGGAATTTTTCTCAAGATTGCAACATAGAAGTCCTGCCTGAGTTTCTAGCAGGCTTCTCTGAGGAGTTTTGACTTAAGACTACAATATCAATTCTTCACTACAATTCCACACAGTCAGTTTGTCATATAAATTTCACATTTGCCAGCTCCAATTGCATGAACCAATTCCATAAATCAATCTTTCACCCTTTCCCCTCTCTTTCAATCTATCTTCTCCTCTTGATAACACTGACTGATATAACCAGCATCAAGAATTGCTTCTTATTCTCTCATGATGAGTAATCATAATCATACCAAAAATGTGAAACATCACCCAAACAGATTCTTTTACTTTAAATGTTCATGCCCCAAGTTCAACTGATATCAGAACTAGCCAGGCTAACTTTTTATAAGAGAGTTGAGACCAATACCATAAAGGCTAGACACATATGTCTTCTGTCCCACTCATCATAAGATGGCACATGTGACTGACAACCTACATATTGCTGGTGGCAGCTTCTATGCAAAGAGGAGACAGAAAAAAAATGCCATATGTGATGCATCTGGGATATTGATGCACATTCTCTGACTTAAATGCACTAAAGAGCTATGTGAGGATGAAAACAAGAGGACTCCATGTGTAAAAAATTATGTGCAAAGGAGAATATCTAATTGTTTTACAAGGTCAATTAGTACTGATTCACTTCATTGTTTTCATCACTGAAGAGGGCCTTGGACCAGGATTAGAATCCTGCTCACCAGTTCCTTGAAATTATATCACTGCAGTGCTGTGGGGTGGGGTTTATAGTCATTAAGAATCTATGACTCTGGACCCTCTGTATGTCCTCCCTGGAGAAGTGTCTGCTCAAGTCCTTTGTGCATTTTTTAATTGGGTAGTTGTCTTCCTGGAGTGGAGTCATGTGAGTTCTTCATATATTTTGGAGATCAAACCCTTGTCTGAAGTATCATTGGCAAATATATTTTCCCATACAGTTGGTTCTCTTTTCATTTCACTGCTGTTTTCTTTAGCCATACAGAAACTTTTTATTTTGATGAGGTCCTATGTGCTTATTCTTTCCTCTATGTCCCTTGGTCTAAGGGATATATTGGTGAAAATATTGCTGCGTGGAATATCTGAAAAAGAAAGCAGCTCTACCTTTCACAACAGCATAAATGGAACTGGAGAGCATTATGCTAAGTAAAATAAGCCAGGCAGTGAAAGATAAATACCATATGATCTCACTTATAAGTGGAACCTAATCAACAAAACAAATAATCAAAGAAAATATAACCAGAAACATTGAAATAAAGAACAAACCAACAGTAACTAGAGGAGAGAGGGAAGAGGGTAATAGGTGAAAATAGGAGAAGGTCCATCAAAGAACATGAACAAAAGACAAATGGACAAATCCAAAGGGGATAGGATGGAGGATGAGAGGTGGGAATGGGTGGAGTGGGGGGCCATGGTGGGGTGAAAATGGACACCACTGTACTTGAACCACAATTAAAAAAAAGAATCTATGACACCTTTAGGAATAAAAGAGAGATTTTTTTTTAAATTAGGCAGTTCTGCACAAAATTTGTTTTTCAAAGCTATGGACATGCCAAAAATAATAAAGCAAAATTGAAAAGAGAAGAATAAAAAAGCTTTTAGTGGAAGAACCAAGGCATCATTTAGTATTAAGCAAAGAAAGGAGAGAATTGGAGTGGATGAATTGTTTAAAAGGAAATAAGAGATAGCTCAGTTGAGAATTTATATTTATTTCTATGAATTTGTTCTCTTTTTGTAAAAAAGAAGGAGATAGGATTAAGAATTGGGGTATTGTAAAGAGAGTCACTGATCAAAATCCTTGGAGTGAAGAAGCATTGATTTTTTTTCCCCTCAGTTAACTACACTGCTATTTTTGAGTACTGAGGTTCAGGATGCCTGTCTCTTTTAATGACAAGTAAAGTTCAAGCTCCTATAGTTACAGATGGGTTTAGTAATGACTATGTCCACTTCACCAAAGCAAGAACCATCCAACTGGCATTAACAAAACTGAGCAATGCAATGAATGCCCCTAAAACAAATTTTCAAATATTCAACCACAAGTTACTATTTTACTTGTTCCCATTGTATTCTGATCACTGCAATTTAATACAAGAAAGTGTTATTCACTTGAGTTTAAAAGTGCAACCAGAGTTATCCTCAGATGTGACTCATCCTACAAGATAATAATAAAAGTAAAATCAAAGCAAACAAGAGATAAGTGCTCCTAACTCAGTATCCAAGTTAAGGTTTATAAAGAAATTCTTTTACCAAATCGTTTGTGACATGATGACAGAAAAAGACATTCTTACAATCCACAGCAATCTCAAGCAATTATAAGTCTTTGTACAACAAAATGTTCCACTTATCATTTGACACATAACAAATCATTAAAAATAATAACTCAAAAATTAATAATCATGCATTTTGTTTACAAATGTGTGGTTGATTGAACTCAGTAAGGCAGTTCTTCCTAGAATCCTATCAAATAGTTGAAGTCACACGGTGGCTGAGCTGAGGTCAAGTTAAAGTCTCCTTCACTCACATGCCTGGATCCTGAGCTAGGAAGATTCAGACAGCTTAGAGATGGAACATTTGGGGCTCTGTGATATCGTCTCCACCAGCATGTTTGTGTGTGTGTATGCTTGCATGTGTTCATGAGTTTCCAGGATCCCAGTGGACCCTACACATGGTGGCTTCAGGACAGACAACTTATATGCAACTGAAGGCTCCCACAGTAAATATCCCAAGAGGTATAAAAGAATGCACTGCCTTTTCTGAAGTCAAGCATCATCACTTCGGTCACATTCTTAGTCTTTGAGGTAGCATTAAAGTCCTATGGATATTCAAGAGAAGGGTCATATAGTATACCTTCAATAGACAGAAATGACAAATAATGTGTGGATGTGTTTTAAAATTATGAAACAAAGGAATGAGAATTCAGCATTTTGATGTAGCATCCAATATAAGTACTTGAAAAGAGAAGAGAGAAAAAGAAGATGGTAGGAAATAATCCTAGTTTTGAACATTTAAGACAAGAAAGAAAGGCTAGAAACTATACTGTGCCATAAAGGAAGACAAATTTAGTTCTAGGAAAGATCGAATTCATTACTGTTTTCATTCTTTTATGTGGTAGTTTCCCCAGTATTCAGATCTATAGCATAATGTTGCCATGTTACTATAGCCTAGCATCAATGCACTTTGTAGCAGGGCTAGTAAAGGTTCTGGGGACAGGGGTTAAATGATGCTGAAAAGAGCATTGGTCATAAGGGCCTAGAACAAACATTGAGGAAATAGCTTCAGGTAACATTGGGAAAAATTAAAAAATAAAAACAGTAGTGCATATACTAATTTAGGAGAGCTGGCCAGGTAAACTTCCTTCTCCCCAATCTACTAGAGGAAGGCAACAAGAAAAGAAGTAAAGAAAGAGGATTTGTCATTGATTTTGAAATGTGGGCATGGTTCCTCAAATCATTTCATTTGATGTCAAAAGAAAGGATGACTACTAAAGACTGTAGGATGAGAAATCTTGTTTTATTTTTTATTGTTGTTCAATTACAGTTGCCCCAATTTTGCCCCCATTGCTCTCCCCTACCCTGCTCAACCCCCAATTCCACAGTCAATCCCTACCCTGTTGTCCATGTCCATGGATCCTTTATACATGTTCCTTGAGTAGACACTTCCCCTTCTTTCCCTTATTATTCCCCTTCCCCCTCCCCTCTGGCCACTGTCAGATTGTCTCTGGTTTTATTTAGCTTAATTGTTTGTTTTGTTCATTAGGTTCCACTTAAAAGTGAGATTACATAGTTGTATTTTGTCACCTGGTTTATTTCACTTAGAATGATACTCTCCAGTTCCATCCATGCTGTGATGAAGATCACGAGTTCCTTCTCTCTTTCTGCTACATAGTATTTCATTGTGTAAAGGTATCACAGTTCCTTGATCCACTGATTTACTGATGGGCACTTAGGCTGTTTCTACCACTTGGCTATTGTAAATAATGCTGCTATGAACATTGGGGTGCATAGGTGTTTTTAAATTGATGTTTCAGGATTCTTAAGGTATAATCCCAGCAATGGTATCACTGGATCAAAAGGCAGTACCATTTTGAGTTTTTGAGAAAATTCCACACTGTTTTCCTCAGTGATTGCTCCAGTCTGCATTCCAACCAACAGTGCACTAGGGTTCCCTTTTCTACACATCCTCTCCAACACTTGTTTGTTGATTTGTTTATGATGGCCATTCTGACTGATGTGAAGTAGTATCTCCTTGTGGTTTTAATTTGCATCTCTCTGATGGCCAGTGATGTTTAGCATTCTTTCATATGCTTATGGCTCTCTGTATGTCCTCCTTGGAATAGTGTCTGTTCAAGTCCTTTGCACATTTTTTAATTGGATTTTTTGTCTTCCTCGTGTTGAACCATATGAGTTCTTTCCATATTTTGGAAATCAAACCCTTCTCTGAGGTATTATTGACACATATGTTTTCCCATACAGTTGATTCCCTTTCCATTTTGCTGGTGTTTTCTTTAACTGTGCAGAAGTTTTTAATTTGATGTAGTAACATTTGTTTATTCTTTCCATTATAGCCTTGGCCCTAGGCCAGTATCAGTGAAGATGCTGCTGTGTGAGATATCTCAAATTTTCCTGCCTATATTCTCCTTTAAGACTTTTTTGGTGTCATGACTTACATTTAAGTCTTTTATCATCTTGAGTTTATTTTGGTGCATGGTATAAGTTTGTGGTTGAGTTTCATTTTTTTATGTTCCTGTCCAGATGTGCCAACACCATTTTTTGAGGAGGCTATTTTTACACTATTAAATAGTTGTGCTCCCTTTGTCAAATATTAATTGAGCATGGAGACATGGGTTTATTTCTTGGCTCTGTATTCTCTTCCATTGATCTGTGTGTCTGTTCTTATACCGATACCAGGCTGTTTTGATTACAGTGGTCTTCTAGTCTAGTTTGATGTCAGGTTTGTGATCCTTTCTATTTTGTTCTTCTTTCTTTAAATTGCTGAGGTTATTTGGAGTCATTTATAGTTCCATACAAATTTATGAAATATTAGTTCTAGATCTGGAAATATGTCATTGGTATTTTAATAGAGGTTGTGTTGAATCTAAAAATTGCTTTGGATAGTATGGACATTTTGATGGTATTAATTCTTCCAGTCCATGAACACAATATGCACTTCCATTTATTTGTGTTTTCCTCAATTTCTTTCTTCAGTGTTGTGTAGTTTTCTGAGTACAGAAAATGTCTTTTACCTTCTATAAAATTTATTCCTAGGTACTTTAAATTTGTTGCTATAGTAAATGGGATTTTCCCTGATTTCTGTTTCTGACATTTCATTGTTGATGTACAAAAATGTCTTTGATTTCTGAATATTGTATTTGTAGCCCACTATTTGTCAAATTCACTTATTAGGTGGAATACTTTTTTGGTGGAGTCTATAGGTTTTCTTTGTACACTGTCATGTCATCTAGAAACAATGACAGTTTCACTTCCTCCTTTCCAATTTGGATGCCTTTTATTTCTTTTTCTTATATTATCACTGTAGCTATAACTTCCAATACTGTGTTAAATATGATGAAACCAGACACCCTTGTCTTGTTCCCGATCATAGGTAGAAACATTTTAGATTTTGCCCATTGAGTATGATATTGGCTGTAGGTTTCTTATGTATGGCCTTTATTATGTTGAAGCATTCTCTCTCAACTTCCACTTTGCTGAGTGTTCTTATCATAAATGGGTTTTATACTTTATCAAATGTTTTGTCAGCATCTATTGACACAGTCATATAATATTTGTCTTTCATTTTGTTTATGTGATGTATTACATTTATGGATTTGTGAATATTCTGCCATCCTTGGATCCCTGGGATGAATCCCACTTGATCATGATGTATGATCTTTTTATTATATTGCTGGGTCCTGATTGCCAGTATTTTGCTGAGGATTTTAGCACCTATGTTCATCAGCAATATTGGCCTGCAGCTTTCTTTCTTTGTTGTGCCTTTACCTGGTTTTGGAATTAGTATAATAGTGGCCACATAAAAAGAAATAGGGAACCTTCCTTCCTCTTGAGTTGTTTGGAATAATTTGGGAAAGATAGGAGTTAGCTCTTTTCTAAATGTTTGGTAAAATTCACCTGTGAAGCTCTCCACTCCAGGGCTTTTGTGTGCTGGGCACTTTTTGATTCCTGCTTCAATTTCACTAGCTGTTATCCATCTATTCAGGCTTTCTGCTTCTTCTTGATTCAGTTTTGGAAGATTATATGCTTCCAGAAATTTGTCATTTCACCCAGGTTCTCAAATTTCTGGGCATATAGTTGTTCATAGTAATTTCTGACAATCCTTTTTATTTCTGTGGTATTGGTGGTCATTTCTCCTTTTTCATTTCTGATTTTACTTATTTGGCTCTTCTCTCTCTTTTTTTTTTTTCTTGATGAGTCTGGTTAAAGTCTTGACAATTTTGTTTATCCTTTCAAAGAACAAGCTCCTGGATGTATTGGTTGTTTGAATTGTTCTTTTAGTCTTTACATCATTTAATTCTGCTGTGATCTTGATTATTCTTGTCTATCTATTCACACTGGTCTTTGTTTGTTGTTTTTCTCCAGTTATTGTAGTTGTAGGGTTAGGTTGTTTATTTGAATTGTTTTTTATATTTTTAAGTGGACTTGTATTGTTCTAAACTTCCCCCTTTGGACTGCCTTCTCTGTGTCCCATAGGTTTTGGGCTGTTGTGGGCTTCATTGTCCTATTTCTAGAAACTTTGTGATTTCTTCTTTGATTTCTGTATTAAACCTTTTATTGTTTAATAGCATGTTATTCAGTTCCAAGAATTTGAATTTTTGCAGTTTTTTTCCTTGAGGTTGGTTTCTAGTTTTAAGCCTTTGTCATCTGAGAAACTGCTTCTTATGATTTCAATTTTCTTGAATTTGTTGAGATTTCATGTGGTCTGTCTTAGAAAACATTCTCTGTGCATTTGAAAAGAATGTATATTTTGCATCTTTGAGGTGAATGATTCCATACACATCAATTAAGTTTATTTGATGTACAGTGCCATTTGGTGCTATAGTATTTTTGTTGAACTTAGTTTGGAAAATCTATCCATTGTTGACAGTGGGGTGTTAAAATCCCCTACTATAAGTACGTTATTGTCTATATCTTTCTTGAAGTCTTCCAAGATTTTCCTTATATATTTGGGTTCTCCTATGTTGGTACATATATGTTATCAATGGTTATATCTTTTTGATAGATTCCTTCTTAGTATTATGAAGTGTCCTTCTCTGTCTCTTTTTATGGACTTTGTTTTGAAATATATTTTGTCTAATACAAGTATTGTTTCACTGGCTTTTTTATGTCCATTTTTTGGAATATTTTTTCCCAGCCCTTCACTTTCAGTGTCTATATGCTCTACAGTCTCTATATCTCTGTTGTTCCAATGTGGGTCTCTTGTAGACAACATATATGTAGGTCATGTTTTCTTATCCATTCTGCTACCCTATGTCTTATGATTGGAGCGTTTAATCAATTTACATCTAAATTTATTGTTGATAGATACTTATTCATGGCAATTTTTTATGTACCTATTTTTCTCTCCCTCTCCCTCTCTCTGTCTCTTTCTTCTCCTTTTTATAGCAGTACCTTTTGTATCATTTGCAGTGCTGGTTTGGTGGAGATGAACTCTTTTAGCCTTCTTTTGCCTGGGAAGCTCTTTATTTCACCATCCATTTCACCATCCAGAGCCTTGCTGGATAGCGTAATCTTGGTTGTAATCCCTTGCTTGTCATTACCTCACATATTTTATGCAAATCCCTTATAGCTTGTAATGTTTCTGTTGAGAAATCAGCTGAATAGCCTTATTGGAGCTCCCTAGTATGTTAGTTGTTGCTTCTCACTTGCTGTCTTTAAATTTTTCTCTTTATCTTTAAATTTTGACATTTTAATTATGATGTGTCTTATAGTAGACCTCTTCAGGTTCATCTTCTTTAGACCTCTGCCTTTCCTGAACTTGGATGACTTTTCCCCTCTCTATGATATGGTAGTTTTCTGTTATATTTTCAAACAGGTTTTCTATCCTTGCTCCTTTTCTTCTCCTTCTATATTCATATGATGTGAATGTTGTTACATTTTATGTTGTCCTGAAGTTTTCTTAAACTAGCCTTGTTCTTCCTGAGTCATTTTTTGCTTTGTTTTTCTGACTGGATATTTCTTTCTACCTCATTTTCCAGCTCACTGATTTTGTTCTCTGCTCCATCTAGCCTGCCTTTACTTCCTTCTCATATATTTTCCATTTCAAATTTTGTATTCTTCATTTCTTCCTTGCGCTTGTTCATAATTTCTATGTTTTTTTCATGGCACTATAGTTCCCACTCAATTCCTTGTATTTGTCAATGAGTTCTTTGAGCATCCTATTAAACATTTTTTTAAAAATTCTATGTCTGATAGATTGCTTGCCTCAATTTAATTTAGCTCTTGTTCAGGGGATTCCTCTGTTCCTTTATATTGGGTGTTGTTTCTTTGTCTCCCCATTTCAGGTGACTCTTTTTGTTTGTTCTGCTTTTCCGGTATGTCTTCTTGAGGTGGGCTTCTTTGGTAGGAATTCTGTGGGACTCAGTGCTGCAGCCTCTTTTATCTCCTGATCAAGATGCTGTAGCACTGCCCTTTTTCAGTTTATGTGGGCTCTCTTGTTGTACATGGGCTTGCTTATTGGTGTCTCATTCATCAGTGGTTTCTCCCCTCCAGCTGTTGGACTGGGAGTCACAACTCCTGCCACATTTTGCATGCTGTTGTACAGGTGCTGGCTAGTAAAACAATACTACCAGAAAGCCAAAACCATGCCAGCATAAATATCCCCTTATCAAATCAGCAATATTAATAGTAATTAAGCAAAGATTGATAAAGGTGGAGAGAGGTGAAGAATATTATAATATAGATAACAAGGAATATGAGATAACAAAAGGAGAGAAAAATGGCTTTGAGTAGGAAGAGGGAGGAAAAATAATGAGTAGAGAATAGAAACAAAGCAAAGAAAAGCAAAGAATAAAATTTAAAATGTAAGTAAGGGAAAGATGATGGCAAAATGAAGTAAGAAAAGGGAAGAATATATTGTGAGGTTTGAAATAATATTAAAACAGTAATGTGCTAAAGGGAACAAAATTGTAGAAAAACTAAATCAGGGTCAATAACAAGAGGTGAGCAAAGACTGATAAAAGTGGAAAGGGAATAAGAATAGTATAGAAAAGAGAATATGAGATGTCTACAGTAAAGAAAAAATATTTTGAAAGGATAAGGGAAAGAAAACTAATAAGAGTAAGGAGTAGAATCCATGCTAAGAAAGACCAAAAAATAAAATTCTTAACTCAAATGATCAAGGGTGGTGAGGAGGCAAAATGGAGTAAGACAGGGGAGAGTAACCTATGAGATTTGAAGTACAAAACATAGTGAACAAATAGGAATACCATTGAAGAAGAATAGCAATAACCTTTATATCCATGCCCACAAATTATAAGTGACAATTTCTAAAGATGGAAAGGAAATAATAGTATTATAAGAGGTAGGAAAAGAATATAAGCTGACTAACAGAAGAAAGAATGTTTTCAAGAGGATAGAGAAAGGAAATGTAGTAACAGTAAAGAATAGGAGCAAGGTGTAGCATGAGAGAAAATAAAATTTACGACAAAAATAAGAAAGGGCAGGAAGAAGGGAAAATGGAGTAAAACAAAGAAAGGGTGCAATATGAGATTTGTAATAACAATAAAATAAATATATATATAAAATCTGAATACAAAGAAAACCCAAAAGATAAAGAGTGGTGAATTAGTTAAAATACAACTGAAGCAAAAGAAGAAATATTAAAAAGCTATGTGAAAGGCAGAAAAGGAAAAAGACACAAATTCTGAAGAAAAGTGAGGTGAAATTTTTCAGCCATTTGGTGTTTACCTTCTGACTTCTTTTTCTGGATCCACCTCTGTTTTTTTATCAGTTCCAGGTCCCAGGACGGGTGGCCCAAATTCTGGCAACACTGTCTATATCCCCTTCACCTGCCTCTAGAGGGAGCTTCTGTTGTGATCAAGAGAGTGGGGCCTTTAGGTTTCTCCTGAGAGTCATTGTTCAGTCTTTTAGGGAAAATTGTGGGTGTGTTCCCCTGCCCCTGCACCACCCATCTTGGTCTGTCCCAACTTAGTTCCAATAATGTATAGTTTCTGATTACATAGCTATCCATATCATGGGGAAAGGGAGCAGTCTGTGTAAGAGGGTCAGCTTTCTCCTGCTTGGTGTTGATAGCAGCTCTGTGTGCATGCCATGGCCAGATGGTGCCCTGAATCCCCCTTGCTGCACCATTTCTTGATCTCCCTGCTTTAATGATCTCAGTGAAACAGGGCCCTAGGAGCTAGTGCATTTTGTGTCCCTGAGAGAAGTTCAAAATGGGCCCTTTAGGCATTCATCTAGGCATGCCTTTTTCTTGTGGAATTGTACCCTATAGGGTTCATGAGCCTGCCCCGCCTGTTTTGCAGACCTTCCAAGCTCCTCCAAGAGGTGGAGGCTGGTTGCAATCTTCCCTTCCCAGAGGTTCCACTGGAAAGGGAGCTGTGTCTGGCTTTAAATAATCTCAGGTGCATAGTTCCCAGCCTACTGTCCTTGTAGCATACAGAGGCCAATTGTCTCCACTCTGTGCAGCTGCTCTGGGTTAGGACCAAGAAATCCCCTTGTTTTGTTCCTTTCTGACCAATATGCCTGGCTGCACTGAGTGGGAGCAAATTGAGCCCTCAATCCTTTCCCCTTGTTGTCAGGGCAGAGTTGCACAGGTCCTTGCTCAGCATTGCCTCAGCTACCCCTTTAAAAAAGTCTCTCTGGGCACTCCCAGTGCAGCACCAAGTCACTATATATACCACCTCTACAAAAAGTCAGGAGACTCTCACAGTCATGGCTGGCCACTGCCAGCCTCTCCACCAGACCCAAGTGCACATAGATTCTCTCTCTCTGTCTCTGGCACTCTCTTGGTTGCCTGTAGCATGGGTGTGCTATTCGCTCTGTGTGTGTGTGTGTGTGTGTGTGTGTGTGTGTGTGTATACAGCCTGGATCTCCCCAACTTTGTGTATCCAGTTGAACCTGGCCCAGTTCTGGGGATTCTCTGCCCTGGGACCCTGGAAGGAGAGGGAACTGAAATGCTGCAATCTCTAACCAGGCTCTCCAAGAATGCAGGTGCCAGCTGTAGGTACCATGGCTGCTGGCACCTCACCAGGGGAGTTTCCCCATCCACCTGTATAAACTCCTTACTGCCCATTGTGAAGCATCTTCTGTACTTCTTGGCTTCCAAACTTCATATCAGCTAAGATTTTATTGAATGTTCAGTTTATTTTTTAGATCAGCCAAGTGTCTGAGCTGGGTGCAAGAGCAAGTGAACTCAGTTTCCACCCATTTGGCCACCATCTTCCCCATGGAGTGAAAAGAGAATGCTGGGAATTCAGTGCGAAGTTGTCCAGAGTTTAGCTAAGCTACTCCATGGTATTGTTGTGTTGACATCCATTTTGTTGTCCAAGAAGCCAGGAGCAGGTGTAGTGGGAGGCTTGATGCATGTGCATGCCCCAGATTAAAAGCAGTCACACAAATCTAAAGACTGTAGGATGGGAAACTTATACGACATGACTTTTGGAAGAAAGAAGTTTCATAAAGATTTAACATGGGTTGGCACCTCAAAGCCATTATATTCCCCCTTTTTATTTGACTTCTGTTTTTGGTTACTATTTGGCAGCTCTAAGTGCAACATAGAATTTTGTTCTCTTCTATAAACAACATTTTAAATCATGACTAATTATAGGAGAAAAATGCTATTGGAATTATAATATTCTTTTTTAAATTATTTTTCAGAATATAGAAACAATTAAATGAAGGCTTATACTGAAAAAAAGATACCACCACTGTGCTTGTGTATTTGAAGAATTTAATGAGACACTTGTTTTTTCCGGCCTGTGGAACTGGACACACTGTGATTTAGGGCTTTCTGCTGAGAATATTTCAATGTCATCTGAAAATAAACTTTTATTTTGTAATGCAAAAAATGTTTTTTTAATTAGAAATAAATTATAAACCTGCCAGGCTAATGTTTCCATTTTGCTGTGCCTTTATGTCAGAGAAAAGGTTCATTTAAAAAGGAATGACACTACCACCTCATTCAAGATAGCTCACTGAAAAAAGTGTTTTCTGCTTCCCCAGCTAAGAACTCTATTCAATGGCATAAAAAATGTTTAAAAATAAACACAAGAGTAAATTCATTAGCATGTTGAAAAAAACAAGGATTATTCTACAAGCATACAACAAATGTAAATAGTTTTTGAAAGGCATAAAGCAAATGTGAAGAAATTATCAATGAGATAAAAGTCAACTGAAGAATCTACAAACTCCATGGAGGAAACAGAAATGATGCCAAAAGAAAAACAAGCCCTGGCTGGCGTAGCTCAGTGGATTGAGCTCAGGCTGTGAACCAAAGTGTCGCAGGTTCCTTTCCCAGTCAGGGTACATGCCTGGGTTGCAGGCCATGACTCCCAGCAACTACACATTGATGCTTCTCTCTCTCCCTCTTTCTCCTTCCCTTCCCTCTCTAAAATAAATAAATAAATAATTAAATAAATAAAACAAAGAAAGATCTCTGAGCAAGACCTTGGAAAAATTATCACATCAGGATAATGAAGTTACCAGAAGTGGGTCACATGCAATGAAATGATAGTTAATTAAATGGTGTGATGGATAAGCCAACACCACCCCTCTCTGGACCAATGAGTATTTTGACTATTTTTTTTTCTCTAAGTAAAATGCTGAATTCAATGTGTAAGGACCTTACTGCAATATAAAGGGTAGGGGTGAATCACCCTTTCCAGAAAACAAACTAGGTGAAAAAAATCTCCACTTGGTCACAAACCCCACAAATATCTTGAGTAAACACAAGAAAGAAACTTCTGTAATCCAAAGTAGCTTTGGCCATCAGGAAAACATAATTATCATTTAGTCCAAGAAACTATAGTACAGATCTAAAAACTACAAGATAAAGAATGGAAGAAAAATGCAATGTGATTACAATTAATATCCTCCAAGAGATTTCAAAGGATATAAAAAACACTGAAAACTGGTTCCTATGGAGAGAACAAATTCAGAGCTATTGGTAATATAAAATACGAATGACAAAATACAAAATATGTGGGCAGAATAGCAACTCAAAGAGAGCTGACGATTAAACACTAAAGTAGAAGCAGGGTCATAGGATAAAGAGATGCAAAATATAAAAAAAAATAAATAGGAGAAAGATGTTTTTGATTTCTAATATGTCTAAGGAGATACCCAGACAAAAGAATAAAAACAAAGAACTAATAACCCAAGATAGAAAGAAGAGGAAAATGTCTGAGAGCTAATGAAATGCTCAAGCCTTGCTGTGTCCAAGGACAGACACACTGAGTGAAAGAGGGTTGATTTTAATATACAAAGTCCACACATAAACTGATGTAGGTAAATTGTCAAAGCTCTAAAGAAAAATATAGAAGTTTAAAAAATATGTATCACTTTCCCAACTAGCCATGATGATTTAGATAAGAAAAAGAAACAAGAGGCATCCAGATTGGAACAAAAACAAATAAAACTGTATTTGCAAATAACATGACCTTTGATGCAGAAAATCCTAATGACTCCATAAAAATAATGTTAGAGTTAATAAATAAGCTCAGTAGGGTTACAAAATACAAAATAAATATATAAAAATCAATACCATTATACAGAATGACAATGATCAAACTAAAAATGAAATTAAGAAAACATTTTATTTATAATAGCATTTAAATGTTAGAGTAAATTCAACAAAACTAAAGAAATGGAAATGAATCTCATGTTCATGGATTAAAAAACTTATTAGTGTCAAAATGGTAATAGTCCCCAAATTGATCTGCAGATTCAATGTAAATCCTATCAAAATCACAGCTGCTTTTTTTTACAAAAATTGCCAACTTGATTCTAAAATTCATATGAAAATTCAATAAACTTAGAATAGCTAAACAATCTTGGAAAAGAAGCAAAAAGTTGGAGGATTCATATACCTTGGTTTCAAAGCAACATAAAATTATTCTACTAAAGACTTGTGGTACCAGCCTAAGAATAAATGGAATAGAATTTAGATTCTAGAAATAAATTCTGCTTTGATAAGAAATTGACTTTTCAATAAGGGTGCCAGGAAAATGGGAAAATTGTCTTTTTAAAAAATATGTCAATTTTATTAAGATATAATTTACATACAACAGAATTCACTAACTTTATATTTTACTGTTTTCAAGTAGAGTTGTCTCCATTCCCTGACCCACTCCTCTCCCAACCCCACCCACCCCACCTATCACCCTTGATCCTACAGGTCTTTAGTTTGTCCATGTGTCTTTTATAAGTGTTCCTTGACCAAACTTCCCATTTTTCCCCTATTATGCACCTTCTCCCTTCTCTCTGGTTACTGTGAGTTTTTTTTTTTTCAATGTCTCTGGTTATGATTTGCTTGCTTGTTTGTTTTGATGACTAGGTTCCACTAAAAGGTGAGATCATATGGTATTTGTTTTTCACTGCCTAGTTTATTTCACTTACCTAATTCTCTCCAAATCCATCCATGTTCTCCCAAAGAATGAGGTCTTTTCTTTCTTCTGTGTAACATTCCATTGTGTAAATGTACCATAGAATTTTGATCCATTCATTTACTGATGGGCACTTAGGTTGCTTCCAGCATTTGGCTATTATAAAGCGTGTTGCTATGAACACTGAGGTGCATAGGTTCTTTTGAATTGGTGTTTCAGTGTTCTTAGGGTATAATCCCGGCAGTGGAATTGCTGGATCAAAAGGCAGTTCCATGTTTAGTTTTTCTGTGGAAATTCCATACTGTTTTCCACAATAGCTGCCCCAGTCTGCATTCCCACCAACAGTGTACTAGGGTTCCTGTTCTTCACAACCTTACCAGCACTTGCTATATGTTGACTTGTTTATGATGGTCATTATGATTGATGTGAAGGGGTACCTCATTGTGGTTTTAATTTACATCTCTCTGATGGCTAGTGATACTGAGCAACCTTTCATATGACCCTGGGCTTTCTGTATGTCCTCCTTGGAAAAGTATCTGTTTGGGTTGTTTGCCCACTTTTTAATTGGATTGTTTATCCTCCTGGAGTGGAGTAGTGTGAGTTATTTATATATTTTGGAGATCAAACCATTGTCTGAGGTATCATTTGCAAATATATTTTGGCATACAGGGGATTCCCTTTTCATTTTGCTGATGTTTTCCTTAGCTGTGCAGAAGCTTTTGATTTTGATGAAGTCCCATTTGTTTACTCTTTCCTTTTTGTCCCTTGCTCTAAGGTATGTAATTGGTGAAAATATTGCTGCATGGAATATCTGAAAATTTCCTGTTCTCCTCTAAGTCTTATGATGTCACAGATTACATTTAACTCTTTTATCCACCTTGATTTTATTTTTGTGTATAGTGTAAGTTGGTGATCAAGTTTCATTCTTTTGCATGTAGCTGTCCAGCTCTCCCAACAGCATTTGTTGAGGAGGTTATTTTCACTCCATTTTATGCTTCCCCCTTTGTCAATTATTAATTGATCATAGAGTCTGGTTTATTTCTGGGCTCTAATATTCTCTTCTGTTCATCTCTGTGTCTGTTCTTATGTCAGTACCAGGCTGTTTTGATTACCATAGTGTTATAATATAGTTTGATATCAAGTATTGTGATCCCTCCTACTTGGTTCTTTCTCAATATTGCTGAGGCTATATGGGGTCATTTATGGTTCCATATATGTTTTCGAAATGTTTGTTCTGTATCTGTAAAATATGTCATTGGTATTTCAATAAGGATTATGTTGAATTTATACATTACTTTGGATAGCACAGACATTTTGATGTTAATTCTTCCAATCCATGAACACAGTACATGCTTCCATTTGTTTGTATCTTCCTTAATTTCTTTCTTCAGTAGTCTGTAGTTTTCTGAGCATAGGTCTTTTACCTCCTTGGTTAGGTTTATTCCTAGGTACTTTATTTTCTTGTGGTTATATCAAATGGGATTTTTTCCCTGATTTCTGTTTCTGATATTTTATTGTTGGTGTACTAAATGTCTTTGATTTCTGAGTATTGACTTTGTATCTTGCTGTTTTGTCAGATTCACTTTTTAGGTCAAGCAGCTTTTTGTTGGAATCTATAGGGTTTTCTATGTACACTGTCATGTCATCTGCAAACAATTAGATTTTTGCTTCCTTGATTCCAATTTGATGCCTTTTATTTCTTTTCCTTGTCTGATTGCTGTGGCTAGGACTTCCAGTACTATATTGAATGGGAGTAGGAAAGTGGACATTCTTGATCTTAGTGGGAAAGGTTTTAGTTTTTACTCACTGAGAATGTTGTTTGCTGTAGGTTTCTCATATAAGCTTTTATTATGTTGAGGAATGCTCCCTTTATTCCCACTTTGCTGAGTGCTTTTATTATTATTATGTGTTGTACCTTATCAAATGCTTTCTCTGCATCTAATGGTATGATCATGTGATTTTTGCCTTTCCTTTTGTTTATATGATGTATTACATTTATTGATTTACAAATAGTGTACCACCCTTGTATCCTGGGGATGAATCCCACTTGATCATGCTGTATGATCTTTTTAATGTATTGCTGGATCTGGAATACCAATATTTTGTTGAGGATTTTAGCATCTATATTCATCAGCAGTATTGTCCTTTAGTTTTCTTTCTTTCTTGTATCTTTATCTGTTTTTGGGATTCGGATGATGCTTGCTTCATAAAAGGAGTGCAGAAGTCTTCCTTCTTCTTGAATTTTTTGGAACAGTCTGAGAAGAATAGGGTTAGCTCTTCCTGAAATATTTTGTAAACTTCTTCTGTAAAACTGTCCAGTCCAAGGCTTTTGTGTGCTGGGAGTTTTTTATTTACTGCTTTGATTTCAACAGCTGTTATCTGTCTATTCAGGTTTTCTGCTTCTTCATTCAGTTTTGGAAAATTATATTTTTCTAAAAATTTATCCATTTCACTCAGATTTTAAAATTTCTTGGAATATAGTGTTTTGCAGTAATTTCTTACAATCCTCTGTATATCCCTCATATCAGGTATAACCTCTTCTCCTTCATTTCTGATTTTATTTATTTGGGTTCTCTCTCTCTCTCTCTCTCTCTCTCTCTCTCTCTCTCTCTCTCTCTCTCTCTCCCTCTCTCCCTCTCTCCCTCTCTCCCTCTCTCCTCTCCTCTTTTTGATGAGTCTGGTTAATGGCTTGTTGATTTTATCTTTTCAAAGAACCAGCTCCTAGGTTATTAGTTCTTTGAATTATTCCTTTAGTATCTATGTCATTTAGTTCTGCTATGGTCTTGGTTATTTTATCCCTTCTACTCACTCTGGGCTTTGTTTGTTGTTGTTCACCAGTTCTTGTAAATGTAGGCTAGGTCATTTATTTGAAATATTTCTATCATTTTTAGGTAGGCCTGTATTGCTATGAACTTCCCTCTCAGGACTACCTTCTCAGTGTCCCATAAGTTTTGAATTGTTGTGTGTTCATTTTCATTGTGTATTCATTTCCAGAAATTCTTTGATCTCTTCCTTGATATTATTAACCCATTCATTGTCTAATAGCATGCTATTCAATCTCCATGAATTTGAGTGTTTTTGAGTTTTTTCCTTAAGGTTGCTTTCTCCTTTCAGACACTTATGGTCAGAGAAAATGCTTGATATGATTTCAATTTTTTAAAATTTGTTGAGGCTTGTTTTGTGTTCTATCATGTGGTCTAACTTTGAAAAGAATGTGTATTTGAAAAGAATGTATATTTTGCTTCTTTGGGATGAAAGGTTCTATCTATCTATCAGGTAAGTGTATACACACACACACACACACACACACACACACATCTCAGGTAAGTCCATCTGATCTAGGGCATTGTTTATTGCTGCAATATCCGTGTTGATATTTTGGAAGATCTATCCATTATTGACAGTGGGATGTTAAATTCCCCTAGTATAAGTGTGCTTCTCTCTATCTTTCCTGAAATCCTCCAAGATTTTCCTTATATATTTGAGTGTGCCTATGTTGGGCGCATATATGTTTACAATATTTATGTCTTCTTGATGGATTCTTCCCTTGAGTGTTATGAAGTGTCATTCTGCGTCTCTTTTTATGGCTTTTGTTTTGAAGTCAATTTTTTTCTGATATAAATATTGCTTCCCCTGCTTATTTTTTTAAGTCCACATGCTTGAAATATTTTTTCCAACATTTCACTTAAGTCTCTGTAGGTCTTTTTTTCTGAGGTAGGTCTCCTGTAGGCAGTGTACGTGTGGGTCATGCTTTCTTATCCATTCAGCTACCCTATGTCTTTTAATTGGAACATTTAATCCATTAACATTTAAGATTATTATTGATAGGTACTTATTCAATAAGCAGTCCCTTTAGCATATCTTGCAGTGTTGGTTTGGTGGAAGTGTATTCTTTTAGCCTTCTCTTGTCTGGGAAAATTCTTATTTCATTTTAGAAATTTTAGAAATTTCAATTGAGAGCCTTGCTGGGTAGACTGCTCTTGGTTGCATGCCTTTGCTTTTCATTACTTGGAATATTTCTTGCTGTTCTCTTCTGACTTGTAGTGGTTATGTTCAGAAATCAGCTGTTTGCCATATCAGAGCTCCCTTGTATTGTTTCTCTTTCTCCCTTGCTGCCTCTAAGGCTCTCTCAATATCTTTAAAATTTGGCATATTAATTATGATGTGTCCTGGAATAGGCTCTCTGGGTTCATCTTGATTGGAACTGTCTGTACTTCCTGAACTTGTGGGGCTTTTCCTCTCTCCAGGTTAAGGAAGTTTTCTTTCATTATTTTTTCATACAGGGTTTTTAACCCTTGCTCCTTTTCTTCTCCTTCTGGTATTCCTATGATTTAAATGTTGTTGTGTTTCATCTTGTCCTAAAGTTCCTTTAAGCTATCCTCATTTTTTTTAGTCTTTTTTCATGTAGTTGTTCTACCTGTGCATTTCTTTCTTCCTTGTTTTCCAGCTCACTAATTTGGTCCTCTGCTTTATCCAGTCTGTTTGTAATTCCTTCTAGTGTATTTTTTATTTCAGATATTGTATTCTTCATTTCTTCCTGGTTCTTATTTAAACTTTCTATTTCCTTTTTCTTACTGCTGTATTTCCCACTCAGTTCCTTGTAGTTGTCAGAGAGTTCCTTGAACAACCTTACAACCATTCTTTTGAATTCTATATCTCATAGTTTTTTTGCCTCCATTTCATTTAGCTCTTTTACTAGGGTGTCTTCCATTACTTTTAATCGTGGGTTCTTTCTTTGTCTCCCCATTTTAAGTGACTCTTTTATTTGTTTCTGTAATTCTAGATGGTTTGGTTTGCCAGCTGTCCTTGTGGGTGAATTTTTGTGGTAGGAGTTCTTTGGGATTCAGTGGTGCAGTCTTTTTGATCTCCTTGCCTGAATTATCTAGGGTTGCCCTTTCCTCTCTTTGTGTTGGCCCTCTTGTTGTACTTGGGCTTTACCTGTTGGTGGCTCCTTTGTTTGTGTGTACTCTCATCCAGCAAGTTTACTGGTATTCACAGTCCCCACCTTGTCTTGTATGATGTTGTACTGGTGTTGGTTAACAAAGCAGTATTACCAGAGCACCAAAATGACACCAGCAAAAAGAAGCCCCCTACCAAATCAGCAGTCTCAACCACAATAGAACTAAGATTAATAAATTTAAAGAGGTATTGCAGATATTATATAATATGATAAAGGGAATATGGGATGACTAAAAGAAGAGAAAATGTTTGGTGGTGAGGGGGAGGAAAATTGAAAAGAGCTGGAATAGAACCGAGGAGAAGAAGGCAGAGAGCACAATTTACAGTGTAAGTAAAACATGAAAGGGCGATGGGAACAATGGTATAAAAAGTGGAAAGAGTATACTATGAGGTTTGAAGTAAAATTGAAAAGGTCCTGGACCGATGGAAGGAAGCAAAATTGCAGAAAAGCCATAGCAGGATCAATAGCTACAACAGTAAATAAAGTTTAATAAAGGTGAAACAGGAGTAAGAATATTGTAGAAAAGCAAAGAGTGAATATGAGATTTCTACAGTAAAAAAAAACTATTTTGAGAAAATGGGGGGAGCAAACTAATAAGAGTAAGAAGTAAAGCCCAGTATGAGAAAGAGTAAAAAAGAGGGTGAAGAAAGAAAGAAAAAAAGGGAAAGAGAAAACAATGAAATAAATTTCCTTACTCAGCTGGTCAGGGTAGAGTGAGGGTAAAATGGAGAACATGAGAGAGTGTTCTATAGGATTTACAGTACTAACAAATAGTGAACAAATAGGAGATCCTTTGGAGAAGTACAGTAATTACTATGATAGTTCACCCAACTAGCTACTTTTTATAAAAGGTATCTACCATTAAAGAGATAAGACCCTTGTTAGAAGGGAAAAAGAATGTGAGCTGACTTTACAAAGCTGAGCGCTTATGCAAGTTTAGATGGAGGAGAAACAGTGAGAGTACGGGATAGAAACTTGGTATAGTATTTGAGAAAATAAAGTTAATGACAACAGTAATAAAGCTCAGAAAGACAGCAAAATGGATTAAGACCAGCGTAGGTAGCTGTGTGGGATCTGGAGTAACAATAATATGATAAGAAATATATAATCTGAATAAGAAGGATAACAAGTAAAAGACCAAGAGTAGTGTGTTATTTGGAATACAAGTGAAGTAAAAGAAGAAAAATTAAAATGCAATATGAAAGGGAAAATAAAGAAGACAAATCAAACAATGAAATCAAACAAAAAAACTAATTAAACAGAAAGAAGAGAAATTTTTAAAAAACATACAAGTTCTGAAAGATAGCAATGTGAAATTTGTCTCAGCTGTTGGAGTTCACCTTTTGACTTCTTTCTGGATCTGTCTCAGGTTTTCTCACAGATCTAGGTCTTATTGTCTTACTCTTGGAAGAAAAAAAAATCCTATGGTTGCTGGGCTCCATTTTTCAGCCCACACCCTCAGAGCACTGTACAGCCTGTACTGTCAACTTTGCACATATGCACCAGGCTGGCGCTGATCATGAACCTCTTTTTGCAACCCTTTGCTTAGTCCATGAGGAGCTCTGAGTAGGAGAAAATTGCACCCCTTCTCCTCCCTCATTGTTGGCCTGGGCACTGTGTGAGCAAAGTCCCTCAGGGCAGCTCAGTTCCCCTATTGAAAGAAATACCTCTGGGCACTGCTACCTCTCTAAGCCCCTGCTTCCCCACCTTTGATCAGTCTGTGAAGCATTGTGAGTGGGAGCAAATTGTGCCCCCACCCTTCCATCTTCACTAGCCCAGCCACTGCACATTCTAAGATTGTGCGTGTGAGGTTGTTGGGGTCCACCCTGCCTGGTCTCAAGAAGCTGTAACCCCCCATGACTTAGGCTGAGTGAGAGACCTCTGGACCAGGAGCCACTAAGGAGACAAAACTTATTTCCCTGGCATGAACGTTGCCTGTTCTGTACCTCGACTCCTATGCTTGATCACTTAGCCAATGACGGGTAAGATTGCCCATGGGGGGAATCGCCTAAGACAGGCATGATCATTTGGAGGCCTCAGGGAAGAGATTCAGGGCTGTGGAAATTAAGGGGTGATGGACATCAACCCTTGCCCCCTTGGCTTTGTCAAAGCCTGAGTCCTTGTTCTAAGTTATGAGAATTCCAAGTCTCCTGGCTGCCTTTGTCTTCTCTGTTAACTCAGGCCTGTGAAAATAGCTGGGGTGGTGCAGCCCAGACCAGAGTTGGTGGACCCCCAGGATAATCAGGCCTGGGACATAGAATATGCAAGATCCTGTGAGAACTGCTTGCTGGAGGATGTTATTAAATTAGAATATGAAGGCTCAGGCTGGAAACTAAACTAGCTTTTAGATCCTGTAGTCATTTTAAGTGATAAAATCTCAAACTCTGCCCAGAATCCCAGCAGGATATCTACCAGCCCCTTTGAAAATTACCTATTCCTTTTGATCTTCCCTGCCAGACTGTTAATCCACAAACTGTGTGTTAATAAAAAGCCTTCTCAGGCAGGGGCTCGGCGTGCTCTCCACTATAGAGAGTGGTCGTTTCATCCCTATTTCCCTACAGGACCCAGTTGTCTCTATGTATGTTTTTCTCGTGTTTCGACGAGCCATCCGCAGCGTTCCGAGGTCACTGCAGGCCAGTGGCCACATCATGAGGTCTTTGTGCACAGGAGGTCCTTGCACAGAGGTTGAGATCCTCTTTTGGGAGAGGTCCCCTTGGTTGTGCTGTGCTATTCTTAACAAGTGCTTGGCTCTCCACACAGACCAACTCTCTGATCAGTCCAGACCTATCTAGGTCATGGCCAATTGTGGCCTACCAATTCTCCCAGCTCCAGATATCACCCAGTTCCCTGATTTCTCTGGCTCTGTCCCAGCCAGAGACCACTGACACAGCCTATGACAGCCACCCTAGCCAGCTACCACAGTCACAGTCAGGGTATGCCACCAGCTGTGTGTCTCTTACTTCTTCTTTATTCCCCCAGCCACTTTAAGCTTCCAGGTCTCTCCTGGTGTGGATCTGTGACTTCCTTGCTCTGGGAAGGGAGGAAGCCACTAAGTTACAATCACTGACCTGGCTCTCTTCCAATGATCCTGCAGCAGCCACAGTCTTCATCGCAAGGCCTGGAGACCTTCTCTTTGGCCTGCAAAATCTCCTTACCATCTGTTTTTAAGCATCCTCTGTAACCTTTGGCTTCCAAACTTCATATCAGCTTGGATTCTGTTGGCTGTTCACTCTGTTCTTTGGAAGATCAGTTAAGTGTTGCAGTGGATACACAAACAAGTGGGTTCAGCTCCCACCTACTTCACTGCCATCTTCCCCTGCTGGAAAACTGTCTTTTTAGCATGTGGTGCTGAGACAACTAGTTAGTCACATTCAAAAGACTGAAATTGGACCTCTACCTCACACTGTATATAAAAATTAATCCAAAATAGATAAAAGATCTAAATATAATACCCAACACTGTAAGATTCTTAGGAAAAAATAAATATGACTATCTGTGACCTTAGATGAACTACTGATTTCTTAAATAAAACACCAAAAGCATGAGCAAAGAAAGGAAAAATAGAAAAGTTGAACATCAAAATAAAAAGTATTTGTGTATCAAAGAACCTTGAGACATACAGCTACCGTATGTCCCAACTATTCTACTCCTAGGTATATACTCAAGATAATCAAAAACATACCTCTACACAAAATTTACACATAAAAATGTATAGCATATTGCTTATAATGGAATATTATTCAGGCACCAAAAAAATGAAATACTGACACATTGCTACAACATAGATGAGCCTTGAAAACATTATACTAAGTGAAAAGAACAAGACAGAAATAGCCACATAAAATATGAGGTCTGTCCAGAAAAAGTCCAACCATTGTTAAAATAACGAGAGTAGTTTACATATCGACATAACCTGGCAGCCAAGGAAAGTGGACTGGTATGTGCATGCGTGAACAATGATGACTTCACTGTATTCATCACTGGGGGCAGCAGATGCCACTGAGTGAACATGTACACTGTGTGGTTATTTGCATTCAAAATGATTGAGTGAGAAAAGCCATGAGTCTGTGTCAAATTTTGCATTAAGCTTGAAAATTCCTCTGTGGAATAATTCAGATGATTCAGAAAGCCACAACTATGGGCAACTGGTGATTGACAGCTCATCCAGGACAAAGTGCCCCCTCATGCCTCATATATCATGCAGAGATTTTTGGCAAAACATCAAATCACACAGGTGAATCAGTCTCCCTGCAGCCCAGATTTGGGACCCTGCAACTTCTGTCTTTTCCCCAAACTAAAATGGGAAGGGAAGAGAGTTGAGACCCTTGATAAGATTCAGGAAAATACAACAGAGCAGCTGATGGCAATTATGCAGTCCCAAGGTGCCCACTTTGAAGGGGGCTGAGGTGTCATTGTCCTATGTACAATGTTTCTCATATCTTCTTTAATAAATGTCTCTTTTTTTTATAGTACATGACTGGATACTTTCTGGATGGACCACATGTATATTTCCATACATGGCATGCCCAGGATAGGCAAATCTATATAGATAGAAAGTACAGTAGTCATTTTCAGGAGCTGGAGAGAGAGGGGAACAAGAGCTGACTGCTCATGGGTATAGGAGTGCTTTGTGAGGTGATGGAAATATTCTAAAAATAGAGTGGTAAAGATTGTATAATCTTCTAAATATACTAAATATTCTTTTGAAATTCTAAAGATAATTTTATACACATATTTATATTACATATACTAAATACACTAAAAACACTTAATTGTACACTTCAAAAGGAATTTTATGCTATGTGAATTACATCTCAATTTTTAAAATTTTAAACTTCCCAACTTGAAAAAAAATAGTGCCTACAGAAATAAAGGAGACAAACTGACACTAAACTTCTCATCAGCATTATCAATATTAGAAAAAATATAACACTTTCAAACTTCTGAGGAAAAAATATTTTGAACAAGAGAGTTGTATACCCAACCAAAAAAGATTCAATTGTGATAATATTAAAATATTTTTGTATTTACAAAGACCAGGAAAGTTTTCATCCATAACCATTTCTAGAAAATAACACTCCAACAAAACAAAACTAAATAAATAAATCTAAGAAAAACAGTGTAAACAAGAAAAAATTATGAGATATGATAGGAGGAATATATATGTCTATGTAAATGTTCTGAAGCTTTATAAAATTGAAAAATAAAAATCTTAAGGAAAGGAAAAAAGATACAATACTAGAAAGGGTAGGTAATATTTTAAAACTGAATGTTATAGTATTTCAAAAATATTGGAAGTACCAGAAGAGTATGAATATTTTAAGGTAGGGGAGATTATACTAATTAATTCTAGACCTTGATATACATATATATTCAAGTAGTAAGTAAAAGTTCTGTCTCCAAGGTGTGATGTAGTAGTTCACAGCAGACTGACCCTCCTTCTAAAAACCAGAAAAACTGCACAGAATATTTTTTAAAATCTCCTTTGATAGCATGAATGATCTGTAAGGGCAGCCAGAATATGAGGGGCTAAGATCCAGGAGTTGTCAGGCTAAAAATTCAAGAAGAGTTATCAGTTTCCAGGCAGTGAGGAAATAAATAGTGGAGTTTAAGACAAACAAAGGTGAAAGAGACTTGGAAAACATTCCAGAGTTTCAAGTAAAATCCCTAACTAAAATTTTATATTGTACCTTAGGAATTAAAGCTTATGATAAATAGAGCAGATCTTAAAAAGATTGAAAACCAGCCTTAAATCAGCTTACCCATGATGTAATTAAAACAATTATTTTTTACTTTTGCCTGTCTACCAGAAGCTAAAGGAAACCATTCATGAAGTAGGATAACATCATCCAGAACTTTAACAATTTTTAATAGTTTACTTTTATTGTGTTTTTCCATTACCATTTATCACTCTTCCACCTCCTTCTATCTCCTTCTGTCCCACAATAACCACACTAGCAAAACTTTCACAATTTTTAAATTCTTGATTTATACCAATAATAAAACATTATTAATCAAGACAGAGAACCACCCTGGCTGGCGTAGCTCAGTGGATTGAGGTAGGGCTGTGAACCAAAGTGTTGCAGGTTCGATTCCCAGTCAGGGTACATGCCTGGGTTGCAGGCCATGACCCCCAGCAACTGCACATTGATGTTTCTCTCTCTTTCTCTATCTCCCTCCCTTCCTTCTCTAAAAATAAATAAAATAAAAGGTCTTTAAAAAAAGACAGAGACCTAGAGAAAAATAAGTATTACAAATGCACACATCAAGTCTACACTGAATTCCTCAGGCTTATACCAGATACTCGTCCATATTGGCCACCCAAGAATTCCAATGCCCCCCTTCACACTAATGCCCTAGAGTCCACACCAGACACAATGATGTTCATGACTGACACCCAAATCTATGGAGGACACTGTGGTCATGTTGGATGTCCCTGGCTGCATACCAGATTCTCTGGCATTGTTTTCTTTTTGCTAAAAAATGTACAAAAGCACAGACACCCTGGAAAGTCTTTATAAAAGTGGCACTTAAAAAAAGAAACATACTCAATAGGTTGTCCAGCTATTGGAGTTATTGGACATAAACTTTAAAATAATTGTGATTAATACATTCAATGAGATAAAAGAGAAAATGAAGATGGTCACCTGGAACTAAAATAAAGCATTTAAAATTTTATGACTAAAAATGCGGCAACTGAAACTAAGAACTCAATATAGAGTGCTCATTAGAAACAGCTAAACAGTGGACTAATAATCTTAATTGTGGTATAAAATCTATAAATGCATCTTAGAAACAAATGGGACCTGATTTATTTAAAGGTTTAAAAATGGTAATTGGATCCCTGGCCTGTGTGGCTCGGTTGGTTGGAGCATCCTCCCAGATCTCAAGGGTTGGCACATACAAGAGACAACCAATCTATGTTTCCTCTCACATCAATGTATCTCTCTTTCTCCCTTCCTCACTCTCTAAAAACAATATACAAGAGTTCTTGGGTGAGGATTTAAAAAATGGTAATTGGGGTTGTAGAAGGAAAAAAAAGACAGATACAGGCCACAAGAAATACTTGGAGAGATAATAAATGAGAATTTTCCAAAACATATGAAAGACACCAACTCATGGAATGAGGAAACCAGCAAATCTTAAGCAGACTAAATATAAACAAAATCACACAGATATTTTGTTGCAAATATTTAAAAATCAGAGACTAAAGAAACACTGATGAGGAAGCAAGAACAAAAAAGGCAATCTTCAGCCCTAGCGGGTGTGGCTGAGTTGGTTGGGTGTCATCGTGAAAACTGAAAGGATGTACTTGAACAATAAAATAATTTAAAAAAAAACCCAAAACTAAAAGGTTGTGGGTTCAATTCCTGGTCAGGGCACACGCCTGGACTATGATTCACTCTCCAGCTGGAGCATGTGCAGGATGCAGCCAATTGGTGTTTCTCTTGCTCCTTCTCCCTTCCCCTCTGCCTGGAATCAATAAAAGAAAAAACAATTTAATAAAGGGTTATATTCAAAGAAGGAAATATCACCTGAACCTGAGTTCTTCACAAGAAAAAAAAGGGGGTTTGGGGTAATCCAGAATAAAAATAGAATAATTTATTTAAATTTCAGGAAAAAATAAAAGCCTACCTTTAAAAATACTTATCAAAAATAAAGGCTATAAATAGACATGTACAAACAAAATTGACAAAATTCATACCTAATAGATCACATTAAAATACATACAAAAATGTTGATGTACAGCCCTCGCTGACGTAACTCAGTGGACTGAGCGCAGGCTGTGAACCAAAGTGTCGCAGGTTCGATTCCCAGTCAGGGCACATGCCTGGGTTGCAGGCCATGGCCCCAGCAACCGCACATTGATGTTTCTCTCTCTCTCTCTTTCTCCCTCCCTTCCCTCTCTAAAAATAAATAAATAAAATCTTTAAAAATGTTGATGTACAAAGAATATAATCTTAGAATAAAGCATACCAATTATGAAAAAAATAAAGATCAATAAAAATCAAATGGCAAATATGCAGAAAAATTAATATAAATACTAATTGTATAAAATAGTAATATTTGGGGTTCAAACTTCTAGAAATAAAATATGACAGGTATAAAAAAAGAATAAGTTAAATAGATTTAAACTGTGAAGTTTTTTGCATTGTTTTGGAAGTGGCAAATATACTAAATTATATTAGACAGTAATGGTCAAGATTATGATCTAGATTAATATTGTCAGTTTTAGGTTAATCACTAAAAGTAATCAAAGAATATGTAACTAATTATTTAATTGAAAAAAGAAAAAGGTGAAAAAACAGAAATGGTAAATTTAAATTCAAATATATCAGAAAGCACATTAAAACTTTAAAATTATTAAAATATTACTCTGACACAAAACAAACTTCAAATATATACTGCATACAAAGAAATGTAAATTCAAGGATACAGATAATTTTAAAGTAAAAGGATAAGAAAATATATGCCATGAAAATGTTAAAAACATTTAACATTCCTTAAAGCAAAAGAAAGTTTCTGTAGCTATGCTATCATCAAATTAAACTTTAAGGCAAGAAATATAACCAAAAGTAAAGATGAATGAAAATAATAATAATTACAAACTAACCAGGAAGACAATAAATGTATAAATGCCCATATAACTAATAACATTAAGTTTAAAATGTTTAAGTAATGGTGTACCCAAGCAGAGTAGGAATTGGCCTACTGAACACAAGCATAAAACAAAAGTTGGTGGAAGGTCAAAGGTCTTTATGAAAATGTTGATCAATTTGGGGGAATGGGGCACTTCCCAAGTCCAGGCCAATATCTTCCACAAAACATAGAAAGAACCCAGCTACCCCTTACACTAGAGACAGTGTCCAGAAACCTTATCTAGCTTTCATCCTTATCTAGCTTTCTGGAGCCCAAAGTTGCTGCACAGATGGCTCTCTGGCTTCAGGCTCCTTCCTACCGTGGAGTGTGCGCCTGTGGGACTGTGGGACCCGTGCCACAATTACCTCATCGCAGTACCTCTTGCTGGTGGACCCAGGGCTGCTTGCTGCCCACCACTCTGCTGGATGTACAGAAGCTGCACACAGGACTGCTAGTGCCCCCAGGGATCATGAGCACTCTGGCCCTCTTGTCCGTGTGCTGATCTCAGATGAAGTGAAGGGCACACTGTAGAACCACCCATGCGATGTGGAGCCTCAGCATCATGCAGGGTCCTACCAACGCACAGCACAGTGTGTGGGACTAGTCTCTGGTACAAGCTGCCCCTAACTGAGCAAGGGGAAGCCCAAGGACTAAATATCTTGCCCGCCCTCCCTTTAAATCTTCAGCCTCACGTGCTCTGAAAACGAGCAGAATGTTTTTTTTTTTCCCTGTGTTCAAACATTTCAGTAGCCTGGCACATGCTCAGATCCAGGACCTCCTCCTGCAGCCACGTGAACCTCCACAGTACACTGTTGCTTTGACTTTCTCAGCCCATGCAAACTTTCTGCTTCTGTGTTTTGCACCATATTGCTCCGTTGCTGGGGCAATGTAACACTGCAGTGCTGCCTTGTTTACTCTTTCTTACCCAGGGCTTATGGAAATCTATCACAAGCACCCCGCTCTTCTCCAGGGAAGAGAGGTTCTCAACACGCCACTTCTGGGTTCCCTCCACACCCCCCAGCAATCTCACCAGAGCTCTCTGTATCAACGGTTGAAGGTAAAAGAAAAAAAAAAAAAAAAACAGAGAAATCTTTTATCGCAGTGGCATATGGTAACATAATTCTCTAAGTAACTGCTAGCAAACCAAACAAAAATGAATTCTGTAAGTATATAGAATACTTAAACATGATTGACCCAGTTGGTTTATATAGAACACCGCACAGTGACAACTGAATTCTACATATAAAATTCAGTTGCAGGTGAAACATATATCAAAATTAAACATATGCAGGGCCATAAAACTTGTCACAACAATGTTTTAAAAATTGGACTATAGTTGAATTAAGCTAGAAAACAATAACAACAATAGCAAAAAAAACAGAAAAAATTATTAGAAGTCAACTTCTAAATAACCTGAGTCAAATAGGAAATGTCACTACAAATTACAGATATTTTTTAAACTGAATGATAATGAAAAGAATACAGCCCATAGCTGAAGACAGATAAAACTCAGACATTATATCTTTAAATGACTATTTTAGAAAAAATAGATTTCCATTCTCAGGATCTGTTCATTTGTACAAAATTACTAATTTTATTAAAAAAGAAATCTTTACTCTCAACTCTAGCTGGTCTTTTTAGTTTTCCTCTTGTTGAGGGATGCTGGGTGAAGTGACAAAATGCTTGGAAAAGAGTATTATTACTTACAAAACATGTTTGTTTTGTTTGTTAATCCAAAGAGGGTTTTTGCTATTTTATGCTTTCTCAGTAGTTATTTCCATTTTTGTCATTATGACAATTGGAATACAGTCTTGTTTGTTTGCTTGGATTGTGAGTTTTTCACTTATCTTTGGGGAGTTAACATTCTTTACTAACACAGTAGTTTGTTGAGACAATGGATCTGACACCACCACTTAAGTCCTAAATGTTAAAGTGACTGGCCATGAAGATTTCAAACCCATCATTCCCAGGAAGGAATTCTGAATGAAAGGGATGCATTTTGCCATTTTCACAGTATTTCAGAAGAAAATTGCTAACCTATTTCCTCTTAGACAGCTTCTTCTTGGGCATTGTGTAAGACTTCATCCTTTTCTTGGCACCCACCAAAGTATGTCTCTGAGTAGGATGAAGAGAAAGTTCCTTTTGAGTATCAAGGTCAGACAGGGTACAGCCAGCTCCCAGGTGCTTTTGCCAGCAAATACCTGATTTGTTGATCAGAAGGAATTTTTTCCTTATCTCAAACTCTCCTCTTAGCTTCTTGTGAATATTTGTATCCTCCAGGAGCTGCACTTGCAGGTGGAGGGAAAGGATATGGGTTTGACCCTGGCAGGAGGCAGAAAGTCTTCTGACCAAAGTGTAGCAAAACACGACACACTCCGATACTGTGTTTATATTTTTTAGTCATAAAAAAACTTTGAAATTTTTAAAAAATATTATTTTCTCTGTCTCTAGGGGAAAATTACACACATACAATTAAAAGTTTTACATACAATTTCAAAGAATTTTCAGGAATGTCTAGTCTCTATCAACATTGATTTCAGGACCTCTAGTTTTAACACTCACAAAAAGCAATAATATAATTATGAAAATTAAAACTATCATGGGAAAGAATAGAAATAATATTTTTAAGATACCAACCCACCTAAAAGCTCATTTTTCAGTATCTTCCCAGACTCAGCACTCAAAATCTTAATGTCATGTATTGTTTGTTCTGTCTCTACTTAAGGAATTGTCATCAACAAGTCTTTCATTTTTCCAGGTATCATACTCCCTGAAGCAGGACAGTGAAAAGAAGAAAGAAAAGAGAAATTTCAGCACATTTTAAGATCATGCACTTGATAAATCTGTTTTCTTAGCCAGACAAAGTGTGAAATTCTTTTCATGGTTTTTAGTCTAAGTAATTTGATCAGATCACCATTCGGCATGTCTGGCCCAGAGCTATTCCATTGTTCAGAATGCTTCCCTGAAATTGTTTCTACCCACCCAACTGCTTCTCCACTGATGGAACAAGATTAACCAGATTACGTGTCTCTCATTTGTTCCTTTTACATTTGGCAAGACTCAACAATTAGCTCACCAATTGGGAAAAGCTCTGTGTTAGAGTTTTTATGTTTATTTTATTGTTCTATTCTTGATAGGTTCAGGATTTTTTCTACCCACCACCATCCCTTTAAAGAATATAAAACTTACCTTTTAAACTTTATTCACATCTAACTTGTTTAATGCTCAAGAAAATGTCACCTGACTACATTTGTTAGCATCTACTTTCATTCCACAGCATTGTGAATAATAGGCCTAAGGATTATAACCTCTGAAAAGTGCATACTTAATTAAGAAAATATATTTTCCTCTGGGTTTTCCACTTCAAAACCAAAATTAATTCTTCCTGTACTGTTCAGTTAAGTTATTGGTTTGGAGAGAAGGGAGGAAAAAGAACAAAATGATTAAGCACCTGATGTTTCAAAGGACATGTGTGAAAATGTTGTTTTCTCTCATTTCATCGTGATGATAGAGGATTTTTGTAATCTAATTACCCTCTACCCCGACTAGTCATTAGTAAACTAGTTATTGATCACATTATTGCTCATACTCAGCAGGCTCACAATAAGTATAAATATATATATATATATATATTATCTACAAGGGTAATTATTAATATAAAGATGTTATCTTTATCCTCATAAGCTCTGTCTTAATTTTGGCTTCTGGAAAGATCCCTTATTGTATTTATATGTTTACATACTTGCATACATACTTAGAGAACTTGACTATGCACTTATGTTTCTATATTTTATCAAATATTTCTAGATATTCAGTATGGAAAGTATATTCAGAACATTTGGTCTTATATTTTCAGAAATAGGACTTAAATATATTTGTCATAAGATCAGTTCTCTATGTTCTAAAAATTTTCTTTACTCTTCTATATTTTTTACTTGGGAAATCATCAAGATCTAGATGGGAAGGCTTTTGGAGTTAAAATTAAAGGGCCTTCCTAGTTCTCATGAGAAGTTATGGTCCCTAAGCTTTAGTAGAACCATTTGGAAACAGGAAAATGACAGATACTGGGTGAGTTAATAATTTACCACTTTTGAGAAGAGAATCAGATATTATCCTGAAGAAACTAGAGCCTCCAAATTATGAATTGGTCAAAGTGCAATATTTAGTACCACTTAAATGAACACTTAATTCAATTCCTTTCTTCCAGCTCCTTCTTATTCTCACTGCTTTTTAAAATTGTTTTGAGTACAACTACATATGTGAAACTCTTTCTACCCCTAAGTGAATGTGCTCACCATGAATCTTTATCTCACTCAGCAGTTCATCTAGTTTTATGGAACAAGATTCCCTTTAACCATTTTGAAAAAATTATTCTAGATGCTGTCTCCCTTTCATAACTCATCTCCTTCCACCGAGTAATGTAGTTCTTTTTTTTTTAAGATAAGGAGAGAATCTTTTTTAAAAATGATTTTATTTATTTATGTTTAGAGAGGGAAGGGAGGGAGAAAGAGAGAGAGAGAGAAACATCAATGTGCGGTTGCTGGAGGCCATGGCCTGCAACCCAGGCATGTGCCCTGACTGGGAATCGAACCTGCGATGCTTTGGTTCTCAGCCTGCACTCAATCCACTGAGCTATGCCAGCCAGGGTGAGTAATGTAGTTCTGATTTCCATAATCAAATAATATGTATTGATGAGCACTGGGTCACTTACGTCCAGGGTGAAAGCATGAAGTAAATGGGTATTTGTCCTAAATCCTGAATTCCAAGAATGGTAGGACACATTGAGCTATACCTACAATGGATTGGCTCAAAGAACAGAGATGTAGCTAAAATTATTTCCAGACTTAATACAATGTAATACTATCATAATATGTGAGTAAGTGGGGTTTTAATAGTTTTCTAATTAATTCATATGTCTATATCTAACATTATATTCTGAGAGGAGAGCATTCATTCATTCTTTTTTACATATTTTATTTATTTATTTTTAAAGAGAGGGGTAGGGAGAGAAAAAGAGAGGAAAAGAAACATCAAAGTGTGGTTGCCTCTCATGCGCCCCCTACTTGGGATGTACCCTGACTAGAAATCAAACCAAAGACCCTTTGCTTTGTAGTCCAGCACTGAATCCACTGAGCCACACCAGCCAGGGCTCCATTCATTCTTCAACAGTTCTTTTTGGAGTTTTATCAGATTGCTGCAAATTTTGTAGTTCAGTTCTCCACAAAAATTAGCTTTACTGTGCAGATGGACCATATAAGTTTAAAAGGTCAGAGAACTGAAATCATGTACTGAAATGTACAAGCATTAAGACAAGCCACATCCCACTTGTCAGGAGATGGAATCAAATCTATAAAGAAATTATTCCTCCCACTTGCACCAGATAGCTCAGGAGAGTCTCTCAAAGGCTACCAAAGATACGGGTGAGAAATCTACTTTTATTGCTACTGAAGTAATAGACTACAAGAAGGAAAAGCAAACAATTCTGAATATAGGCAAAAGCAAAACATTTTAAAACCTTTTACAAGATCATTGAGCATTATGATCCTTAATTTCAGTGATTTCCCAGCCAGAAATGAGACTTTTCAGAGTATATTCTGAAAAACACTAGCTCTAAAGATAGATACCCATTAACTTTGCTGTTAAGTTGATCTTCCAGAAGGGTGACATTTACCTTGGTGTGGCACATTCAGCATCTTTCAGACAGTTTCTTCTAGGCCAAAGTAAGATATTCCTAAAACAGCAGGTGTGCTTACAAACTCTCTGATTCAGGTGACCCAAGATAAGTTGGGACAAACTTCTAAGAGAGTCAAAGGTGAATTTGTAAGAACAAGAACTTGGTGTCAGGAAGGACAGTGAGAAATTTGTGAACTTCTCTGGGGAACTCATTTGGGCTTGGAACTTTTTGAATTGCCTCAAATGCCTCAAGCGTGAATTCCCCCCCCCCTTTTTTTTATCAGCAGCAGATTGAGACTAACTTATAATCAGTTTTAAATTGCAATCACAGACAGAAATTTCCCAACACCTAGTTTGACTTCTTGAGTATTCAGCCAACAAATTTTTAACAAGATTAGTAACGTGCCATGTAAAACAAAATTTAAAAGTGTCCATCCAAGGTCTTTGGAAATTTAAGTTTATTATAAATTTTTCCAACCCTGAAGGAAAAGCTCAGCCAGACTGGTAGGTTCTATAATAAGTACATTTTGGGGAAAATGGTTACATGATAAATCAATCTGTTGAATTCAATGGTGCAGGTATAGAAATCAGTTCTTCAAATAAAGATCAACAACTACCCCTTTTATACATAGCAATTACTTTAGGGTAGGGCCTATTTAGAGTCTGCTATAATATAACATTGATTTAAATATTTTAAGCAAAGAAAAATACTTTGATAATATGATTTGCTTCTTCAGGGAACTTGAATAACTCCACAGGTATGGAGCCCAGGGTTTACTTCATTTGCTCTTCATAAAGGTTAGTCATCTTCTACCCCAAGATTATAGACTGTTTGTTTATGGGCTAAATCAACCAAATTTTACACCTGAGACTTACTTGATATTTGTTCTGCACTTAAACTGCTCCACTCTCAAAATCAAAGGTTTTGTTGTCTCACTAGTTTTTATTCTTAAAACCTCTTATGCAAGTCTTCCCAGAAAAATAATCTCATAGTCAAAGACCTCCAATCCATTTGTATTATCTCCTCTTCTCTTCTTTATGATTGCTTTCCTTCTTCAGGTTGGAATTTATGGCCCACCATTACAGTTAGTTTCTTAGAAGCACAATCCCTCTTTCTCTTTATCCCTCATTCACAGTCACTTGGAAAATATAAATCTGCCAGTAATTTAATGATCATCTGACCTCCCTATGTCCACACTCATATAGCTGAGAATTACTGAATAAAATAATACAAAAGGTGATTCAACACCCACCACAAGTCCACATTCATTCTTAATAGCATTACTGAAATCACCTCTTTCTCTTTCTCTCTCTGTCTCTTTCTCTCTTTGTCTTAAACCTTAAACTCCCCCCGTGTGTGTGTGTGTGTGTGTGTGTGTGTGTGTGTGTTAGGTTCCAGGCTATAACAGCAAAATGAGCCACAGCTCTCTACTTATAGATTTTTACCCTCTAATGAGCAAGATGGGTATTAATAGCATAATAACAAAAATGAATTTGCAACTGTGATAATTGCCACAAATTACACCTATGTGGTTCCATGATAATGTCTAACAGGTGGGGATTGTAGGGATTCTAGGTTAGATATACGAGGTAAAGAATATTAGAATAAGGATACCCTGGATAGAGGGTAGATGTCAAGGGTAATAAGAAAGAACTACAGCTTTATTTAGAGTCTGAAGTTTAAGGCTGGATGAAATACATCCTTATAATAAACAAAAACAGTTCCCTGTGGCTTCTAATAGTCTCTTTTTAGAGACACACACACAAATCTTTACTCTCTACATAGTTATTCTTCTACCTCAGTGCTGAAAAATCAGAACACACTTATAATAGCTGAAACTTCAGTTTATCAGAACAGCGTGCAAACTGAAATGGATAAGGAAGACCTCATAAATGCTCAGCTCCCAGTCCAAAGACTTTTTTTAATAAAAGCTAGAAGCAAGTTCAAATTTATTTTGCTTGCTTGTCCAAATTTGGCTCTCTTCACCAAAAATCCTAACAGAGGAGACAGAGAAATAAAATAAAAACATAAAGCATCATTCTAATAACTTTGCTCATCGAAAACAATTTCTCTGTTCATCAGTGGGGTGATAACAGAATTCCTTTTCATTTTTCTTTATGAGCAACACCAACAAAGATATACATTCCTAAATGACCATTTTAAATGTCTATTCTAAAAATAGAAGACACTGCATACAGAAAAATAATACTTTGCTCCTGAAATCACTTTCATGTTATGACACATTTCAGTATCTGGATTTATGGAGTGGTCCAACTTCCCATAATAATCATGGGATAATGAATCCCTTTGGCCAGGTAGCAATAGGCTATAAAATAAATTGTTTGATTTTAAGAGAAAAAAAATGAGTGGACTCAGACACAATGTTAATGGATGGCTTAATCCACTCCTTGTTTTTCTTTTATTAAAATGTTCTGTGATTGTATCAGCAGCATTCATAGTTTTTATATCAAGTGAAAAACTCAAATAAAATGGTACATTTGCACTTCTACAAAGGAATTTTTTGCCATTGAAAAAAGTATAAGCTTTGTATTAAAACTGATCACTTTACAATGTATTTTATAAAACTAAAATACTTTCATTTTACACTGAAATTCATAAGTGTAATTCTTTTTCTTCAACTGTTTACACAAAGGGAAGGTTTGTATCAAACAAAGCAAAGAAATAAGGCCCCTTTTCAGCCTTCATAAAACTCGCAATCTTGATAGTAGCCTTATCAGTGGCTATCTTATTTACTACTTTATAAGACTTGACTCTTATCTAGATGACCTATTTAAACATAAGCAGTCATAGTGGCACCAAATGAATTTTCTCCTATTTGCCAATAGCACAAACTAAATCTGTTCAATAGAACACTGCTCAACTTCAGAACTGGTTGGAATAGTGAAAATTATTAACCCTCTAATTTTATATATAGTAATAATAACAAACACTTCTCCAGTGTTTATGACGTGTGGGGCACACAGGTTAACTCCTTTAAACCTCACCATAAACCAGTGAGATGGTATTTTTGCCATGCCCATTTTACAGATAGAAGAGCTGAATCTTAGAGTCTGTAATGAATTGCTACAGGCGCATAACTGGGACCTGACAAAGCTAGGAAGTACACAGGTCCCAGACTCCTCATAGTGGGGTATCAAGAGAATTATGAGAACTCATTTCATGTTTCCATGAAACCACAGCAAATAAATAGCTTCTGCCAGCAATTTTGCCCTGTTTATGTCTTTAATTTTGTGATTCATTCTAACTGAACAGGGATATCCCAAAATTTTCAGGTAAAAAAAAATGCTATGCTTTCCTGCCTTTTTCCATCTCTGTCCAGGTCTTATTTTTTATCATGTATAATATTGGAAAATTATAAGGTTGAAAATGAACTCAGGACCTCAGATGTCTCTAAGGAACTATGACACTTTGAATCATGCTTTAATTGGAAATTTAAAGAAATTCTTTACATCCCACAAACAGAAAACTTGTCAGAAAACTTGAGCAACATTTCAAAAACAGTTATTTAAACAAATGTAACTCTGTTGTGACATTGATATAGCCATGGTCAGGAAGAAATATATTTCATCCTGAATTTTTCACAAAGTCAGTCCAGCTGTGACTATACTTTGCTCTCTATTTCTTCAAGGCATAGAACCTCCCTATTGCCCCATCTCTGATTGCTATACCTAAGTTTGCTCTGTACACCTTGTTTATTTCATAGCAGCCAAGGGCTGTGCTGCATTGCCAACAGTTGGTTTCCAGACATCCTTAGAGAATTTCTTTCCTGCCCTGGTTGCAGTCACCCCATTTATCCCATAATAGAGCTCTGCCATCCATCCTATGCACATTGCCAGCTCACCAGAAACTGAATTACATGAGGCATAGCTTCAAAGTTGTACTCATTCAATGCTACAAATGGTTCTGGGTTGACATTGATGAAACTCCTCAAATGTCTGATGAGACATTGGTGACAAAGAAAAATCTCATAGGCATGTGTGCAGGCAGGCTTCTGTGTGAGTTGGAAAAAAGCAAGTAAGTTTGAAACTTTAGCATATACTTCACCTCTAGATGAACACTTATGTCAATGGGTATCAACATTTCATTTTTTCATTTAAATAATGACAGATGTCTGTTATTTGCTTAAGCAAGTGCCAAGTTCCATAAAAATGTTTACTTATTAAATAAAATAATATGGAGAATGTTTTAAACATCTGTTTTTTAAGGACTTCCCTGATATCATTCAGTCCTTTAGTATTATAATATAAAATATATAGTAATCATTGGTTCACTTCTTAGGCCCTAAGTTCTAAAAGAACAAAGCAAATAAACAGATAAGTAAATAAATGAATGGATGGACAAATGAATTCTGTCATTCATCCCACTTATGCTAAAGCTTAAAGAAAACTATAATTAATATTAGATATTATTGTTAGTATTATTATTGTTCTCTTACCCAATACCTAGACAATTACCAAGCTGCTGATTTACCACCTGGTTTTCTGAATAAAATTTATTACCTCTTCCCTCCCTGTGCCTCTGAAACCCAAGTCTTCTTCACTTGGACCTTAACTACAGTTTTTTTCCCCTTTAAGATTCAGCTTTCATGGAACAACAAGCAATATTTATTTTCCAAAATGCAAATTAGATCATGTTATGCTCCTCCATGGACTTCATCAATTGCTCCCAGATAGCACACCGAACCTCTCCAGCCTGACACCACCTGTTGGTCCAGCCTCATCTAGCACTTCCCTTCTCATGATATAAACCCTGAGAGCAATGTCCACCCACTTCCACTCTTCATGGCTCCTGGATCCTGGCTATATACTATGCCATTGTGCTCTCTTTCTCTAGACCTTATTTTCTCAGCTTCAAGGTATGGCCCAAGCTTCCTTTCCCAGAGAGCATCCCACGCCTCTTTGGATGCTTCCCCCATCTTGTCATACCTGATACCTTGTCTCACACTGCTTGCTTACCTTTGCAAGAGATATTACCATACTGCTTAGAATTCCATGACAAAACAATATTTTTCTTGAGCATAAATATTTCTTATACGTCTTTACCCCCTTCACTTTGCAAAGTGACTCACAGACAACAGAGAATAAACGGAGACTGAGCTCAGCCAGACTTTGTGGAACAGGCTGGCTTGTCCTTGCTAAATCAGATTAAAAAATTGGTTTCTCGACAACACGCCGGGGTGTTCAACCTTGTAACAAAGTGTATACACTCTTTTGTTTGTTTATAAACAGAACAGTAGCGAAAACCATCTCCTTTCATTAGAGTTGCTTGATTGCACCTAACAGCAAACTGAATGGAAGGCATTTAAACCACCTTCCAGTTCATGAGAGGTCATTGACTTTTCCTGGAAGTTATACAGGTAATAATTTCCTAACTAAAGCTGACTATATAATTGGTATGCCTCTGCTTCAGAAACAAAAGTCAATTAAATTGTTATTTTAAAAGATTTTTTCACTGTAAGTATTTCAGTCCTCCACACATGTTTAAAATTAAATATATTTATTACCTCATAGTTTAAATTATTAATAGTTAAAAATGTAAAATCTCCAAAAGCAAAAAAATTGGTAATCAGAGTTCTCCTTCCACTTTTGGCCAGCAAGTTGACCCCTATACTCAAAAGGAAAATTCATGTGTCTTAGGGTATATCAACCTCATCCTAAACCTTGCCTTAGTCACAAAGGTTGGATTGAAATGAAAATTATGTGACACTTTGACCAGAATTACAATAGTAAATTATCACCTAGAAGTTATGCAAAAGTAGGCTTTCCCCTCAGATAAAAGAGAAACCCAAATCCATACTCTCTAGCTTTCTGAGTCTCACATACAATAAGTATGTATTTTATAGGAATCACCCACATAACAAATGGACATATACCCACTCTATTAGAGAAATCTCTAAATGGGCCCTAAGATTCTGTATTAAAGCGGATAACTGAGTATCAGAGAAAGGTTATGGCTCTAAAACATAAGAAAATAATATGAAGTGTCATTTATTAAATCTGAACTAGACAAACAGAGGGACACCATTATAATCATTAGTGATGCTGCAATCAGGCCTTGTGACAGGCCATGAGATATAAAATGAAAAGCTGAATTATTACTAAATGATAGGATGGATATGTTTTCATTGTTGAATTTATTCATATATCTGAGACAATTTAATTTTGTTTGGGGTTATATTTGAAGGTCAAAGAATAAAACTGAAGCATTTTGCCTATTGCAAGGACACCCATTGACCCTGGAGAGTAGGTATCTCCTGGATTTGTAGGAAGTTTAGTTCTCATGTTCATGCTGGTATGAAAGGAGACATTCCAAAGAAGTAGGAGAGCCAGAGGACATGCTTTGGAATACAAGTGCTGCCACAACGCACAGCAAGGCCACTGTTGCAAACATCTCTAATCCATCATGCCCTTCCCTTTAGTATTCACCCTGTGTGTTAGACAAGGTTCTCTGGAATATATAGTTTAAATATAAAAATAAGAAATTGGCTGACATGATTCTACAGGCTGAGAAGTCCCATGATCTGCCATCTGCAAGTTGGAGACCCAGGAAATCCAATTATGTAGCTCCAGTTCAAGTCTGAAGGCCTAAGGATCACTGGTGACAATGGTATAAGTCCCATTCCAACAGCAGAAGGAGACTGGTGTCCCAGCTCAGTATTCAGGCAAAGGGCAAGTTCTCATTTACCCCATCTTTTTTTTTATTCAGGCCTCAATCCTCTAAAGGATTGAGTGAGAGCCAAGCACACGGAGGAGGGCAATCTGCTCTACTTGGTCTACTGATTCAAATGTTTATCTCATCCAGAAACCCCATTACAGAGACACCCAGAATAATCTTTAACCAAATAGTTGGGCACCCTGTGACCTTGTCAGGTTGACACATAAAATTAACCTTTACACTATGTGAGTTCTGCTGTTTTCCCTGAATTGTCTTGAGTACCTCACTGGTAAGCATCTGTCTTCTAACACCATCATTACTTCTTCATTTCTCTCTCTCTGACCAAGTTCTTATACAGTTTTTTGTTCACCATCCCTACAAATAAATCTATTATCTTTTCTCATGAAAAAGAAAAATAAGACAACACATATGAGTATACCCAATAGCTAAACATATACTGGCCAGATAAGTTTGTTCTAAGCCTCTCTTCCCTGTGGGGACAGCCCATAGAAGGGAAAAAAATTACATCCCACAAATTGTTTCATTTTAACTAATGACACACAATGATCTGTTCTCTTATGTATAATATAGTATAATATACAATGTCACACAATACATGCAATATTCCCTCAGCAACCACCAACTTGCTGTATTGGTGTTATACATTCTTATTTTTCTGTTAAGCTATTTTATGTTTATTCACATATTTTTTCTTCTTATAGCAATTGTAGTGCACAATATTAAAAATTCAATTACTAAGAAACTTTAAAGAAAAGAAGATTTTTAATTAAAACATTGGTGATTCTGTTGCCATCATTATCTACGCATAATTGAAATTGGAATGTCCTGAATATGTAGTTCTGTGTGAACATTGAAAAACTGGCATTGCATACAAGAATGGTTCTAGGACTCCAATAATTTTTTTTCTAAGGATCCTTATTGTCATTGTCCAAATAATTTATTATAAGCCTAAAAAGGCCTTATCTTTTCACCACCTTTCATTTAGTTTTTCTAAATGATTTGTCATAGTGCAAAAATGACTATAAATGCCTATTCATGGGCTGCTTTCTTTTTCTAAATGAAAGACTAAAAAAGAAGAAAGATTGAACAAATAATTTCTACATGTATGCTTATCAATGGTGTCAAATATTTCTGATTAAAGTGACTTTCCTTTCCACCTTTATGCTTAATTAGAAAGAAATCTCTTCCAAATAAATCTTGGAAGTTACCTGATACGTTTTCAACACTAACCAGATAAGGTGGGGAATATCTATGTTAGAGGTTCACCTCTTCAACCACAAATGGTTCATTGGAAATATTTACTTCAACTTAAAACCAGAAGAAAGCTCCAGACCCATTGACATTATCTGTGGAACTCCTATACTAAAAGTACTTTATCATTAGTCTGAAACTATTAAATATCTAATTAAGCTTTGGGCACAGAGTAACAATTCTCTTTCCAAGAATAGGGGGAAAATGTCAAAACCTTGAGGAATGTAAAACTTTAACATTTAATCTAATTATAGTTTCATTTTTTCTCTCATTAACACTCATGAGATTCTTCTTAATTACATTACTGAAGGTATGTGAAATTGCAGTTTTGACCAGTGTTCAATTTTTCCACTGTTTTTAATATCTTGATTTGAAGGTATGCATTTCTTTTTCAATACTGAAGTACATAAAAGCTTTCAGCATCTATTATTTTGCTTTCTATTCTACACAGAATGCAGCACATTCTGTAGGCTGCATTACAGCATGTGGCCTGTTGTACTCCAGTCCTGTACATATGCACCATTAAAACAGAAGCTCCTTATCATCAGAGCATCGGCTTTCCAATTACAGAATTAACCCAAGCTTTGGCACTTACAGGTGTCTGATAAATATTTGTTGAATACCTAAATGTATATCTAAGATGGAAATATGTTTTCCTGATGAGAATTCTTCAATTTTTCTTTGCCCTGTTGACTTAGGTAAAACCCCTCTATTTGAGAACTGAATCTTCACTGAAGCACTAACACACTTGACTTTTATGAACATACAATATTAAAACTGTAAAGTAATTAATTCATATATCTAGTAAAAAAGTAAATCTGTTTTTAAAAGTACTTATTTTGGTCAAAACACCAACAAGACTTTTGTTAATGGAGCTGTGTTTTGACCCAGCAATTTTGTTACTTGGAATATATCCTATGAATCCCAAAATACCAATTCAAAAGAACCTATGCATACCTATGTTCATAGCAGCGTGCTTTACAATCACCAAGATCTGGAAACAGCCTAAGCATCCATCAGTAGTTGAGCAGATAAAAAAGCTATGATATATGAGCACAGTGGAATACTACACAACAGTCAGAAGAAGGAGCTCTTACCTTTTACAACAGTATGGATGGACCTGGAAACTCTTATGCTAAGTGAAATAAGACAGGTGGTAAAAGACAAATGCCATATGATCTCACCTATAAGTGGAACCTAATCAACAAAACAAACAAATAAGCAAAATAGAAGCAGAGGCATAGAAACATGGAACAGACTGACAGTTTTAAGAGGTGATGGGGGAAGTGGGTACTGTTTGAAAGAAGAAGAAAGGGTTAGTCAAAGACCATATATGCATGACCCTTAGACATGGTCAAAATTATGGGGATTGCCTGAGGGTGTGAGGGGAGGCTTGGTGGAAGGTGGTAAAGGAGGAAAAATTAGGACAAGTGTAATAGCATGAACAATAGAATATAATTTATATAAAAATAATATTTAATTATTTAAAACATAATAATGTCTTAAATTTTTATTTAAAGTACATAGTTAAAACAACAGTATTGAGGACTTTTTATTTCCTAATTATGAATGTTCTTGATTAAGTTGGGAGTATGTTCTTCATCAAAAACATTTTAACAATCACTTCAACTTTTCTTTCCAGACCTAAGTTATAGATAACATCATTCTGAGATGTTTTTAAAGCTGTCCCACCTTTTTGAGTCCAAAACAGCCATTGCAACTCATGGTTGGTCATCTGCCTTGAAACAGTTCTTGATGCATGAACACCAGCACAATGAGATAGCTGCTGAGGGCTCAAAACCACCTGGAAATGTCAGCTCTCTTATGCCTATAACAAAACACTTAGTGTCCTGAAGCTTCTCTGGGTAAATGAAGTCTTGATGATCACACAAGAATTGTGAAAGGAGAAAGTTTAACTTTTATTTGCCTATTTTATGTCTTACTTATAATTAGTTTATATTCTTTAATAGTTTCTTGCTTTAGTTTCAAGACTACTACAGTATGGCCTTTTCTCAATTTTTTTTCTTTGTTTATGTTCTTTGTTTTTCAAATATATATTGCCACCACAAAGTATTCTTTCACAAGCAAAAGCTTTAGACTTACAGGTGATAAAACCTAAATCAAAATTAAGTTGTTAGTCTCAGAAAACATGCTCAGCTAATTGCAAATAGTGAATGTCTACTGTGTAATATTTTCTGCTCAGCACTCCTTTTTGGGTGGCCATCTAATGGGTAGGCCAAAAAGTTCATTTAGTGTTTTCCATATGATGTCTTTAGTAGTACTTAATTGTCTTTAATTTTATTTGAAACAATTTTGTTAGATTGTATTGCCACAGCTGTCATATCAGTGTGCACTTAAAAAAAGTCAAAATGGATGAATTTCTGTGCACCCATTTTAACACTGAAGATGGAAGAAGATATGCAACATTTTTGACACATTATACTTTATTATTTCAAAAAAGGTAAAAATGCAACTGGAATTTTAAAAAAGATTTATGCAGTGTATGGAAAAGGTGCCGTGACTTGATCAAATGTGTCAAAAGTGGTTTGTGAAGTTTCTTGGTACTGTTGACACTTTGGCCAAACAATTCTTTGCTGTGTGGCTGTCTTATGCATTGGAAGATGTTTAGCAGCACCCTTGGCCTCTACTCACAAGAAGCCCATAGCAGGAGATAGCCCACATACTCAAAATATCCAAATCAGTAAAGATATTGGTTAAAATGAAAAATGTTTCTTTTATTTTACGAAAAAAACATATGGACTTTTTGGCCAAGCCAATATTTCCCCCCTTCTTTAATTAACCACATGTTTTGATTGGGAGTTGCATTATGAAAACCTCTTCCTCCCTGACCACTGCAATTGATTTAAGGGTGGGCCACTGGCACCTCTGAGCTTAAAACCTTGGCAAGAGTTCAGGGTTTAAAATGTCAGACATTTGACCGAATGTCAGACAATCAACCCTTTCCTATGAATTATGAACTTGGAAATAAAATCCAGGATACCCCTCTGGTGATAGAGTTGAGAAATGTAAAGTATCCATGTTTCTGCTTAGCACAGAGGAGGCCCATTATGAGCAAAGAGGCCAACATGTAGAAAGCAGCCAAAGGATGGAAGATGGAAAGGAAATCCTGCTGGTGTTCCTGACCTTGGTGTCATCTGCCACACATTTCAGTTATCAGTCAACACTTCTCCATTTTTGATGAAGCCAATTCAAGTTTGATTCGCAATCAATTTACTGAATAACTCATTGAATAATGACAACAGTGATGCATATTAGAGAAGGATATATATTAGTTTCTCCCATTTCATTGGTCATCTATAACTTCATATTTGTCTGACATCTATGTCTAACTTACTTGCAAAGGTTTGTAAACTTCCATCCAGCATGAAAAACAACAGAAAATTATTTCCTTTTTCTTGAATGAGATTTCCCAACTCTAATTTCAAAAAAAGAATTATTAATAGGTATATTTTTTTCTTAATTTTTTTCACTGTGGAGTTAATAGGCATTGTTTCTCCAGTTTTTTCTTCTTGTAAGATTCCAACAATGAATATTCACTCAAGTGACACATTTTTTAGAAAATATTTACAATCTTAATCTTTTCTAGTCCTTTTATTTTCTACTGGAAGAATAAGTTTGTAAGCAATGACCTCAAAGTGTTCCAGAAACTTTAACCCCAATACCAATGTCTCCTACAGTAACTCCATATTTGTGCAATGCTAATTTATTCTACTTTCCCTTAAAAATGTCATCTTCTGAAAAGCAAACATCTTTTCTTCCTAAGTCAAAAGTTATGCAAAAGAGCCCTGGCCAGGTTGCTCAGTTCATTGGAACGTCATTCCATACACTAAAATGTTACAGGTTCAATTCCATGTCAAGGCACACACCTAGGTTGTGGGTTCAATCCTTAGTCAGGGCGTGTACAGGAGGCAACCAATTCTGATGTTTCTCCTCAAATAAAATATTTCTCTCTCCCTCTCTCTCTCTCTCTCTCTCTCTCTCTCTCTCTCCCTTCTTCTCACTCTAAAATCAATAAGCATATCACTGGATGAAGATTTATAAAATATGCAAAAAAATTGTGTTTTGTCATTTGGAAATTGAAAGGTGATTGATCACAGCAAGGTAAAATCTTTTCCTATGTAGGTATATTTCCCCAGAGAACTTTCATTTAAAATCCTGTAGTCATATTTTCAAATTTCCAATGACTCAAAGTGAATTCTAACAGCATTGACAACACATCTGACAAATCTTATTTGATATTTTGCTGCCACATGTCTATTAATCTAATCCTGGAGAAAATCAAGGGAAGACACTACTGAATTTGGCCTCCTTTCTAAGCAAGTATCTCTGCTCAGTGATATATCTGGATCTTTGATTTCTATTCATGCCTAGGAAAACAGAAAAGGTAAGGCAAGAGACAGTTTCCAAAGAAACCTAAATTTCTCTTTCCTTAAATTACTCATCCTTGGAGCAATACCATATAAAAACAACATGCAATTGAAATTTTGTCTCACAGCTGCAAAAAACTATGCAATTAAAGTATGAAAACAAATGTACAAACTGTAGGTAAGGGGTGTCAAACTCATTTTCACCTGGGGCCACATCAGCCTTGTGGTTGCCTTCAAAGGGCCGAATGTAATTTTAGGACTGTATAAATGTACCTGCTCCTTAACCGTTCAGAGAGAACTTGGTGCCTGGCCAGATAAAACAGGTGGAGGGCCAGATTCGGCCCACGGGCCTTGGGTTCGTCACCTGTGCTGTAGGCTAGCAGAGTTTTCAATATAATGGAACCTGAGCATATAAGCAGTGATTTTTCAAATATGCATGGTGCCTTCTTGGCAATTACATACCTTAGAACACATTTTCATTTTCTTCCCATGGGTGATTTTAAAGAATATGCCAGTAAAGCACCACCGCCAAAAAAATTTCCAACTCAGAACTCATGTCTCCCATTATCACTTCAAATTTCTCATCTCAGTGTTACTATGCACCACAGACCAAAGTCTCCCAATAGTTCAGATGAATTCCAAATAGAATGGAAAATAGATTTTAATGGCCAACTGTCATATGTGTGTGTGGGTATCTCAACTGGAAAGAATTAAATATTTATGGAAATCTCTTTTTTTTAGTTCCCAAACAGCACAGTTCAAATTAAACAGCTCTCACAAGAAAGGGAGCATCATCACAGGTAACTTCCTACTACTGCTGAGGCCCTAGACTCTTTTCAAGTATGCCCTGAACAGATGGAAATGGTTATAGGCCTTTCAGGCTAGCCTTTACAGCAAATTTTTCAATAATCCATAACGATTTTGGTATTTTCAATGACCTTTTAAATCCTTGCAAAAGTACTTGCTAAATGATGTTTACCCATCTATGGCTTCTAATTTGTGAATACTCTTTTTAAAAAATATACACCATGTTTCAACAGTTAAAACATCATACTATCAGTTGTATAATATTGCGTAATTTTGATATTGTTCTTTTATTTTGATTTGTTCTGTTTTAAAGACCCCTTTCTTTGTGTAAAAAGGGCCAATAAAATATAACTACATGTGACATTTCTGGAGAACAACCATATTTTTCCTTCCAATTAATGCTTTGACTTGTTAAATTCTACCCAGAATAACATGCAAAATTTCAAGTCCTCCCCCTACTGCTTAATGGATGAGAATGTTCTCTGCACCAGCTGAGACTTACATTATTTCCAAATTATACAGGATGGGTGGTGGCTGGGGTAGGGAGCAGAGATTGGAGGTTGGGTGCTGGAAGACTGCTCTCTCCTAAATAGCAGTGGTTGCAATTTGCCTCTGCTACATTTTCATACAGTTATAGGAAAGGTTTTAGTAAGAAAATGAATTTGATTATCTTTTTCATGGCAGAAAGCAAAAAAAAAAATTACATGCTCTGTACTTAAACTTTGAAATGGTCCTGTCTTAGTCTCACGTAAGAAAAAAGAAAGTGACTTAGTGATGGAATGTGAAGTTTGACTTGGAAAGAAGTGTCTGAATCAGGTTACCTGTTCAATTACTTTTCTTCTGTACAATACCACTACAAAAATGACAGATTATGATTTTCAAAGGCTGTTTACCTGAGTGGCTCCAGATATGTTTCAGAACTATTCACCTATGACCTGTGGTTGAGCTGATGTGCCAAAATCCTTTCTCCTGGTAGAACAATAGGCAGAGGACAGGCCTCATGTTCAATTGTGCTGTCATGAGAGGAGCTGCAGCAGAGGGGCTCAGTCCAAAGTTACAGGACTGAGAATAGATGTGGTTTTTCTGCCTAAATAGAAGCAATCTAAGTATGTTTTCACAAAACGTTGCCAAAGGTCATTGTAGTCATTAACAAGAGTATATTTTTCTCTAATAAAGTCACCTTTGAACATCCTTGTTTGATGATATTTCATAATACATTAAAAGAAAAATTGTTTTATTGTTTGTGTTGAAGGCTTGAAAAGACTCATATTGACCTGATAATTATTATCTTGTCACCCATATTATTAGAGAAGAAGTAAACCAAGTGAAAGTATAAAGAGAAATGATTAATTCTACTCACTTCCAATGGCCTGGGTGATAAGAATTATTTCAGGAACTTCTGGCCAAGACAGAGGCATAGGTAGGCTAGCTTCATCTCCTTGCACAACTATAAGAAGAATAACAACCAACCTGAAAACAAAAACAGCCAGACCTTCCAGAAAATCAAACTGTATGGCAGTCTGACAACCAAGCATTTAAAGAAGAAACATTCATCCTGACAGGTCAGAGGGGCAGAGAGGATGCAGTGCAGTGCAGCAAGGTGGTGAAGGGCAGCAATGGTGGCAAGGCAGCTGTGGTGGTGGCCCATGGAATGGCCAACCCATGTTAATGTGTGGTGGATAAAAACCAGGAGGTGGCTGGTGTAGCTCAGTGGATTGAGCGCGGGCTGCGAACCAAAGTGTCGCAGGTTCGATTCCCAGTCAGGGTATATGCCTGGGTTGCAGGCCATGACCCCCAACAACTGCACATTGTTGTTTTTTTTTTCTCTCTCTCTCTCTTTCTCCCTCCCTTCCCTCTCTAAGAAATAAATAAATAAAATCTTAAAAAAAAACAGGAGGACAACTGGGGAGAAAGTGATCCCAGAATCAGGCCAGACTCCATAGCCCAGTGTTCCAGCCACAGGAAAACAAACCCTCATAACCTCTGGCTATACACCAGCTGAGCAGAAGATACTGCTGATCTTTCAGGAAAGTCTGTGTAAAGGGCCCACAGGGTTCTCGAACATCCACAAACCAATGGACTCTGAAAATCAGCAGCAACTAGAAGGGTGTCAGATGCTTATAGGAAGTTGGGGAAGTGACTGGAGACAGTACAAGAGCCAAGCACACAGCACTGTTCCCTCTCTGACCCCATTCCCAGTTACAGCACCACAAAGCAATGAAGTGGGTTGCTCTGCCCTGCCAAATACCTAAGGCTCCATAACAGGTACATCAAGCATGGGAATCAAAGCAGCTCTACCTAATACACAGAAACACAGAAAGACTGCCAAAATGAAGAGACAGGGAGATAAAGCCCAAATGAAGGACTGGATCAAGTCCAGAAAAAGAACTAAGTGACACAGAGATAACCAACTCTCCAATTAGGAAAAGTTCAAGGCACTGGTGATCAGTATGCTCAGAAAAAAATGATTGAATGCAACCACAAAATAAAGGAAGAAGTGAAGGCTATACAAAGTAAAATAAAGAAAAATATACAGGGAATTAACAGTGAAGGAAAGGAAGCTAGGATTCAAATCAACAATTTGGAACAAAAGGAAGAAATAAATAGTCAACAAGAACAGAATAAAGAAACAAGAATATGTTTAAAAATGTGAAGAAACTTAGGAATCTCTGGGACAAATTTAAATGTACCAACATCTGAATTATAGGGGTGCCAGAAGGAGAAGAGAAGGAGTAAGAAAGTGAAAACTTATTGGAAATAATAGTAAAAGAAAACTTCCCCAATATTGCAAAGGAAATAGACTTCCAGGAAGTCCAGGAAGTCCCAAAGAAGTTGGATGCAAGCAAGCACACACGAAGGCACATCATAATTAAATCAGCCAAGATGAAAGATGAGAGAATTTTAAAAGCAGCAAGAGAAAAAGAGTTCCCATAAGACTATCAGCTAATTTCTCAAAAGAAACCTTGCAGACAACAAGGGACTGTCAAGAAGTATTCAAAGAGATAAAAAGCAAGTGCCTACATCCAAAATCAATCTATCCAGCAAAGCTATCATTTAGAATGGAAGGGCAGATAAAGTGCTTCCCAGACAACGTAACACTAAAGGAGCTCATCGTCACCAAAGCCTTACTGTATGAAATGTTGAAGGAACTGACTTAAGAAAAAGAAGATCAAAACTATGAACAGTAAAATGACAACAAACTCACAACTATCAACAATGGAATCTAAAAACAAACAAGCAAAAAAAAACAAAAACAAATTGGGCAAGGAACTAGAACAGGAGAAGAGTCATAGAGATGAAAATCACATGGAGGGTTGTCAGCAGGTAGGGTGCAGGGGTACGGTAGGGAACAAAGTACAGGGAATAGCATAGTTGGTGGGTACAGAATAGACTGGAGGGTGTTGGGAATAGTATAGGAAGTGGAAAAGCCAAAGAACTCATATGTATGACACATGAACATGAACTGAGGCAGGGGAGTGATTGCTGGAAGGAATGGCATTACTGTGTGGAGGGAGGCAAAGAAGGAAAATGTGACAACTGTAAGAGCATAATCAATAAAATATACTTGATTAAAAAACCATGAATATTGGGATAAAGAATGGAAAAATATAAAAAACAAACACCCACCCAAGAAAAGAATTAGCTCAGATTCCAAGCCAAAAAAAAAAATATATATATGTGTGTGTGTGTGTGTGTGTGTGTGCGCGCGCGTGCATGTAGGGTGTGGTTAGGAAGTGGAATGCTTGGACTTATTATTAGACATAACTAATTAGAAAATCATAAAATAAATTTATTCCAGTTATTTACTTCAATTTATTATCCAGAATGATTTTAATTAGAATAATAGATATATTTTGAGACTACAAAGTCAAAATGGCTCCATTTAATATTCCAAACATGTGGTGAATATTACATTTTCTCACCTCTTCTTTCTATGCCTATGGGAGCCCTGGATGTTATGAGTGACAGAGTGTCACCCAGCAGACCCAAGGTACATCCTCCATGTTAACCATGTGATGGAAACCAAGGAAACTTGGGTGGTCTGGTTAATCTTTTAACTCCCTGTACTCCCACAAAACCAAGTGATCCACAACCTTGGTCTTTAAAATTTTCCACTACCTTGAAGGAAGTGATGCCACTCAACCCCCATAATCTCATTATTGGTTACAGGTGGAAGTTACAGATAAATGATGGAAACTAAGAAACCACAAAAATAAGCCAGCGAGCCTCAAAAGCTACACTGACTTTCCCCATGATCTATAGTTACTAATAAAATTGGGAATATGTGAAAAACTAATAGGTTTCTTCTTAAAAGACTTACCTGCACTCAAGAAGAAAATGTAATGTAACCAAAAAATGAGGAATGAACTTAGAAAGCTGAAAGCTCTTTGGTGAGCATACTGGATCCAGATCCAACAGAAGTAACCAGGAAGGGTCAGGTGGGAAAATGGAAACTTCTAGCTTTCTCCCTCAACCAGACACCTAATGGACACCAGAGACACAAGAGGGCAGGGTGGACACAAAGGTGCAAAGGACATGCCTAAAGCCAGGAGCAGGAGCAGTTACATGGTATGAGCTTCTCTTGATAGTCAGAAAACATCAAGACCATGATCTGGAATCATAAGAAAATGACATCAGGGACTAACCATAAGCACTGAGTTAATAAGCACATGTTAACTTCCAAATGTTCCAATGCCTGGCTACACACAGATGCAGGTGCTCTAGCCACCAGCACTTCTTCAACCTCATCTCCTTCTATTTTTCTACTAAATGACTCCACTCTACCCTTCTATTTCTAGAAAGACCTACTTTGTGTTCATATTATGCTATGTGTACTTATAATTTCTTCTGACTGGAATGCTCCTTCCTCAGGTAAACATATGGTTTGCCCCCTCAGTTAACGTTTCTGCTCATGCATCAGATCTTCAGAAAGTCTTCCCTGGGTCGATATGCTTATTATTGTTGTTGTTGTTGTTGTTGTTGTTGTTGTTGTTATTCCTCACTCATGGATATATTTATTGCTTTTTTTTAGAGAGAAATAAAAAGAGAAACATCGATGTGAGAGAGAAACATCAATCAGTTTCCTACCATATGCACCCAGCTGTGGATCAAACCCACAGCCTTTTGGTGTATGGGATGACACTTCAACCAACTGGGATACCCAGCCAGGGCCTGGCCAGTATGTTTAAAAGTCTCCCAGGCCCCACCAATCTCTATCTCCCTAGTGTAGTCAGTAAAATGGCACTCCCCCCCTAAAAAAATAACCACATTTTGGAACCTCTAAATGAGAACTTATTTGGGAAAAGAGTTTTTGCAGATGTAATTGAAAAGGCCATATAAAAACAAAAGCAGAGATTAGAGTTATGCTGCCACAAATTCTTGCTTTGTGGCAGCATAACTCTACAGACACTGGAAGAAGCAAGAAAGCCTTCTTCCCTATAGCCTTTGGAAAGAACATGACCCGGTGCTCACCTTGATTTTGGACTTCCTGCCTCCAGAACAGTAGGAGAATAAATCTGTGTTGTTTTAAGCCACCGAGTTTGTGGTAATTTATTTCAGTAGCTCTGGGAAACTGATAGACTTCTTTTCCTTACTTTTCTCCCAGCAATTAGTGATGTACATCATGAATTGCTTGTTCATTAGTCTCCCCTTTGAGAGTGTGAGTACAGGGAGTTTATCTGTTTTGCTCACTGATGTTCACTGGGAAGTGCCCAGAAGAATGTTCAGGAATCACTTAACAAGAATATGCTGAATTATGAATGAATATGAGCTGATCAAGTCACCTTCTGTGTGTTTCTATTTGGGAGTAATTCTGTGGATAAACTCTGGATTTTGTAACGTTTATACCAAATATCCCAGGTTGGCCAAAATATACTGATGCTAACACATTGATCTATATCTCCCTATGACCACAAAGTTACATGAAACATGAATTCTTCATAAATCATTTTAAAAATCACCCATTTGACACGTTGCCATTCATGAAATATCACTGTGAATCACAATATTTCTATTTAGTTGAATTCAGCATGAAAAATTCTACATGGAAAAAGCTTCCCAAAAGATAGCTCTCACTGTATATTGTTAAAATAAATCCACTGTTCAACATATCCTGGTTTAATTTTACTATTTTGATTTGGATCTGAGCTTGTTTAACTTCTGGGCAGATCCAGCTTTGCAGAGGCTGAAGGACACTCTCACAATGGTTAATACTGCAAGAGACACTGTCAAGGTTACCACATATTTGCTCACTGGAACTGGAAAGACAGAAAGAATGATGGGACAGCTAAGGCTGTCAGGTGATAAGCAGAGAGATGCTGCAAAGTGTACAGAAACACTCAGTCATGTCACCACAGGCTGTGAAGCATGAGAGAACATGTAGGCCTGTCTTAGATAAGAGTTGAAAGAGAGGAGGAGGTAAGCCAGCTTGGATTTTTGTGGGCTATCCAGGCTCAATTCAGACATTACCAAGTATCACAGCATAGAAGAAACAGTCAGGTTAAAAGCAGCTAGAACTGTTTTAACTACACAGGTAACTGGACAGGAGAAGGGGAAATAATTAAAAGCCGAATAACTCAAGATGGAACTTATATTAGATGTGGAAGAAAGAGACATATTACTTTTGGAAGAGAAAAATGATTCACTAGGGGAAGTCATGCATAGTGTAGGCAAGGGAGGGAGCAACCCTCAAGGAATGTCCATTAATGACAGGGATTTGATAGCCATGATCTAGGGCTATTTGCATACCAACCACACATTCCTGTTTTAGAGGCCAGGACAGAGTTTCAGAGACACAAAGTGGCTTCCTCAAAGCCAGAGGAAAAGACCTAAGTATCTCAAAAGTATGAATTTCCAGTGTATCAAACTGCATGCCTACATAAAAGTGCAAGCAAGAATTGCTTGGTGTTTGTAACATAAACTGGCTTTATTTTCTAAAATAATTCTGAACCTGTGACTGAGAGATGTAAAACACACAAACATCCCTTCCTCCTTCATGAACATAATGGCCAACACAAATAAGCAATCATCCATACTCTAGGACACTGAATACATCAAGAAAGGGATCTATGATGTATGAGAGAAAACACTTGACCCAGGGATGGGATTCCTGTATTCAAATTTCAGCCCTGCCTCTGACCAAATATGTGAGTTTGCATAAGCATACATTGAGAGATTTTATTTCTTCGTTAGACAGATCAGTTTAAAACTATGTAATAGTTATTACATGTAGGTAAAGCAATTAGCACCTACTAGGTGTTCAGTAATATCTATAGCTATTATTGGTTTGGCCAAAAATTCTATCTAGTTTTTCCCATAAAATGAAAGACACATTTTTCATTTTCACCAATAACTTTATTTATTTGGATATTTTGAGTATGTTGGCTATATTCTGCATGGTATAACATTGATTATTCTCAATTAATGTTTCAATTTGGTCATTATCAACTTCAACTTGTCTACCTGACTGTAGAGCATCATCCAGTGAGAAATCTCCAGCATGAAACTTCGCAAACCACTTTTGATATGTTCACTCAGTCACAGCACCATCTGTATAAACTGCACAAATCTTTTTTGTATGTTTCTGTTGTATTTTTACCATTCTTGAAATAATAAAGCATAATTGCCAAAAATGTTGCATATTTTCTTCCATCTTCAAAATGAAAATGGCTACGCAAAAATTCACCAATTTTGTTGTTTTTTTAAACACAATGATATGACAGCTTTCACAATAAACTCTAACAAAATTGTTTCAAATGAAGTTAAAGACAACTAAACATGACTAGAGCCATCTTATGAAATTTTTGGCCAACCCAATACTACTATTATACTATTGAATATGAAAAGAAATAGTCCTGTTGAAGTCATGCAGTAAATGTGTGTATTGCAGGTTCATCACTCTGGATACTTGTGACACATGGAGACAATAACAAGCTCTCAAGATTCAAGAGCAGAACAGTCAATAAGAATGGTAGGCAGAGCTGGATAGAATGGTTCAAGTAGCTAAAAGCAAAGGATGGAAGAAGAGTTGAAGGCAGAAGTTGTTTACTGGCTCCTTATGTCAACATACATAGGCAATTAAATGAAGATATCTCAGAGTTAAGTATATACGCCCTTTACCTTTTACCAAAGGTTTTGTGTGAAAAAGTGAAAATTCATTTTTAGTTTAAATATTTAAAAAACAGGGTCCTATGTGCCTATTGAGAAGGTAATACTTTTGAGTTTAGTAGAACCTAGAATATTTTTAGTAAAATTCTTTAGTGACATGAACAGAACTTAAATAATTAGCCTAGCTTATAGCATGTGAATTAAAAGTCTAAACTTTTTTTGTTCTCTTAATGGAAACTTCTTATTCTTGTGCATTTATCACTACATTGATTAGCAGTGCTCAACTATCATGATCCATGTCATTTTAATTAACTAAAAGTTAACCTCCTTGCTCATTTCCACTCCTGAGAGCCAATCATTTTTAACGGTTATTTTTGTATTTTCCTCGTATTATCTTTAAAATTCATAAATGCAAATAATCCACTATATTTCTATTGAGGCATTACCTACTGACTGCCAACCATGGAAGCTGTAGATTTAGCTAACTGATAAACCTTCTCACAGTCACTTTTTCTCTCAAGTTTTTGAAATCTGCATTACAAAAAGCAAAGAAGAGTATAAGAAGGGTCATTTCAGTAGAGTTGTATCTGCTCTGTCACTGAATATGCCCCCCACTAAAGTCCCCAACAACTTTATGAAAGAAGATAAATGGATCTTTATCTCTGTGCACTTGGATTTCTACAGCTAAGTAAGAAGTGATACATCAAAAAAGAAAGGATGGTCTGAATAAAAATGGTCCCACTCATGGTTTAGCAAGGGTTCTGCAGCATCAGGGTTCATGAATGTCCTACTCAGGCTCATGGGGACAGTTCATTATGATACCATTAGACAAGTTAATTTTGCATGGTTGCCTGACATAAGCCTGAAGGACACATTTTTATTGAGGGATCATCAGTGTAAACAGGCAAGCTGGAAAAAGTTAGTCCTGCTCCCACAAAACCACTTCCTTTATAAAATGTTATTTCTGTCAGATGATGACCTCAGTTTCCTCTGTTGATTTACCAGTGAAAGCATGGGTTTGCCATTTCTCCCTCAAGGGACAAATAACAAGTGACCAAACTATGATGAACTTCTGACACCGGCTGGAAATAGCATTTTTTCACTTCAGCCAGTTTGTGAGTGAGATTTGCAAGCTCCCCTCACAGCTACCCAGTCCTTAGTTACCCAATCACCTGCTTTCTGGTTGTTGATAATACTGTGGAACACCATTTTTTCCAGAAGAGGGAAGATGGAATCTGCCATACCTGGGTTGAAGCTGACTTCTACCACACAGAATTTGGCCATGCTATCTAGTTTCTCTGCACTCTAGTTCTTTGACTATAAGAATAGCTCATAACAGTTTCCTCATAGAGTCATTTTGGGGATTAAATAAAGGAACAAATATGAAGTGCTTACAGCAGTTGCCATATAGAGGGAACTCAGTGAATCTTAGTCGTTTTTTCTTCTTTAGTAAATATCTTTGCCAAACATTGATATATATGAGGTCTGTCCAGAAGGTATCCAGTCATGTTATATGAAAATGAGACATTTATTTAAAAAGATACAAGACATAAGAAACATTGTATAGGATAATGTTGCCTCAATCTCCTTCAAAGTAGGCACCTTGGGACCTCACTCAGTTCCCCCAATCTTCATTGGCTGTCCTATCATAGTTTCCTAAATCTCATCAATGGTCTGAAATCTTTTCCCTTTCAAAGGTGATTTTAGTTCTGGGAAAAGCCAGAAGTCACAGGGTGCCAAATCTGGGCTATAAGGGGTTTGAGTCACCTGAGTGGTTTGATGTTCTGATAAAAAACTGTGCACAAGACATAATGCATGAGTGGGCACATTGTTATGATGAAGCTGCCAATCACCAGTTGCCCATAGCTGTGGCCTTCTGAGTCATCTGAATAGTTCCTGCAGAGGAATGTTCAAACTTAATGCAAAATTTGATGCAGATTCATTGCTCTACTTGCTCAGCCATTTTGAAGGCTTGCTTACACAGTACACATGCTCACTCAATGGCATCTACTGTCCCCACTGACTAGTGCAATGGAGTCATCATTGTTCATGCTTGGACATTCCAGTCCACTCTCCTCAGCTGCCTGGCTATATCAAAGTTGCGCAAACCATTCTTGTTATATTAACAATGGCTGGACTGTTTCTGGATAGGCATCATACATTATATAATAAAATATATTTTTCTATACATTATAATATTTGAACAAAATTAGATGAATTAATTTTTATTAATGCACACCTGTGTGATTTTTAAAACTATATATACTGACTTCAGTCACACTTGTTTCTCTTAGCACATATTCTAGAAATTCCTTATTTTTTCCTTTCTTTCACATCCCAGCATCATGCAAATTTGGGCACTCAGTAAATGCTTTTGGTGACTATAATAGGTTTGCCATTTCAAACTGTGGATAATTTGAGTCATAGAAAGCTTAAATAGCTTGCTTAAACTACCCAATGCTTCTTTTTTAGCCTGCAAGCCTAGACCCGAAGGGCATTCATCTTTCCCTGAATCTTATGGTTTGAGCCTTCATAGATAATTGATAAACAAAGTCATTTCTTTTCTTAATGAAAGATGTGTCTTCCTGGATAAATTAAAGTTTTGGTAGTCCAATTTATTCTCTTAACCCAAAGAACAAGCAATTGATTTCTTTTTCATTTTCAATCACAAAAATGTTGTCACATTTCATTCTCTGAATTATTAGATTTCAGTTCTTGTTTCCACATGCTTTATATGCACAAGTCAAGTGTAACTTGAGAGATATTAAAGTGGATTTGCAGTGAAATGGCCCATATCTGGGAAATTTGTCTTATTGCTTCTTAACTCATCTTTTGTTTAATGTTCTTATTGCTATTTTCCCAGGATCACACAGTTGCTGCATGAGGACACATTTCTGCTGACAACCTTGAACTTTCAGACAGAATCTCTGTGAATAAGGTGAGAGGGAGGCTTTAATTAATGCCCTCAGACTGAGAATGAAAACAAAGTATAGGAAGGTTGTAAGATGGATCTGGCTGTCAAACTAAAATGAAATAAAAATTCCCAAGTGCTCTGCCCTAACCAGCAGAAATGCCTCATGCTGCTGGGCTCTTACTTCTCTCTTGCAGAATCAGGGCCTGGGCCAAGACCTGGGGACCACAGAGGAATGATGCTTCATTTGGAAGGATCAATGAAACAACTTTTCCACAGAAATTCTCTATCCTGCGCACCCTAACACTCCACTCCTATCTCTGCCATTAGAGCCATTTTCAAATCCCCTGTGATATTAAATTCCCTAGAAAGGGTTTGAAAACTTCCCCAGCAATTATGGTCTTGTGAGAAACAATCAAGCTGGGAAAAAATGGACTGAAACTTCCCTCAAGTCAGCCCTGGCATTGTGTCTATTTTTAGAGTTGTATGAGAAATTCATGGTAGACTTCAGGGAAACCTCTTCAGTAAAGTAGCTTGAGCATCACAGCCCAAGGCTAAAATTCTCTTCTTTGGGAAGTGATATATTTCAGAATCAGAATATGACTTTGAACACAGTCAAATCTAATATCACACAACAAAGAAATATTAGAATCGAAGTTCAGGACATCTGAAGATTTAATACTTCTCACATCATTCTCCCTGTCTAGAGTACTTGCTGCCCTTCTCTCTGATAAACTTGTGTTCTTTCTGCATATGTAAACTAGTCTAAAACTTTATATATTTAAACAACTATTTATGGAGCAATTTATAATCAGGCATTGTCCTAGGAGCTAGAGATCCACAAATAACTTTAAAAAGCAAAATCCCTCTCTTAATAGAAAAAAGATTCATCATTTCAATTTCTCAATACCTCATTGCTCCTTTTAAGGTGCACAAAGAATATTCATATATTTACACACACACAAATAAACAGTTGGCTCTTATATTACTTCTCTTCTCATTTCAGGTATTCTTTCCTGTCTCACTCTCACTATAAATTCCTCAAATGCAGGACCACAGCCTCTTTTGATCTCTCTCAGCACCCAATACAGAGCCATATCACTGTGACTACTCAAAACCCGTGATAAACATCCCAGGCATTTGGATATTATCTAATCATCCTAAATGACATTCTTGTCACACACTGTGAGAATACTATTGGGCTTGTTACTTCTATTGTTGGAAACTGAGTCAGTGTTCTTAAATAGAAACAAGAAAAAGTCAGTGGTCAAGCTGAGACAAGACTGTGAATCTTGGGTTTTCCATCCAAATTTCTCATCCAAAGAAAAATAAAAGGGGGGAAGGTCCTCGCTCTAGCATGCAAAAGTACTAGGACTAAGTGTGATTTTATATGATCTCAAGCTACTTGAAAAATGTTGTTATTGGTGATAATAACATCTATACATGATTAGCATTTTATACTTTTTATGTAGACATTTATTTAATAGCAAATACCACCACATGCCATACTCCCAAGAATAGTAATGTTAAGCAAGGTCAATATGATGCCTGACTTCAGAAACCTGGTTTGTTTTCCTTTTTGATCTTCTAAGATATTTTCAAGACAGCTTGGCAGCAACTGTGAGCCTCAGGCAGTGTAGCCTAATGTTTCAAGCTCTAGGCTCTGGAGTTTAACTGCAAAACACAGGATAAAATAGATAATTCTCCAAGCTTCATTATATTCATGATAGTGTTGAAAATATTATCACCTAGAGGGGTATAGCAGTCATTGTTTAACCTAAAAGGATTTATTATAGTAATTGACTTGCACCACTGTGGATGTAGCTAAGTAAATCCAGGCCCCTAGGGCAGCATTGGTCAGGAAGGAAATGAGTGCACAGAAACACAACAGACAAGAGCTGAAGCTGGCTGTCCACCTGCAGGTGGCCACCCAAAGATGATCAGGTGGAGAGGAGAGCAATTACAGACCCAGCAGCTAGCTGTTTGGAATCTCTGAGATCAAAGGAGAAAGTCTAACCTTTTTTTACTAAAGGTTTTTCAGCTGATGAAGTCAGGCCCACACAGGGTTATCTCCCCTTTGATTAGAATGAAGTCAACTGATCAGAGACTTTAATCATATCTGCAAAATCCTTTCACTGTACTACCTAGATTGGTCTTTCAATAGCTGTGATAAGCTGTGTGTGCTACAAAGTAGCTCTTGTCTTCTTTGCCCTCCAACTTTGGAGAGAATATCACTTGTAGCCCTAATCAGAACACATGAGAAAGGGAGTCTTTGGTGACACAGGATCTAATCTAGTCAAGGTGACTCATCAAGAAGGCATCACATAAAGTTATTGATTGTAAAGATTAAGGAGATGTTTCACATAAAATACATATAGTAAACTGGGGTTACCATTTAGTGGCTAAGTTTCAGAAAATAGAAATCAACAAACAACAAGGTTTTCAAGGATGTGGAAAAATGGGAACCCTCATGCACTATTGGTGGGAATTTAGATTGGTGTAGCCTCTGTGAAAAACAGTATAAAGTTTCCCCCCAAAATGAAAAATGGAACTGCCTTATGACCCAGAAATTCCACTTCTGAGAATATAGCTAAAGAAACCTGAAACACTGATTTGAAAGAATATATGCACCCCTGTGGTCAGTACAGTGGTATTTATAATAGTCAAGATTTGGAGGCAGCCCAAGTACCCATCAATAGAGGAGTTGATAAGAAAGCTGTGGTACATTTACAAAATGGAATACTACTCAACCATAAAAAGAAGGAACTCTTACCTTTTATGACAGTATAAATGAACCTAAAGGATATTATGCTAAGTGGGATAAGCCAGTCAGAGAAAGACAAATATCATATGATTTCATTTATGTGTAAAATCTAATGAACAAAGCAAAGAAACAAAATAGAAACAGACTCATAAATACAGAGAATAGACTGATAGCTACCTGAAGGGTAGTTGGGAGGATGGGGGTCTGGGTGAAATAGATAAAGGAATTAAAAAAAGCCCTCATAGACACAGACATCAATATGGTGATTATCAGAGGGGAGTAGGGGTAAGTGGAGGTAGAAGAGGGTATAGGAGGATAAGTGGTGATGGAAGGAAACTAGACTTTGGGTGGTAAAAACATAATGTAATATACAGACAATATATTACAGAATTGTATTTGAAATCTATATAATTAACCAATGTAACCCCAATAAATTTAAATATATATATATGGAGAGAGAGAGAAGTGACAATGTAACTGTTGGGCCATAGAATTTAAATGACAATCTGATTTTCCTCATTCAGAAATCTTTATTCTTGCTGTGATCACTATTACACAGTTTTTGCTTCTTTTCCCAGCTAAGCAAGAGTAGAGGTATTCAAGTTAAAGCGAAAAGTGAGCAAATTCTGTGGGAGGATTTGAGGTGAAATGGTTAGCAATTTCCAAGGATCCCAGAGAAGTAAAATAAGGCAGAGCAATCCCTGTCCCTAGACCTGATTATAGGATTATTATAGGTAATAAGCCTCAGGTGCCCTCACACTGTAGGCTCCATGCTCCACATCTCTCACTTAATAATACATCTCCTCTTTATGAGCTTCTAAAAAGCTGATTCTAATGAAAGTATATTTCATTGGTTTTTTTCTGAATTTTCTTTGTAAACAGGATTTTACTTTGGAAATGCTTTATTATTTCCTTTTAGTTGACTATATTTAGGCTACAAATACAAAACTTATGAAAAGCCTTTCCATGTTTGAGACCAAATTTTGTTTGAGTAGATTGGAGTAATACTTGAGTGGGTAAAAATGAGCAACACTATTTCTCCACCCACTATTCTTATTGTGAAATAAATAATAATAGACATAAAAGTATTCAAAACAATCTGTCAACACAAATTAATTCTCATGTTATAATTTTGGCAGGAAAACAGAAGCAACAATTTACCTAGTCTAGGTTTAACCCCTTCCAAAGGTCTCACAGGATGATCTGCTAGAACACCACTGACATCCACTTACCTGACTACATCACACATTCTCCCAGCTCACACAAGCATTGTGGGACTGAACTTTAAAATAACTACATTCTAAGATGTTAATCAAAATGGTACCCCAAGGTTATTAGCTATTTAGTGATACACTTACATAGGCTTTCAATTTTTTAAAACCGGATTCAGCCATCTTCAAGTCACCCAACAATTATTTGTTAAGTTCCTCTTACACATCAGAAATTCTTTTTGATGTTGAGATTATAACTGAGAACAGGAAAAGCAGGGTTCCTGATCTCATGAGACTTATATTCTAATGACACCCCAGAGACATTAAACTAGCAAACAAATACTAAACAATTTATATTGTGGTGAGAGCTGCCAAGGAAAGGGATATATATTCAAAAGGGACTGACTTCAGGTTATAACTTAAAAACACTGAAAAAACGCATTCAAATAAGCCCTACTGTGTATTCTTTGATGTGGTAGATCATTTGTTAGTAATGTCAACAATTCTACATATTTGGAGCTTTTGTTCAGAAGTTGCATCCTAATATAATGCTATATATTTTTTAAAGTACTTACACATTCACCAAAAGAATATAGTATAAAAGAAATGTTAATCTTTAAAACAATTATTTAACACAACACTTCTCATACAAGAAGGAAATATTTGAAAGACAGGTGTCTATTTTATAATCTTTGAAGGAAGACTAAATGTCTGAAAATCAGGAATGAACCAACAATAAAACCAAAAGTAGAAGTGTGTGTGAAGAAAATAGAAAATAACATGCCTGTGGGTCCTGGTTGATGGAATTCAGCAAGACTCAGCAAAAAAAATTATCCAGATTATGAAATATGATATTTTGCACAAGACTGAGGACACTTTTCATTGGACTAGCTAGAAACAAAGCATTTGCATTGTTTTAGTGATTGATGGAAGAATGATAAATTTGTAGTAGATAATGGAGTTTAGTTTTGTTTCTTGCTCACATCTACATAATTCTGATCTATATTTTTTGTAGCATAGTTCCTTAGAATTGTCCTGTCATTGGCCAAAGAATATTAATAAACCATTTTATAAATGACAAGCTTAAGTTAATTTTTTCTACTTGGTCTGTTAGCCCATTCCTCAAAAACTATACATAAAAGCCAGTCGTTGTAGGCTATATGGAAGACATAGCAATGTGGTTGCTGCGAAAAGTCAAGCTCAGTCAAAATTCAAAAAATTAACTCTCAATTTTCTTTGTCACAATTACACATTTCTAATCTTTTTAAAAAATATATTAACCCATTCACCTCATGTACAAAAAAAATAAGCAAAGTAGTCCCCTACAGGATTTACCTCAAGACAAATTCCTTTATTGGGGTAAGATTCTGTATGGCACAGTAGAATGCGCCAGCTCTATAATAAATGCTTTGCACATCCTATCTCATTTAATCTGTGCAGCAACTCTGTGAAAAAAAAAATTATGGTCTTCATCATCATTGCCATAAACATCATTCTTATTGTATAAATTAGGAAGGTCAAGTAATTTGTCCAAGTTCAAATAGCTAATGCAAAACAGAACAGCAATGTTGTCTAATGTTTCTTGACTCAGGAGTACTAGTAAAACTCTGACTCAGCCACCTAGATCTCATGAATACTTCATCTACCTCTCTAAAGCACTTTCTACTTTCTACTAGAAATCTTTTAGTCCCTGTGAGTAGAATACATGGCTGGTATTTCCTTAGAGATAGTAATTTGTAACAGCAACTAAATAACTACCATAAACTTCTACCACGATTATAATCATCATAGACATTATTTGAGATCTTACTAAATACTTGGCATTATGCTAAGTGGTTTAATTCATATTAAAATTTAATTATTAAATAATCCCAAGTGATATAGATACCACTAGTATTCTTATTTTGTTAAATAAGTAAACTGAGACTGGGGGAGATTTCTTTCCCAGATAACAAGAAGAATACATGAATAAATAAATGTATAATAAGCACATCAAACAGTTATTCAAGATACATTTACTGAGCTTCTAAAATATACCAGGTGCTCTTCTAGCTAGTAAGCAATAGAGCAAGCAGTCCTTACCTCTGGAGGTGGGAAGACAGAAGTGAAGACTTCACACTGATACTGGCCATAGCAGAAGAAAGCAGAGAAGGAGGTAACAAAGCTGTCTGTTTTTTGAGAACTTGATATGTTTCAATTTTATAGAGAGTGGTTACAAAGGGAACAATAAGCATACAACTTTGAAGAAAGGCCTGAAGGTTTTGGCTGTTCCAGACTTACAGAAGATCAGATGCAAAGTCCATGAGGTGAGTATAGGCTTGGTTTATTTAAGGAGATGAAAGGGGCCACTAAATCTTTGCCAGGAGGGAGCAAAGGGGAGAAGTAAAAGTGATGGAATCAGAGATGAACCACAGGGTTTTCTTTGTAGGACTTCGTAAGGACTTTGGCTTTTACTGAGCAAAATATGCAAGCCATTGGAGAGTTTTGAGCAGATGATTGTCACAGTTGGACTTCTGTTTTTAAATGGGTAGATTTTGAAATTATGCTGAGCAAAATGAGTCAGACAGAAAAAGCCAAGAATCTTATCAACATATAGATGATATATCATAGAATCATATACTTGAAATCTATATAATTTTATTGATCAATGTAACCCCAATGAATGTAATAAAAATTTCAAAAATAAATAAATAAAAATATTATTCTGGTAGTATGTTCAAAATAGACTATCGGAAGTGCATGTGAAAGAAGGGAAGCCAATTAGATAGGTTACGTGGACAAAGCCAGTGGGGGGCAGGATCAAAGGTGGGAGGTGGAGATGGGTGGGAAGGGGAGAGTGGTGAGGGAAAATGGAGAGAGACAACTGTACTTGAACAACAATAAAAACTAAATAAATAAAAAATAAAGAGAAAGAAAAAATTAATAAAGGCTATGAACACTCAAAAGAAAAGAAAAATTGCATTGTAACAATTTTATCTAGAAAGGGGGGTAGCATAGACCAAGAATTAGGAGTAACTTTTTTAAAGTAGTAAGACTGTGGATCTATTTCTAAGTTAAGTTGATAAGAAATTAAGTGTGAACAAAAGGGATTATCTAAGAGTAACATTGAGATTCTGGTCTCAGCAACTGGATGGATGAAGTAGGTTGGGGTAAAAAAGAAGGTCAAAAATTTAATTTAGTTTAGAAACAAAGTATGAGATGCCTGTTAGATGAGTGGAGGTAGTAAATGGACAGTTAGTTATATGAGTCAGAAATACCTACACTGGACAGAAAATCAAGGAACTTTGCCCACATGGATTATTTAAATCCATGGTACTGAATGAGCTCACCCAAAGAATGAGTATATGTAGTAAAGAGCAACCCAGGGGACTCGATACTGAAAACATGGCCCAGTTTAGAGATAAGAAAGATATGGAATCCTTAGCAAAGGGGAAAGAGAAGCCAGGCATAGAGGAGGAAACCAGGAGAGTAGTTGTTCCTGAAAGAATGAGTTTGAAAAAGGAGGAATGATGAACTGTATCAGATGCGAATGATGGGGTAAGACCTGAGTTGAGAACTAACATTGGATTTAGCTCTGCTGCAGTCACTGGAGACTGACAGGTCCAGCCTCATTGGAGTGAGAAGGACCATGAATATTTAATGAGCACTTGGGGCAAGTGTCCCATATCACTTGACCTTGGATTTTATCCCAGTTATTAGTACCCACAAAAATAGCTTACTTAGGTATAGCTCAATCTTTCCAGTTGCAGTTTCTTGTTCTCTATTAAAGGAGTTCCTCTGGCTTTAATTATTGGTCCTTTTTTTTTTTTAATTAGAGCTTTGTTTTTGTATTTATGTGTGAGCTTGTATGTTTCGGTTTCCAGACCAGACCAGAGCTGCTTTGATCCTAGGAAAGAGAATACTCAGCATTCCATCCAGATGAGTACTGCTGCTAAGCCCTGTATTTGCTTTTCTCCTCCCCTGTTAGCTTAAACTCTATAGAGGCCAATTAAACTGCCTACACCAGCATCAAACACAACATGCACTATCTCGACATGTAGGTGATTATAAACATCCAACTACACTTTAGCATAAGTACTAAGCTGTGCATGGGGTGTTTTCACTTTACATGAACTGTCTTTTGAGTAGAAACACATTGTAACTTGAAGTGCACTCAGGTTCTTGGGAGTATTGTCATTAACTACAGGAAGACACCTGCACTGAGCTTCC